>NC_136642.1:6958641-7324726 GCF_949748355.1 Melanostigma gelatinosum | reverse complement strand
TTTTGACCACCTCCGCCAGTCAAAGACTTTTATTCACTTTCATCACAGCCGCACAAAAGCCCGATTTTAAAAATGATCCAGTCTATGCCTCGTTGTTTTGTACGCATGACATGGTTGTAGGCTTCAATGACCGCACACAAAATCATCTTTAAATAAAAAAAAATAAAAAACGCATAACGCAAAATGAAGGAAAATGTGCGTGGATATTGAGTGTCACGAGATGTGTACACGGCATTAGAAATGAATACGAGTCTCCGACATATTACGTTGCCTTAAGAAACTGAATGCTATACCTCAAACTTTATATTGCGTATTGTTGTTAGATAACGGCACACTTTCACGAGGAAGTAGCCTAATAAAATATAGGACTACAAAAAACTTGCCTCTTATATATAAAATAATATTCCAAATCTAGACAAGTTTGGATCTTCAACAAACTTGAAATGTGGAAGCCTCGTGGATGTAGACTTGGTTCCAGCTTTTCACTTTTTACAGAGTTTTTTCTTTTTTTTTTCAATTGAATGAAACCGTTAATGTGTTAAAAATCCAGCGCCTGCTGTGAATCTCTCCGTGGAGCCCAACTGTACACTGGTCTAATGTGTAGATCATGTGAATGTAGAAACAATGCGCGCTGCCGCTGTGGCCCGTGATCCTACAGAACACATAAGGGCCTAACTTTAAGAGTACATTTAAAATATGATTTCGAAAAAAACTCAATATTTATTTAGGTGCGAAAAAACATGAATGTAATGAATGTAGGCCTGTCTCTAATCGTATTCAACTTTAGGGCCTGCTGTTTTTTTTTCGTTTTTTTTCATTCTTTATGGGTTTTCTCTCTATCTTTGGAAAAGAGGCTGACTTTTGCCTGCAGGCCTCTCTGTCTCAGATCAAAGATTCGTCACAGCTCGCCTTTTTAAATGCTTAAAACATGACAAGTTATGATGATTTATGGAAGGAAAACAGCCCCATATGATGGAAGGAGGCCTGTGCTTCTCTAAATAAACAATTCACCTGCCTACTACTACCAGCCGACGAATGATAATAACAGTAGTAATATAAATAATAACCACTCAATGAAAAGACAATAAGTCCGTAGTGATATTGCACAATTTAATACTGCGATTATTACACAAAGATGTGAACAACGTCAGAGACCGTGTGGACTTAGCAGGGAATGCCTGAGGTAAAATACGGTTGTCTATTCCCTTCAACAGCACATGTACACAGCTTGTGATTTAAACGACCCCCTGTTACATAACGAATCACTGCTGACCACCTCCCGATGCTCAGAGCATCGAGCAGCGTCAGACTGTATGTTTACCTTGTTTGCCTGGCGAGGCTACAATAGACAGCAACAAAGGACGAGTGGTTTTGGATCTTAATGAAGACAAAAGACCATTTCTTGTACATATGTTTTATGTAAGTAATAAAATATTACTATAACATAAATATAAATGTGACTTTGCAGTCTACATTTAGCAATCAACATACAACCAATGTAGTAAACAAAAAGAGAAACGTACTGAAATCCACTGCAACATAACCATTAACAGAGCCAAACAAAAAGCTCCAAACACGTTTGAGAAATAAATATATATATATATATAAATGGTCAGATTCATAAATGAAATCATATTAAAATATCTTCTTGGAATTAGTAAGTGTACAAAACTGCCCGGAAAGAAACAAAAACAAAACAATATCTCAGAACAAATACAAGTTTACATATTGGACATATTTACATATCGGAAATAATCCTGGCAACATTTTCTCTAAAATCTTTTTTTTTTCTTTAATATTACTATTTTTTCTTGAAAAAAAAAACGTTTCCCTCATCTGTATTGAATAGCACTGCTATAGACTTTTGGACTGGTCCAACATTGAGAAACGAGACACAACGCATGATATTTTCAGATTTCATTTCAGGTCAGAAAAAAATAAATATATCTAGTTTAGTCCCTTAATCGCTTCCCCTTGAGGAATTATAATTTTCTTTTCTCCGAATCCAGCGTTTTAATATAATACAGTGGATTTGTGGGACAAAGGAAAACGGTGTGGCTGTAACCAGATTGGAACATCTAAAAACACAGGAACAGAAAAATAAAATAAATCATGTTCAGGCGTGATATTCCGACATGGGGCACTGAAGTTACCTGAGTTATTATTACTTTTCATTTCGTATTTGACCAATCTCTCTTAAAGTGTTTGGAATACAACAGGATTATCAGGCAGTGAGCAGTGTGAGAGGCAGCGCTCTGTGGTGACAACCAGGAACCTGTAAACATGGGATTTATTGTGTTTTAAGCCTATGGCGATCAGCCCCACTCACAATTGTATTAACAAATATAAAATTGCAATAATAATAATAATAATAATAATATCAACGAAACAATAAGTGCTCCATGCAAAGGAAACAATAATTTGAAAACATATAACCCCCCAAATAAAAGAAAATGCGTATTTTGTTTTGAAAGAATTACCCTTTTAGCGTCTGGTGCTGTTTGCAAATGTCGACGTGGTCAGCTGTAAAAAGCGTGAACTAGTATTTGAAGGCATGCAGTCAGAACTTAAACGTCCTGTTGCATTGGGCAATTTTTTTCTGAAATGTGTCTGGCCTTAATTATGAGTGTTTCGGGTGCCATCATTTCCATCACTTTTCCACCATCAACTCCCTCAGAGTACACAGAAAAGAAAGAGGCTGCTCTGATGAGTTACAGTGCTTCTAGCAAATAATGAAAGAAATCCTAGACAGTCAGCAGAAAGAGAGACACTGAAGTATTTCCAAACCAAAGCATCACACGTAATAGAACAAGGAAAGTATACACTAATATTCAGAAATCTGGTTAATCAGTTTAAGCCTGAAAAAGCAAAAATGTTCATTCAGTGTAGACTATTCATTTCCAGTGTTGATCGTTTTCTGGTGAGCGCCAACAGTTCATGTACACCAGGAGGACATGGCCTCGGTTGCCACATTTCATTTCTCCCCATTTGAAACAGCCATGGGATATCAAATTGACTTTATATACCTTCTCCTCCATATCATTTTGGGAAATAAAGATCTTTGTTTCACTTTAAATGCGCACGGAATCAGTATTGGCGAATTTTTTTTGTCTTGTTTTCTCGTTGTTTTTTTTTCTTCTTAACATTTTCTCTCTTGCCATCTATTTGTTGACGATCTCCGAATACTAAGGGCAAAACTGTTCAACTTTTCCACGTCTCTTTTTCTCTCAGGAAAACAAAAGCCAAACTTAAATACTGTAAACTCCATAGTCCCTTTCCCTTTTTCTATCCCCCTGCGGAAATGCTCGGATTGTTCATGAAAACAGTCACTGTACAGGACTCTGTAGTGTGCGGTGTAGAGGAGGGGTCTCTGCTTGGGAATATACGTCCTCCATATTCGGGTGAGGGACCCCAATTGGTGTCATTCTTTTCTCTTTTTGTCTTCTGTTGCAAAACCAAACGCGGACAACCTCTTTTTCCAACTGCAGAGTGTTGGCCAAACTAGTGATTTCGTGAGCAGACGGCTTTGGGCATTTTAAGAAATGATTTTCCAGCGCCCCTTTCACCCCCACTTCAATGGAGGTCCTCTTCTTTCGTTTCCTGCCCTGTGCCGCAATCTTGTCCAAATTGGTGGGACTGCCCGTGTTTGAGTCTGTCTCCTCCAGCCACTTGTTTAGGAGCGGCTTAAGTTTGCACATGTTCTTGAAGCTGAGCTGCAGCGCCTCAAACCTGCAGATTGTGGTCTGAGAAAAGACGTTTCCATACAGGGTGCCTAAGGCCAAGCCCACGTCCGCCTGCGTAAAGCCCAGTTTGATCCGCCGCTGCTTGAACTGCTTGGCGAACTGCTCCAGGTCGTCGGAGCTGGGCGCGTCCTCGTCCGAGTGGTCCTGATGGTGGCTGAACGCCTGCTGGGGCGACTCCATCTGGTTGTCGTGGCTGCCCGAATCGTCGTGGAGCGGGTCGCGCATAGTGTGGTGCAGGGTGCTGGGCTGGGGACTCAGCATCGCGTTGAGGTTTGTGTATCCAGGCTGCGAGTAGACCAGAGACTGGTGGCCGTTGGATGCTGGGGACAGCGGGGACAAGTGGTGCGTCGTGGTGGGTGCCCACGAACCATGGTGGGTGCTCTGCGTCTGCTGGTGCACCAGGTGAGATCTGTGGTGGAAGCCGCTGCTCAGGTCCTCCCGGGTCGCCTGCACGGTGGGTTTGTGCTCCTGCTGTCCGATGTGGGTGCCGCTGGACCAGTCGGTGTTGGAGGTGGGCAGCCACTGGTGGTGCGTGAGGCTCATCGGGTGTCCCGTGTTGGTCGCCGCGAGCCCCTGCAAGTACTCGTGGTGCATCATTTTCTGCACCTCTCTGTAGGTCGTCCCCTGGTGCATCCTATCCGAATCCGGATGCATGAGCGGGTTAGACGGTAAGGAGTTATTCCTCGGAATATACTGAGCTGTTGTCGCCATGGCTCCTACTTCGAAAACTGACGAGTACTTCGGAGGTCTCCAGGCTTTAGAGCCAAAACGCAACAACCTGCTCTGGGAGGTCTTGTGGAAGAGCGAAGACACGCCTCCCTTCCGCTTGTATTGGCTCCTCTCCGATTCAAGCCCACTGGGGACACATTCAATAGGCGCAAGGTTTCAGCGCATGCTACAGCACAGGATGGGTAGAGCTCCGATCTTACATATGTTACAGAAAAACATATGTTCTATTTATTAAATGTCTCTTTGAGTTTTTAACAGCACTCATCTCATCTCGTAGACCTGCGCACAGATAGCGCCCCGTCTATCTGCTCCCTTTTTTTTCTCTCTCTCTCTCTCGCGCGCGCGCTCTCTCTCTCTCTCTCTCTCTCCAATTCTCTCCAAAGAAGGTGAACAGTGCAGCAGCGGGGTTTGATTAGGTTTCCCTGAGTTTAGACCGGTTGTTTTGCAAATAACCACGTGGGGGAGTACGGAGATCTTTTTGAAGGGTTGCCCCCCCCCCCACCAACATACACACATGCACTTACAAACACGCACCCGTGCACCTTTATAATAGGTCACTGATGATTATAGCGCTCCTCATTTTAAATAGATTATAAGGCGCGAGGCTTCGGCTCCGCTGCCACCCACACCACGAGAGGCGTGTAAATAAGCGCCATGTGACGTGTCTGTGAATGCGGCTGTAAATGTGTGACAAATTTCGGAGCATTCGCTCCATTTGAAAGCCTCCGCGTGTGTCATTTATTTGTATTGTCTCGGTAATTTTCAATGTAATATATGATCTCATCATCACAACCCACTTAGTAGATGATAGGCCAAGATACACTCTCTCTACACGCCCCCCCCCCTCCACACACACACACACGCACATATAGTACAGGTGACAGATTGTATACACCGTTTATTCACATCGTTCAGTATCTTATTTTGAAATCTCGAAGGTTATGTGCCATATCGGATAATTATCATTCATCATAAAACAGTCTCTTCATTTTTACAAGACATTGTATCCTCACTGCCAAGCTGCTGCAGTTTCCCGCATGGAAATGTGGTCTTATACGTAAAATAGGTTATATTTTTACACATAATTTACCTCTCCAAGCATTTTACGAAGCAGCAACTTGGAGAGAGAAACCTTGTGTTTCTTCCTCCTGGCTCCTTCCTCACTACCTCTCCCGGTTGATCTGATTATTTTTCCCTTCACGTTTTGTCCCAATAGCAAATTACCAATTCTATGAATTGCAAAGCAGCCTCAGAGACGCTGAGGGGTAGAGAGAAGGGGGGGGGGGGGGGGGGGGGGGATGCGAAGATTGAAAGGGATCTTTGCAAACACAATCACGTTCTTAAATGGAAATGCGGGGCTTTAAACAAATCTTACATCTCTCCCGTTCCATTCGCCTAAAACTCTGCAATCAGGCACATGTTCCACTCCTTCTAAAACAGGAGCCTTTTTTGGAAGGTTTTTCACGCGCAACAGTCCCATTTTAATCATTTACCAGAAAGCAATGTTTTGCCTTTTTTTTATGTCTTCCGCGTGTTTGTTTGTTGTCATCTTCCCGCACGCGACTACTCTCTGTCTATTTACAGGACGACTCAACTCTCGTGTTCATTTTAATCCGGGACTACACGACTAAAAGGTAAGTTGTTTCCTTCTCGCTGCGACCGCGTCCTTGCTGTACTCTTGTCTCCAGCGTTAACAATGTAGCGAGTGTGCGTGTGTGTGTGTCTGTGTGTGTGTGTGTGTGGAAGATGTTGTCGGGGTCAGGTGCTCGTCATCATCTCTTGAAAGGCGTGGTTTTTGTCCACTCGTTCTTTATACATATAGGTTTTGAGATGAGTGGGAGACAATCCGCGCGAGTTATCGGCGTGTCGTTTTAGGGGCAAATTATTAGTAACAACATCAGATTTTAAGACACATCATGATGTTTTCAGAGCTGTGTTCTTTTTACTGGCTGTATTCGTGATAGATCTCATTTTAAGAAACACTTCTAGTGATTAATATGTTACATTTTAACATCTTTTTTTCCCTTTGATTCTCGATGAATAATAATTTGCATGATTAAAGTGCCTCATTTAAACATGAGATGGATTCAACTATGAAAGCATTATACCAATACATGTATTTATTGAACTCAGCATTATTTATTGCAATTCTAGATGATAGAATATAACCGGGGAAATCCTAAACGTTAATAGATAAATTACACATTGCACAGCAGCAATCTCAGCCAGGACGTTCCTTATTGTCAGTGCTAAAACTCCTGAGAGACTTCAGTGTCTGTGTGTCGCTGCTATGACTCTGCATGCAGCTCTCAGTTAATGAAGACGCGTTAGCCATTCACTCATTCTTGTCTCCCAGTCTATAAAAAGCAGTGGTTTCTGCCACACAGAGCCAGTCTTGTGCTGTGCCATGCCAGCGAGGAGCTGCTGGAAAAGAAAGATCCAGATGCTTTGGCCCTTTTGTAAAGAATATGGCCTTGTGTTGCGCTGAGGTGCATTTTTGCCTGGACGCACTAGGTTTCCATGGTGCGCTCGATGAAAGGGATCACACAGACGTTTGTGGTGAATGACGGACCGTACAGGAAAAGCAGGCTGGAAATGAACACGATATGATGGATTTAAGAAAAAAAAAAAAATAGGAAGAAGTCGCGAGGCACACTTAGTGTGAACCGTAGAATGTGGAGGAAGTTGGGTGACCCTTTCACCAGCAATAAGTGTGCACAAGTCTCTTCTTTGTATCACCCTGAAAACACAATTCTCTGATTTGTTCTCCACTTTCTTTCCTGTGGCGTCTTGACATAAAGCGAACATGCAGGAACTGGAGAGTCAAAAAAAAAAAAACGCACTCTCTAAAAAATAATTTTAACACGCACAGGAAACGTGCCCAACGTGCCCAAACTTAATGTGCTTGCTTAAATTGTTTTGGAAAACGATCTTTAACTAAATGCAGTGAGTGTATTTCGGTGCTTCTGTAATTTAGGGGATTTATTAGAATGAGGGGCCTTTTCTCTTTTTTTACTCCTCCGTCAGTCACGTGTTCATCTTTCCCCCATAGTCTGCTTATTATGCAGCAGTTATTGTCAGGACGCACCTCAGCCAATATGACCCCATCGACCCTTCAATTAAACAACTTTCTCTCTTCTGTCTCTCGGTGCTGTATGCACTGTAGGCCTAAAGAATAAATAATGATGTGTAAAAATGACCCATGACAACTAGTTAAGAGTTCTCTGCTCTCTTCAATAAGGTGATGAAATAATGCAGATAATAAACTTGTGTTTTTAATCAGAAAACAACTGAAAATAATCCAAACATGAATTAGATGTTTTTAAAGCGAAAAGTTAGATTTTAGGGCAAATTATTTTAGTCTTCAATCCTAAGGTTTTAAATATGCAAACATTGAAGTAAAGTTTAAGCTAATCAAGTTTTATCACCACAGGTACACCTGAAATAATACACTCACACTCTTAAAAACGCATTAGATGTTAAATACAAGTCTTCCTCAATTCCAGGGGGAACATTTCGACCCGCCACGAGTTATGTTTAGATTTTAAAATTCATGTGATGTACCCTCCAACTACAGCGAGTAGAATAATATCCACCAACGCACTCAATCTGACAATTGTATTTCGTTTCCAGTTTTTAATTTATTTCTTTTTTTTTAAATTTTTTATTTTTGATAGACATGCGTAATAGGCACTAAATATGCAATGGGGAGGAAAACCTGTTTGCCCATCCATTTTGAAGACCAAATCGTCCCGTGCTTTGCAGGTAACTTTTTTGGCTTTCTTTTTTTGGCTAATGAACTTGGGCTGTTCTGCCAGCATCCCCCTGAGAATGCGAATGGGGGATGGGGGGGGGGGGGCTTTTCTTGTGGTAAAAGGTGCGAGCTTCTTCCTCTATCTCTCGCTAATTAGGCGGGGTCTGAACACGCCAGAATGAATATTCATGAATGGCACCAGCACCAGCGCGCAATTAGTAGTGGAGAGAGTTCCCAACTTCAATCCCCCAAAGAACGCAGCTTGCAGAGGAATGGGGTACCGGTCCCCCCCCCCCCCCCCCCCTACTCCATGTGTCTCTGCTTCTGCTCAAGCACTCTTTGAGCCCCTCACTTATTCTGTCAACTCCTACCAGCCAGTCTCCTGCTCCCACTTTCAAAGCAGTCACCGACATAAGTGACTTGTCCACTTCATGTAAATCTCCATGTTGGGAATAACTGCTAATCCAATTACAGTTCTCAGTAACTTCTGAAGTGGTCAAAACAGATATTTATCGTGTCACTTGAGGTTTTGCAGCTCTTTGGAGTCATTTAAAAAATGTAATTCAAAATTTCAATATCTTTAAGTATGAATTTTAAAAGACTTCACATGTCCAACACTCGCTCCATGAGGTGGAGGATCTACACTTGTATCAGAAACATACAAACATGTATGCACATGCAGCAACACAACCCGTACATGCACCTGCCGCCTAATGATGCATAACATCTAACAACACGCAGTTTCATAAGCATCACACCTCACTATTTCAAATCCCCTGAATTGCCAATGGCCCCTGGTGCACACATCCTCCGACATCCCCTAATGCCTCCCTCTACCTGCGTCGTGGTTGGTGTGTCACGCCGGCGTGAGCCTTAGCCTGCGTGAGCCTTTGCCTGTGTGGCTGGCTGCCCGTCCGTCCGCCCGCCGAGGACCCACAATCCTCTGCTTTGAATTCAAGGTGATTCTTATCCCCGAACCCCTCCTGGCCCAGCGCGTTTGCCTCTTGCCTCCATAAAGACGTGTTTATGTATGTATGTATGTGCAGAGAGGAACACGGGGAGGTTTTTCAAGGGTTGAGGGGGGGGGGGAGATAAGCAGAGGAGTTTGAGGCTGGTGAATATGGATGGGGTCCCTGCTTTTAGAGAGCACCGCTGATAGAGAGGTAAACAGCTCCTGGCCAGGAGAAGGAAGAAAGGGGGAGAGGTGGAGGGGAGTTGGTTGATGCATGCACTGGCATACATTTGAGGCCTAACTCCATATCCCTCTCACTCACCACCTCTGAGGACTATCTATCATTATTCCTTCACCTTATTCTGCTGTTATATTGTCGAGTTTCTGCTTTTGGACAATCTTGTGGATTTCGACAATGAGGTTCCATTATCGATACACGGCGAGCGAGGGTGCTGGCAAACCTGATTTCAGGCTCAGAAGTTTTTGGTATCCCATGCTGATGCTGCATTTTAAAGGACGGTGCAAATCAGTGCAGGTTATACGTTGCAGGTGGTGTTGTTTTTGTGCATGTGGACTGTCCGTTATTACTGCCAGTCGTGGTAACTGTTGTTACGATTTTCCCCATCCTCATTGAGCATCAACCGCATCTCCACGACAACTCCACACTCTTTTCTTCTCGTTATGATGATGACAAGAGCGGTAGCATGATGATCTCAGACTTCTGACCCCCTCTCGTTTTCTTTCCCTCTCTTCCTATCCTTTCCGCTCCTGACAGATCCGGGAAGGCTGAGCGGCCGGCCAACACAAAAGCCGTGACCCAACAGGACACTGCAGGAGTGAGTCGACGTGTCTCAAAATGTGTGTGTGTGTGTGTGTGTGTGTGCAAACATGTTGCCTGGTGTGGAAAGTCTGTTGGTCATGACTCTGCTCGGCCCATGGCAGCATCGTTACCCTTTTATTTTAGAGTTGAGCATGAACAAGCATGGCTTTGTGTGTGCGATAGAGAGAGAGACAGCGTCAGTGACTCACAGTATGTAAACAGCATGTCGTCGCTTCAATATTAGGTCAACAAAAGACGTTAAAAGCAGTTTAAGCAGTTTGGTCTCAACCTAAGAATGCATGTTCATTTGGCGAAGAAATCCTGATTTGTTGACAATCTGGAGTCTTTACCTGACAAAGCCTCAATGTGCTGCACAGTTTTTAAGACTTGAGCACATCAGTCACGTTTTGCTTCACATTTGTTGGGCATTTTCATGCCTTCATTAAAGAACTGTCAGTGGAGAGATGACAAGAAAACAAGGAGATGAGGAATGACATGCAACGAAGGGGAAGTTGCAGTGCAGCTTAACCTCCGATTTCTGTTTTGTTTTAGTATAGTGTGTTGAACGATAAATAAAGTTAACTTCATTCGGTGAAGAACATCTTCTTTGCATTTGGCTATTTCAGAGTAGTTTTGTTCCACAGGTAAGCCCTCTCAGGCCCTGGCTTTTCTTTGGGGCAGCTGCTTAGTTGTATCCCACTTGATTGCTCTCTTGGCCACGACACACCACAGCAACTCTCTCACACACACACACACACACACACACACACACACACACACACACACACACACACACACACACACACACACACACACACACACACACACACACACACACACACACACACACACACACACACACACACACACACACACACACACACACACACACACACTCCAGAACTTCCACACTAAGGCCCCACCGCAAAGTTATTAATGAGCTGTTTAATTTTAATTAGATAGTAATTCATGTTAATGCCTGCTTAATGGAGCCAAATAATTCCCCTCGGTCACTCGGGGTCTTTATGCTTCGTTTACCAGCCCCTGCAGTTATTCTCTGGCTTTTGTTTTTATATTACATTTCCGCGTCTTCCTTTTTTTTCTTTTTTCAAGCAGTGGGTGAATGATGAAACAGTAAAAATGGGAAACATATGGGGTGAGTGAAGCTTGTGCGTGTGTTTGTGTGTAAAAGAGTGTCAGTGTGCGTATCAGTAAGAGCGAAAGCTGTTCTTCATATGTTTGTGTTTGATGTGTGTTCATAATTCATTTTCATTCTGAGAGCTTGTTTGTGTTTTTGTCCATGAATGCCTGCGTGTGAAAAGTTGTACCACTCGACCACACACCCACACACACTGACTCTCTTAATGCACAGGCGACTACAGTAAATGCCTCAAGTCAAACCAAAGAAAAGGTCAAACGCAGGATTGAAAACTAAGCAGGGTTAAACCCTCAGGTTAAGGTGCAGGTACCAAGACATTTGCAAGAGGCAGGTCGTGACCTTTTTGTCCAGGCCGGCCCTCGAGGTACACCGACGCTGCCTCTTGTCCCGTGTGCATCCACCACGCGGCTGCTAGGGGAAGCATTTATTTGACACACCCCCACCTTGAAGTTCAAACGTCGGTAAGGCTGTGTAGGAGTGACCGCACCGGCTCGGACCACCGTGTGTGTGGGGAGGAGGAGCGGAGGGGTCAATGCTGTTGCGTCTGTCTCGGTTGTGTCTGGGTGCCTCGGCTCTATAACGGAGCACTAAGCTGAGTGGTTGAATTGAGTTAGTGGCTACAGACAGGCTTTTAATTGTTGATTGACCAGTCTGAGTGCTTACTGGTCTGGGGTCATTGCAGAGAGCAGGCGGGAAGGTCCCCAGGCCCCAGCGGCAATTTCAGCCGCACATACACCGGCGGAGGGGCGAAAAAGAGATGGAGAGGAGGGTGGTGCAAAGGTAGTCAGGACACGGCGAGGGCGGTGGGATAAGAGGTGAGAGACTTCAGAAAGTTCGAAAAATTTGATGTGCTTTGTATGTTTATTTATTTTCCCGGGAAGTTTGATCTTGATTCAAGCAAACAGAGACGCGTACTGGCGACAGTGTTACAGTCGCTGTGAGCCGAGCGGGCCTTGAGGTCCACAGATTAGCAAGTTCAATGTTTACTCCTCCACAAAATCTCAGCTCCTTCATCCGTTTGACAATTACAAATTTACTTTGTAGCCGTTCCATTCACTTCCCTGCCCCTGCACTCCCTCCCTCTTTATCCTCTCTTCTCTCAGCCCTCTTCCCTCTAATTCTGCACGGGGCCACAAAAGCCCATTCTGCTGTTTTAGCGGGTTAGCTCTCCTCTCCTCTCCTCCCCTCTCCTCTCCTCCTCCTCCTCCTCCTCCTCCTCTTCCTCTTCCTCTTCCTCCCCCTCCTCCTCCTCCTCCTCCTCCTCCTCCTCCTCCTCTTCCTCTTCCTCACAGCAGGTGCCCGTCCTCGGCTAACATTTGTTATCTCTAATCCTGCAGGTTCGGCGCACAATAAGGAGCGTAGTAAACTCTCTCTCAGACCTAATCCCACCACTCCTTTTTTGATGGCGCTCCCCTCGCCCTCCTCTCCTCTTTTCTCCCTTCACTATCTGTCTTTAAGGCTGCTGGGGGGACACTCCACTTCTCTGATTGCCACATAGCTTTTTATCACCATGGCCTTCAATTTTGGGGGGCAGCTGTTGGTGGTGGGGGTGTCCTTTTTCTTACCCAGTTCTTCATACCTCCAATTCCAACTCTCTTTTTCCTTCCTCTCTCCCTGTCTTCTTTCTCTGCCCCGTTCTCCCTCTCTCTCTCTCCCTCGCTGTATCATTTACAGTCATTTTCTGGCAATTAAAATGGAGCGCTGCTGCAGGATTTTCGCCTGCAGTGCAACACTACAGTGCTGATGAATAATTCTTCACCCTGCAAACTGGAACGCGAGCCTTTCTTTCATGTCGGCCCTTTGTTGATTTACCATTAAAACTTACTGCGCCGTGCTATGAGTGGAGGGCCCGGCTCTGCGGGAACTAACAAAAAGCAAAAATGAGGATGAAGCAGATATGTGTACATATGCTTTAGGGTCTTTTTTTCAGCCTAGGACAAGGACGTCTTTGAGTTACGTATATGAGTCATATATATTTGTGTTTATGGTTTGGATTTATGGCGCAAGAGACATTTTATTTATGTCCACTGTCTCGTTCTGTAACACTTAGGTTTTATGTTAATTCTTCTTATCAACGGTTTTCATTATAGGGCTTAGCTGTATTGTGTGAGTGATTAGACGGTCATTCATCTCTGCCTCTCTTGCTCGCAAACACTGACACGCACTCAAACACTCTCTGTCTTTCTCTCTCTATCACACACACACACACACACACACACACACAGAGCGAGCGGTGACTGATGTGTGGATGGAGTGTGTGGGGCGCTCAGGCTGCAGAGGTGGGATGGTGTTGGCAGTATGTTAAATGATGTGAGTCTCCAGGCCAGCCCGGCTCGCCACTGTTTTCTGCTTTGAGTATTTTAGTTTAGTACAACGAGTTTATCGTCTCAGTAGGGGGAAATAAAAGCTAACATTTCCCATATTAAGTGTCACAATAGTGAATAAAAAGACAATAAAATAAACGGATTAGACACAAGGAAATAACACATACATGATAAGGCAGACTGATCAATCATCATAAAGACCCACATATCCTGTACAGCATTTGAACTTGTACAGTACTGTTAATGGTGATTCACCGTTTCTTTGGATACTGGATACTGTTGCCAATATCAACTGCCCTGTCTGGAAAACTTACAACAAATGATTTCTTTTCAGAAACAGCTGAAAACAAACTATATTTGTAGGAAGTAGGGTTGACTTTTTAAATAGCTGTGGAAAGTCTGAAAGAGGAAGTCTGGGTTTGCGTCCCATCCTTTACCAACAGTCAAAGTTTCTTTTGACAAAGCCTTAGCATGAGCTATGACTAACCCAACAAAGTCATTTTATTTCTCTGAATTGAAGAAAGAAATAAGGCGATGCTGCAGTGTCTTCGTCTAGCCACTTGGGGTGCCAGATCAACATATGCTCACATCAGTGTGTGTTTTTCTTTTTTGTTCGTTACTACTAGGGGTGGGTATTATCACTTAAATTGATTTAGATCCAATACCAAGTATTACCAAGCCCAGATTCACCAATATTGATACATTTGATCAATAAAAGAGTCTTATGTGCTAGAGCGGACTCGTGTCAGGATTTTTAAAGTGAAAGCATCATTGATGAGCTACTTCTAAATATATTTCGCATTCAGCACTGAGTGTTTGCCAGATATCAGGCATTTCTTCTTACTATTCTCTATTGAATACTAAATCGCATGCATATCAAAACAAAAGACGAATAAAGTTTACACAACAAACGCTCGTGTGAATTCTCTGAACTAACAAGGTGATTGCTGCGTGCTTGCACACAAGAGCGACAAAGAAGCACTACATGTTCATCTGCCCCAAACATTTTTATTTGGTACAGATCCAATGAATGCTTCTATCAATACTCAAAGCAAGATGTAGTATCAATACTATCGATACATAGGTATCGCTCTGCCCACTTCCAACAGAAAAACCTTTAGTTTGCTGTTCGCTCCTCATTCCTCCCATAACAGCAGGAGGAATTTATCTCACAAGAGAAGAGTGAAGCCAGAGAGAAGTTTTTCCCCTAAAATAATCACAATGAATGAGCAAGTCGTCCGATAGAGGAACAGGGAGACGTCTGAGGAGCTTTAACCCTGGCTGGAGGGGTTGAATTAGGGCCTTCCCGCCATGTCATCTGGCGCAGTAGTTATCTCCCAGTCAGTTATTTGGGCTTCAACATATTGAACAGCAAACATGAACACTTGGATCCGCTGACAGGCACACACATGGGCAAGCAAACACTCACAAGCCACACACACGCATACATGCACAAGTGTACACACAGTAAGTTGTTGGGATCTAAAGGAGCGTGTTTGGGTTATCAGCATTTAAGAAACTGAATTCTTGACATCAATAGAATTATTGATGTATGTAACAATTATTAATGATTATTAATATAAACGGGGCACCACCCTGCGAACAGGGACCAATAACCAAACGATAAAACTAAGTCTCATAATTAGTAGTCACTCATAATGTCAATAGTCTGCGTATGACTATACATTCAGTGACAGTGAAGGTTTTCAAGTTCGAGCACCGGCTACTACATACAGTCTTATCAAATACATATGCACAAGTAATCACAGACGACTGCTCCTGAAAGTATAACAGAGTTTATTGAATCAAAATAATAAATGATCAAATCAATTAATATTGCAACCAACAAACGTTATCATACAATTTTATATGCCTAAACTAAAGAATGAATAAAGTGGATGAGAGTGTATGTCTGTGTGTGTATGTGTATGTGTGTGTGGGTCTGTGGGTGAACAGGAAGGAGTCTTACAGCTACTCGAAAGACTACAAAGATGGCGGCGTCGAGTGACGCTGGCCAAAGGGGAGGGGCCTTAAGAACTACAGCTAAAAACTACAAAGATGGCGGAGTCGAGGGACCCGGACAAAATGGCAGAATGGGGCTGCTGTATGTAATTCACGTGTGCCTGGGCAGCACGTGATGTGAGGCGATCGTTTCAATGGGGTTTCTCCCGGGGCAGAGAGAAGAAAGAGAGAGCAAAGGTGGGGGTCATGAATCAAGCTTCTGCGTGCTGTCCGCGTTGTGGTGATAATGGGGGTGTCTGGCGTATCGTACATAACGTGCCGTTGTCGGTAGAACTGCCAGCAGTTATGTACGATAGCCGAGATTCCACACTTCACTCACAGAGCTGATTTAATGAGCAGAGAATACTACACGAAGTGTCGTAAAACCAATGAAAAGAAATCAAATAAATCCAAGCAAACAGTCACAGTTAATACACATATACAGCGGAGCTTCTCTCGTCCGCGAGGAGTTGCGTAATATCTCGATATCACGCGACAGTAATTTAAACAACAAAAACACGGGAATATCAACATATAAATGAATGGCCTGAATTAAACTTAAGTTAATTTAAGCTAAGCTATGCCCAAATGCCAAGAACCTTACTTGTAGATGCTTCGTTGCAACGTGGAAGTGTTTGTGGCAAAGCTGTCCGTTTTCCTCGTCGGGAAGGGGGACAGGGGGGAGCTTGCGGGTCGGCGCGGCTTTGCAGCGGGCGCTGTGTGTCGCGCGGCGGTGAGCTGGCGCGGCTTCGGTCCGTTAGCGTGGCTCTGGAGCAAACGCAGGTCCGGTCTGTACCCGCTGCAGGGAGAACAGTTAACTTCGGATGAGACGACGTGTCTGCGCGTCTTGCCGGGAATCCTCGGTCACGAGAGGAGCGAGGCTTCGTCGGGCTCCTCTGTGCCGGTTTGTGCACAAAATAAAAAGAAACAAAAAGCACTGAACGAATGCTGATGCAGATTCGTTATCGCGGGCTGTTTCGTCCAGCGAAATGGCTCGTGACCTGACAGGGTTTGATGAGGGTTCGAGGGGCTCCCTCGTGGGGGGAAAGCTGGTTCTTCTGTGGCCTGGACGGGGGGGGGGGTCCGAGCGAAGAGAGCGGTTGTGTGCCTCCTAACTCAACCGAGGTCGAAGGGGAAAGCTATGAGGTGGGGGCAGCAGAGAGTTTTATAGAACAGTGGCCGAACCACAGGGGTCCTCGGGTCTCTTGGCTCTCGGCCAATGAGATTGCCGCGGTTACCATGGTTATTTGGGGGGGGGGAATTCACACCTGAGTGTGAAATCCCTTTGCTCTCCTCAAACTACAAATCAGGATGAGACCTTTGCTTGACAAAGTGAAGGCCTGATTGTCTTTGTCCACAGCACATGTTTAAGCCACATGGTCAGAGCCCAACATCCCCCCTTTGTTCTGAAGAGCGAGATGTTGGCTTCGGTCTTTAGAGCAAACCAAGGGCTGGCATGTGCATCCATGTGGTGGGGAAACCTGAAGAGGTGAGACAGTCCAAGTGTTCCTGAGACCAAAAGCAGTGGTTAAAACAGGCAGTGTTCATTGTTCATAGAGTTCAAGGTTCATAGTGGTCAAGTTCATGGTGTTCAAGTTCAGAGTTCATTGGCATCTGGGCAGATGACTAAGGTGGCATCTGGGCAGATGACTTTAACTACTTCTACCTACATCTACTATCATACACAATTCAAATCATAGGTGAGCAAAACATTATTCCCAAATAATTCAATCGCTATTATGATGTTGTGATATTCTAGCATTGTGGCACAGTGTCAAAGAAAGTACCAACCCAAATAAACAAAACAAAAGAGAGAGAAGGAAAGAATAGAAAGACAAGAAGCAGGTGAGGGGCAAACAGTGGTTACTGGTTCAACTCCTAGACAGGACTGGAGTCCGTCGGCGGAGCAGTCGTAGGTTGGCTACGTGGTGTTATGAATAGGAGGGAATCCAGTTAGTCTGTCGCTTCTGGATCTATTGGTACATGATATGTGCGTCTATCTCTCTCTGATCGGTAGATTTAGAGCGAGTCCTGTGTCTAAGTTTTGGAGTCTATCGATATTGGAGTTGCGTTGCCAAGACTATAGGCCAGAGGCACCTGTGAGGGTTGCATAACAGTAGTGGTAGCAGATTTACAGATTTCGTTAGCACGGCTAGTGTGACTAGCTAGGCTGGTCTCTCGCTGCTCCAGCTGTTGACAGCTGAGCCTTCTCGGATGAGGTCCTGGGTTAAATCTGACTGCTACGGCAGAGGTTATGTCCTCTTTGGTGACTTCTGGTAGAGTCTATAAAGCATGCAAAGGGTTCTCTATGAGAGTGGAGCATCAGTTTACAGTCGCAATGATTTGTCAGGTCATGCAACTGTTCTGGTTGAAGTAGGCTGTGTTAGCGGTTAGTGCATGTCTACAGGGTGAGTTGGAGCATGCAGTTAAACGTTAGTAGTCAATAGTAAGCTGCCATTCTGCCGGTTGGTTTCGGCACTGGCAAGATTAGAGTGCACTTCCTGTGAAGTGCATCTCTCTAAGTTTCTGTTGTCAGAGATCCCACCCCCCTCGCGCTGTTCAAGTGGCGAGGGCAGATATCCCACGTTACGTCAGCACTCAGGGAAACGTCGCGAACAGTTTCACTCTGGAGTGTGTCATGACGGGCTGGTGATATCTCCCTCCCCCCACCCTCCTAATTAGAGATGGGGACAGGTCCGGCGCACAGGTCAAGTTCAGTTACCTACGGCACTGGCGACTTGACAGGCCCGGGCGATGACTCGGCTGAAAGAAGGCGGTGGCTTCGTTGAACAAGCTGGAGGTGGCTCATGCTGACAGAGCAGGAGAAGAAGGCTTAGTTGACGAAAGATCTTACGAGCTTGGGTGCTCGAAGGGCCTCTAAGGTTGTGGCACCCTAGAGGTGTATGCGAAAAGGTGGGGGAACACATGAGGCTCGTTTCTGACCCGGAGTCGGGTAGAGCAAGAGTGTTATGACCCCCCAGTAGGACTGAAGAATATGTATAGAGATATACATAACGGGCATTGCCTTTGCGAACAAGGTCGCCCAAGAAGGTTGAAGAACGAGGTGCGAAAATGGGAGTGGTCGTTTCCGGACGTGTGCTGAGTTCTCTTCCCCCCCCTTACCATGTCGACTTGGCAGCAGGGGGAAAGGTCACTTGGCTTAGTCAGGTGGGCTGCGAGTCAGCGTTACCTGATGGGTTGCCCTTGAGGGCGTCTTTCACCCCCCTGGTTCCGTTGGTCTTTCGACCGCCAGGGTCGTTTGTTCCTCGGGGGTGACCAGGGCTCGCTAGGCCAAGTCCTCTCGTCGTCTTCCGACGCTAGGTCGGAGTCGCTCGACTGTTGGATGCCTAAGACTATGGCGGTGTCTTCGTACCGATTTGTCGGCCGTCCGCGTGTATCCCATGCAAGTTGCGCGTATTTCCTAATCTCTGGCATGGTGAGGTTACTCGTTCTGCAGTGCATAGTAACATCGTATCTCACGTTGTCGTGGAGATTGTGCAAGAAAAGCGACTTGAAGGCATGGTCTTCTTCTAGACCTGGGGCGTTACGTCCTTGGAAGTACGCAGATCTCAAGCGCCTGAAGTAGTCTCTCGGAGACTGTAGCCTTTCCTGGGAAATGGCAAAGGCGCCGAGGGTGGCAGAGGCTGGGTCGGTGTACAGGGAGTACTCCTCCCTAAGGGCGTGACACAGGGATGAATAGCAGTCGCGGATGCTCGGCTGGAGCGTTTCAATGAAAGCGTGAACGCTTCGCGCAGTGGTTTTCCACACTAGCTTTAGCTTTTCGCGCGATGAGGGGCGCGATAGGTCGAGGAGGCAGCGATCGATCTCCCTTAGGTAGTCATCGATGCTCGAGTCGCGATTATCGGGATTGAAGCGCTCTACGTCTTTCACCAGAGACTCAATCTGTCGAGTACGCAGGCCTCCAAGGTTGATGGGGCCTGAGTCGTC
The DNA here is from genome assembly GCF_949748355.1 of Melanostigma gelatinosum. Classification (NCBI taxonomy): domain Eukaryota; kingdom Metazoa; phylum Chordata; class Actinopteri; order Perciformes; family Zoarcidae; genus Melanostigma; species Melanostigma gelatinosum. The sequence continues at coordinate 7,305,296 of NC_136642.1, read as the reverse complement.
TGAGTCTCCATACTCGCGATGGTGGTAACGACTATCATCCTCCCTCCCTGAGGGGGATGGGGTCAGTTCTTGTCGCGCGCGTGAACTGCGTGGAGGATTGCGTTCGCCTGAGGTGGTTTTGAAGCCACCTGGGCCGACTAGGACCTGGTGTTGGTCCTCTCTCCTCCTGGTTGGGGAAAGCGTTTTCAAGAAATGCAAGGTGGTTCGGGTCTCGGGGAATGAAGGAGCCGAGACCAAGAAATGACTGGGCTGAAAGGCTCGGTAGGGGGTAGCAGTACCTACCGGGGTTGCTGGAACACCTTGAAGCGCTTTCAGTTTGTCATCACTCTCTGATGCTTTAGAGAGTTCTAGGTTGACCTCTCTGAGGTCACTGCGCAGGCTACTATTTTCTGACTGTAGGGCTCTACAGTCACGTGACAACTCCTGAACCTCTGTTCGGAGTGTCCAGATCTCGCGTTGCTGCTCGTCGCTCTGTGCCCGGGTTCGGGCAGCTTGCAGCTGCATTTTCTGATGGTAGATGAGCAGTATTTCGCCGATTACGTCCTGAATCAGGCGCTCTCTGTTACCTGCTGGGTTATTTACATAAGCCACCAGCTGCTCTAATTGCTCGTCGCATAGGACAGCAGTGTATTTTGCAAAGTACTCTCTTTCCTTTGCTGTGAGTCCAAGGACATCAGCCACCGCATCTCGTAATGCGGTGTCTTCTGGAGCTACAGCTCCAGGAATGGGGGGTTTCTCGTCACTCATTCTCTCTAATGAGCACGACTCCCAGTAGTTGTTAATTCCCTAGTGTTAGAACGGAAACTGTTAGTGTTTACGGTTCTCAGTGAAATGTCTAGTTCTGTAACTTAGGATTTCTACTGTTAGATGTTAATTACTGTTAGTGTTACGGTTCATGCAGGCGCCCAGTGAAATGTCTAGCTCTGTGACTTACGTTTCTACTGTTAGATGTTAATTACTGTTAGTGTTACGGTTCATGCAGGCGCCCAGTGAAATGTCTAGCTCTGTGACTTACGTTTCTACTGTTGCTGCTCTGAGGTATCACTACTGCTTTGCAGCCAGAGGTGCGAAAATGCTAATGTGGTTTAGCACTTTGGGCCTGTGACAGCTGTGTGTAACTTCTTTGGAGGGATTTAAGAAGACAAGCAAGGTATTACAAATAAAACGATCAAATCTACTACACAGCTGGCTGTTAGTTTAAGAAATGAAACGAATAATTAAACCTGGAAACGAAATAAAATTTCGAGAAGGGAATTAAAGATTAAGATTAAAAATCAAAATTTAAAATCTAAAATTTAATTACAATAAGACAAGATTTTGAAGATCAAAGCCTACCTATTTTGGGAAATAAGTTTCAGGAATTTGGATCATTCAAAAGAAGAAAAAAAATAATTTTTCGGAAAAAATATTTTTTGGAAAATTAATTATTCAAAAATAATTATGGATTAATGTGCATATATACTGTAACAAAACTGGAATAACGTCGCCTCACACGGGGCACCATTATGTAGTGAGCCTGAGTTGGCTGGCTCTATCACGCATAAATATACCGCTGTCGTCTTGAGAACTGCCGGTAACTTATGCCGTGATAAACCACGCACCTCAGCTCACTCACCGAGTCGAGTTAATGAAAAGAGAACTTCCACACGGAGTGGAAGACAATGAATGAAATTAATCCCAAAGAAACAGTCATAGTTGATACACACATACAGCGGAGCTTCTCTGCTCCGTAATGATTGCGTAATACCTCAATATCACGCGACAGTAATTTAAACGCACAAAAACACGGGAATATCAACATATAAATGAATGGCCTGAATTAAACTTAAGTTAATTTAAGCTAAGCTATGCCCAAATGCCAAGAACCTTACTTGTAGATGCTTCGTTGCAACGTGGAAGTGTTTGTGGCAAAGCTGTCCGTTTTCCTCGTCGGGAAGGGGGACAGGGGGGAGCTTGCGGGTCGGCGCGGCTTTGCAGCGGGCGCTGTGTGTCGCGCGGCGGTGAGCTGGCGCGGCTTCGGTCCGTTAGCGTGGCTCTGGAGCAAACGCAGGTCCGGTCTGTACCCGCTGCAGGGAGAACAGTTAACTTCGGATGAGACGACGTGTCTGCGCGTCTTGCCGGGAATCCTCGGTCACGAGAGGAGCGAGGCTTCGTCGGGCTCCTCTGTGCCGGTTTGTGCACAAAATAAAAAGAAACAAAAAGCACTGAACGAATGCTGATGCAGATTCGTTATCGCGGGCTGTTTCGTCCAGCGAAATGGCTCGTGACCTGACAGGGTTTGATGAGGGTTCGAGGGGCTCCCTCGTGGGGGGAAAGCTGGTTCTTCTGTGGCCTGGACGGGGGGGGGGGGTCCGAGCGAAGAGAGCGGTTGTGTGCCTCCTAACTCAACCGAGGTCGAAGGGGAAAGCTATGAGGTGGGGGCAGCAGAGAGTTTTATAGAACAGTGGCCGAACCACAGGGGTCCTCGGGTCTCTTGGCTCTCGGCCAATGAGATTGCCGCGGTTACCATGGTTATTTGGGGGGGGGGAATTCACACCTGAGTGTGAAATCCCTTTGCTCTCCTCAAACTACAAATCAGGATGAGACCTTTGCTTGACAAAGTGAAGGCCTGATTGTCTTTGTCCACAGCACATGTTTAAGCCACATGGTCAGAGCCCAACAAAGTAAACAAACAAACACTCTATTTCTCACACTGTCACACTCGCATGGACACAGTCACGCACTGAAGAGATAATGGTGGCCAGAGGCGGTCTTAGTGCTCTCTTAGTGCTCTCTCCCCCATCTCCCCCTCTCTGTCTCTCTCTCTCTCTCTCTCTCTCTCTCTCTCTCTCTCTCTCTGTCTCTCTCTCCCCCCCCTCCCCCTCCGTGTGTCTGAGGCAGAAAGCGTGCTCCGGCTCTCACTGTCTGTTAGATTTGATCACCATCAGCCAGCTGCAATGGACAGTGCACAGCTCAGCTGACGGCTCATTGGCACACGCACGCATACACGCGCGCGCGCGCACACACACACACACACACACACACACACACACACACACACACACACACACACACACACACAGCTACTGTGCCAGAGGATATTACATGCAGTGTCTGACACCTCTAAATAACTGTTTACTGTGTGTATGTGTGTGTGTGTTAGACTTTGTATATCTGTGCATGTGTATTTGCCTTTGCATATGATTTGTCTGTATGGTTGCCTTCCCGTGTGTGTGTGTGTGTGTGTGTGTGTGTGTGTGTGTGTGTGTGTGTGTGTGTGTGTGTGTGTGTGTTGCAAACAGGCCTTTGAAATGTATCCAAAATTATCATCACCCATCCCCTGTTTCTACATGGCTGTCTCCATCATTAACACAGGCAGCATGTAATTCCTTGAAGTACAACTGCTCATTTGAGTTGACAATATCCTCATCATGTGTATAAGCAAGTGAAGTGTAATTTGACTGTGTAATGATTCAGCAAAATAATCTCAATAAAGAATGTGAATGAATTTCTGTCTGATGTGGAGTTATTTTTTTGTAATTTTAGAAGTCTGGGCTTCTCTAAACATGATGTCTTGATGTACATGTAACACATTCATTTATACCACACACCCACACACCCACACACACACACACACACACACACACACACACACACACACACACACACACACAAACACATACAAGCTCAGCCAGGGCCTTATGCAGCTGTTACAGACAAGAGGCAGCGAACTGTGTATGCACGTGTGTGTTTGTGGGTGTGTTTGCCTGCATGCACACACGTGCATACATGTATCTCTGTCTGTCCGCAAAGAGGTTTTACTAAGACGCAAAAGAAGGGGGTACAGTAAATCCTAAATCTAAGCACGCCCATCTTAGAGACCCGAGGGTGCCACGCTATGATTGACATGCCTCCTTTCACTGGCGCTGTCGGACGGGGGACGGATTATGGCTGTCTCGCCCTAAAGGGCCATTGTGGCTCCACGTCTCCCAGCTGCTTCGCCGTGCACCCCGCTCCACACCCAAGGAGGGGCCCTTGTGAGTGCGTCTGTGTGTCAGGGCGATGTGGTGTGCATGGCATGGGTGCGCTTGACCTTCTGCGTTAATTCTCTGATCTGTTAAAATAACAGGATGCTGCCATTCAGTCAAACGTTGAGTTTGTTTCGTTCCATTGATTTCTATGTCCAGATTTAAAAATCAAAAGACTTTTAAGAGAATTTTATTTTACAACTTTCAAGTCACGACAGACCAAATTACTTTTCAGTCTAACTTCACTGTGGGAATCTTATCATATAAAATCATTTTCAACCTTAAAGGGCCATTCCATGAGGTCAGTTCTCTTTTTAATAGTTTTCAGAACTGGCAAAAAAAACCTTGATTTGAAAGACTGAGACTGAGAAATGTTTTTGACTCAACCATCCATCCCCTCCAACAATACCAACAAGATGTGACGTCGACCACTGAGGTAATGTAGGGAGAGGTGGCGTTCACGTGGGTATAAAACCCAGGTGTGTTGCTATCGTTGCCCGCAGCTCTGACTCCACTCTGGGGTGGGTCAGGGGGGCCCTTAGATCCAGACTTGTAAAGTACAACAGCCACCAGTCTAAAGCCTTTAACCTCGCCCTGATTGATGGCACCAGTTAAACTGGTTTTGTTGCCTCTTTGTTAAAAGAAGAAAAACCTGTACAATGATGTGTTGATCCTGCTCATTAATTGAAGGCTTCCCTCTGTGTTCTTGTTTCCAACTCAGAGTACATGACCCAATTTACATATTGGCATCATATTTTATCTTTATTTTAATAGAAAATACAATAAATTCCTGAAAAAAATATGATTGCTATATGACCATATGTGTGTCTGTGCGTGAGAGAGAGAGAGAGAGAGAAAAAAGGAGAAAGGGCACTACATGCGAATAGATGCCAGTAATATAACCTTTCTAACCTTGCTGTTGCTTCCCTGGGGTTTCCCATCCGTTTCCAAAGAGGCCTTGTGGGGAGTGCCCATCATGGGGGATGCTTCTGGGTTATGAGCCCCTGGCGTGGATGCAGGGCAGGGCGGGCTGGCACCGCAGCAGTACTGGCGCAGAGCTTTGCCAGGAATGGGAATGCCAGAGGCCTGCCACACTCCTGCTGGGAACCTCCCGGGCAATTTGACTGCTGCGGCAGTGAGCTGACATGTAAAGCAGAGGTACAGGACCGGCAATTAGCAATATGTAGCCGTTTGTGTTGACACTATGTTGACATTAAATGATGGACTGAGTGTGAACAGATATATTGTTTCAAGTTGAAGTGAGCCTACTGTTAAAATGCACCCCCAGCTAAACTTGTAAGCTATTTGCTCTCAAAGTCTGCGCAACATGATAAGCCCTTGGAAGAGGAGGCTTGATTTTAATATGTGCAAAGGCTGAAAAAAAAGTTGCCCCCCCTCCTATCCATGTCCCCTGTCACCCCGGCGGAAAAAGGAGTGGATCGCTCTCACTCTCACTGTCTCTCTTCCTTTCTCTACTCTCCATTTCTCCGTCTGATGAAAGAGGAGCTATGATCGCTTCGACAACAAAGGGCCCAGCCGCCTGTGTTTGGATGAGGCTCTTCTTTCTTCTCCCCTTCCTCCTCCTCCCCTATCTATCTCTTCTAACCCCCTCTGATCTCAGTTACTCTCACTTTCCTATATGCCCCCCCCCCCCCCCCCCGCCACCCTCCCACCCCTCTTTTCCCCTTACCCTCTCCCTCCCTTCCTGCTCTGTCTCTCGCTGCCTGATGCCACTCACTGGTGTTGCTCCTCCGTTCATCGTTAGGGCCTCAGCGATACAATCAGGGGACGGAATTAAAAATCAGAAAGTGTCCTTGTCGAGAAGGCACCCCGGATGGTGTACTTTGATGTCTCCTCGGAAATTTGAAATTCATATGTTGTCACACTTCATTTTATTCCCCCCCCCACTCTCTCACACACTCTTCTGCTTTCTTCGACTTCCTCCTCCTCTTCTCCGTCAAGTGCCATCATGTACTATTCAGTTGGAAAGACGGAAACGGAGAAGAACGTAAAATGCATTGAACAAGTGTTTCTCAAAGCCCTTTCTTGTCTTTTATTTTTCATGTTTTTACTTTGTGAAGAAGGCGGGAAGATACAATGAATCATTTAATTTTCTTCCGACTGTAGGTCCTGGGGTGCGTGGGCTTAGAGGTAGATGACAGGGAGTGAGGGACCACAGGACCGAGTGGAAATGTGGCGGCGGGCCACTTTGATGCCATTTCAGAACCCGCCGCCAAGTCAAAGCTATTTGACAGAGTGAGGAAAGTGTGGCTGCCACACAATCGGGAGCACACACACACACACACACACACACATTCAGACAGGCACATAAAGTCTCTGGCAGAAAACCCTCGCCTGGTCCCCAGCGAAAACAAATAAATGCACATGCCGTGCGAGTTTCTCTCCACCCCTGATTTCCTCAAACCTTCAAAATGAAAGACAGGAGTTTGGACGTAATCCTGTTAGGGTTTCAATAAGCGAAACATCAAAACATGTTAATGTTACACTGAATAGCATGTGAGTCCCTGTGTGAGTGTGTGTGAACACATTGTTGCGACTCTGAAGGAATTCCTCTTGTAGGAAGTGTGGAAGAATAATTAGTCTTGAGTCAATGCCATTAATAAACAGTAGCCATCCTCAAGAAATCTCAAGAGCCGGGTTTGGAAATGACACATTTCTGGACACATTTCTCATTCTCGTCTTCAAGAATATGAGGGGCCACATCACCGGGTCCTCGATGGGCCCTCCCAAGACAGTTACAAATGGGCATGAAGGTGGGGTGGCGAGGGTTGGGGATTGGGTAAGGGGTGGGGGGGGAGGTGGATGAGCAAGATGGGGATGGAGACGGGGATGGGGAGTCCCACCGGTCCACTATACCCCAGATTCATCATTAATCACTCCTGCTGAGCCCCTCAGACCCTCCCACTCCTCCTTACCACCTCGGCCTTCTACCTATAAGACCCACTCCCCAAGGTGGTGGCAACCCATCCCTCCTTCCCCCCTCCCACCGTCAGCACCACCCGCAACCCTTGCCCCTCCTCAAAACAACAATTTCTGTTATCTTGCACCTCGGGAAAGTCACCCTTCTTTGTCTCCACATCTCTTTCTCTCTGTTTATATCTCCCCCCCCCCTATTCTCCTTTCCCCTCTCTCACTCTCCATCTGTGGCCCCCCTCCCCACTACTTTTTTTTCTCTCTCCTTTTCGTTTTCTCCCTCTCTCTTTGTGACAAATGGGTTTTAATAAAAGCTGACAGAGCGATGAAATTAAAGGAGTGCATCCCATGGCCAGCTATAGCTCCAGCCTGTGCGTGGCACTGACATATTTAAAACAGGGCCTTAATTCAGTAGCCTGCCTGTGTCTTACATCACCGCGGCTCCTCTGTGTTATCGGAATCATTATTGCTGCCTGACACTGTATTGTTGCTGTAAAAAAATATCACAGCTACAACTGGCACCAGACGAGACAAGCATTTAGCAGCTCTTTCGTCCTTGTGCCAACAGTGACCCCTATACAACAGTTTATTCCATTGACCCTATTAGCAGATATTAGGCCCCATCTCCCATGTTGCCTCATTACAGCCCTGGATCATAAAAAAAGGGGGTTGGGATGGAGGAGGTGGTCGGAGACAGAAAGCGAGTGTGCGTCTTTTCCGAGGGAACCCTTCCATAAGGAATAACTGACACGGAGGACTTACCCACGCCTCGAGAGCTCTCGCTCAACGTTAGAAAGCATTGTTTTGTTGGATTACTGGGTTAGGAGGGAAACCTAATCCCCTAATTTTTAATCTCTCTTGATTCCAGAGGGCTGCATAAGAGACTGGGGGGCTTGCCTGACACAGCTTGGGTAGGTGGGTTACAGAGAAGGGGGGACCGGGGGAGGGGTGAAGGGTGAAGGGATAAAAGAAGAGGGGAGGTTTCTTAACAAAGGGCATATGATATTATTGGCGGGGCATGACTCTATTTCTTTGAGAGACTGTGAGGACAACATGACAAACATTTAAATGCAGCAACATTTTTGGTCACTGAAACTTCCAAAAGCTCAGAAGACATTGGATGATAAAAAAGTACAAAAAAAGTTGCCAAACTCAAAATATCTGAAGTTGAATCAAGAGTAAAAAGATAGCGTCTAAGTCCCTTCTACCAGAAATAATTCCAATCCTATTTGGAGGCGGTGCACTACACAACATTCCAAATCGTTCTGTGACAGTGATAACATATCCTTCTCCCAAAACATTTCTGCTTTGTCATTTCATACCCTCACCACCATGTGTCTGGGTGTGTGGATAATTTCGCAGACGGCTTACAGTGACAGGCTTTTGGGACGGAGGGTAAATTGTCTGGGAGCTCATCCCCATAATCTGCAAAGGATATACAGGGTCTCCCCAGGCGGAATACAGGGACTGTTCACCTGCAGCATGAGCTAAATAAGATTAGGAGCTGGACTGGAACCCAAACACTCGCTGTGGGTGGAAATATATATATATATATATGAGTATATTCAAAATCACATTGGGGATATTTGAAATTGTTAAGCTGAAAACACAGTTAACACCTTTTGCAATGAGAATTTCAAAATCCAGTTGATGCACACAGATGTATGAGGGGAAAGAAGGGACATCAAACCTCCAACTGGGTTCAACTGAAGGCCTCTTTCAAATGTAAGTTTGCCATGGAGCTGGCGGGAAACCGAGCAGGAGGGATGGAAACGGGGATGGCGAAGGGAGGGTGGTCGCGGTGGACACAGGGAGTTAGAAATCATTGCGTCCATTGACGGAGTAACCTTGGGCGGCTTCCAGCAGGACTGAGAGAGTGAGTGAGCGACGGGGTCTTGGAGACGGGCCAAGCCGAGCCTTTTGTGTCAGCAGCCGTCCACATTCCAATCAGCCACGGATATTTATACTCCGGGCCTAATTGAAAGGTTGGCTTGTGAACCATCTGCATGCACCCACACTCCAACTCCCCCTCCAACACACACACACACACACACACACACACACAGACAGACAGACACTCTCCTTAGTGCTTTACTACCACAGACACAGCCAGCTTTGACCCACAGAAGACGGAGGCCAGACATGCTGCATCTGTGACGGCTAACATCCCAAGAGGCCAAAAATGCAAAGGGTGACTTATGGCAAAAGCGTTTCTGCCAAAGGTTAAATTCAAAATGTGTTTCTGGTTCTTAATATTCACTTCTCTATACCATAATTATGTGAAAAGATGCTGGCAGAAGAGGTTGTCATTGCCCTGAGTCACTGGGCCACGTCTGACATTTACGAGCTTTAAAATGCATGATGCGACAAACCGATATCTTAAAACTGAGTTCATTTGAGTAGAAATATGTCAGAGGGTTGTAATAACATTTAAATAATAACCACAACATTCCATTTCAATGATCCTATGTCCCTTTCAGTAGGATTACATGGAAGGGCACTCAGACAGCTCAGACCTGTGCCAAAGCCGTTTCCACAAGTTAAAAACACTGCTTGTATCTGCCCCGTGATTTTGATTTGACAGGTTCTTTCTTGGGCCATGCTTCACCCTTTCAACAAGCTTCATAACAACTGAACGAGTACTTTTTACATAATGCTGCTGTCAAACAGACAAAACAACATAAAAACAAAAACAAAAACATAACCTCCTTTGCGGAGGTAACAGCATGAAGCTGATAAGCATGGGAACTTGACTTTTTATCTGGTGGGCCAACAAACCTGTAGTAAGTAATACTGTGCAGCTGAGGGAGTCTGGCAGTTGATGAAAGCAAACGTTGTGAGATAAATGACTCGATGATTGATTACCACCTAGAGCAGAAAAATGAGCAAAGCACGAAACCAGTCGGTGACGTTTGTGAAATGAATATTTTCTCACAGTACTTTCTCGAAATCACGCAGCAATAACTGGGCGTTTCGGGTCGCTACTGTATTTGAGGTGAATCTAATAAGATATGATGATTAAGAAAAAGGCTAAATGCCTTCACATCCACTCTTCGAATGTATATCTCCCTTCTGCACTGTTAAATTCTCCCCCTAAAGTAAAAACAAATCCTGTCTCCCTCTCATTTGAATTTACACACTTCATTAGGTTGAGAAGTTGTAAATATACAGAGGGATTTGGAGCTTCACCTGTAATCACTCCTGAAAACATTTTTCAAGTAACTACATGTACGACATGCAAAGTGCTCAGCACTTTGTGGTGTGATTGATAATATCACAGAGAATCCAGCATTAATCTGTCACGCTGACGATCACAAATAAAATCACTGGTGTTAAATCTAGCCAGCATTCACCGAACTGCTAATCCTCTTTCAATCTAATCTGAAACTCTCAACTGTAAACTTAACCAACTGACTAACATGACTAACCACATGCCAGCCAGCCAAAGTCAGGACTCCAGGAAGCCGAGGAACAGTGAAACACAAATATCTGACTTCCCAACCGGGGAAATGAACCACCGGCTCATGGGATCAGGTGACTAAACCCACTGATTAATGCACAATTAGTGTTGTGTTGTGTCAGTTAACAGGATGGGCTGATGGAGTTTGCAGCAATGGTGAGGAGTGTGTTAAAGCTCTCGGCGGGCATCCAGCTGGCCCCTCGCTCATCTCTGGGACGTGCTCGGCTTCCTCTGCCAGCTGGCACTGGAACACACCGCCATGTTCATTCATGACAGGCAACTCCAAAAACTTGTGAAAAACCTGGTGATTCTTGAACGCTCCTTTCACAAGACGCTTTCAAAAAGAAAGAAAAAGAAAGAATGAACACCTTTTCATGCGTTCTAAGCCAAGGACATTTGGGGCAACTCAGGAAAAGTATATTTGATATGCTGCCCAAAACATCTTTTATGTGTTTTGTGTACGATGCTTCTCACATTTACATTGCCACTGAAAGGCAGTCAAAAAAAGACAAAAAAGTTTGCCTCATACACCTATCATGTGCTACTGTATATGCTAATTATATCCATAGAAAAATAGCCAAAATTAAGCATATTTTGACATGATACTGACTTGATTACAGCTGAGAAAATGTAAACATCCTGAAAAAATCTCATATGAAGCTTAATAAATAAAATGTCTTGTATAATCTAGTCTGGAATAAACAGAGTTGTACCCATATTTACATTTGTCAATGCATACCTTGTATCTCTCTTGTAAGTAAATGATGACACACTCAATAATTGACTTCACCTCCAAAGTTTTAGCAGCAAGATTTTGCTTCAAACGTATGAAAAGTGTCCGTTGTCATCACAAAGAACAGCCCCTTGAAGTGTTAAACAGTGTTCAACTGTCATCTTCAACATTCTTGTAACTGAACTTCTTTAAATCTCAGCAATGTGTCCAATTTAATCAGCTTTTCATGTGTTTCTACATGCAAAGTAACTAAAGTTGATAAATGTCGTGGAATCAAAAGTTCAACGTCTCTCTCCGCAATGTAGCAAAGCAGAGGCAAAACGAGGAAACTGAGTACAAGTACAACACTGGAATGAATGTTAAATTAAAATCCTCAAAGTCAACATTAGTTAAACTTTAGAATACTTGTATACAGTGTGGTAATAACAGTGTGGGTGATGCAGCATGTCGACAGAGTAATTTAAACTTTTGACCGGGAAACAGAACCACTGGCAAGCTGCTGGAGAATGGGGAAAGTCTGCCAAATGCAAAATCCTCCTCTGTTATTCCTTGGCTTGCGCCTGTGATAAATCAAAGTGCCGAACAACAATTAGCACCCTGTTGACACCCTATTCATATCCAACAGTTGATACAGGAAGTGAGCCAAATGATTTAGGACACAACTTATTGTCTTGCCAAGTGCATCTGCTATTATCAGCAGTGGGAAATCCATCCACTTGTTATATGAGCTTGAGAAAACAGGTCTACGGATTCCACTTAGCGCCAATGTAAACTGTGTTGTACAATAGATTACAGGCATTGCAAATTTACACTACATACACACTGTGGGAAAGCACAAGGGACAGTTAATCCCCCACTGATTATACCACTACAAGAATATGAACTCACTGCATATGCCTTACAGGTCAAACATACAGTAGCGTGTCCCCCTTCTTTACATTCAATAGGAAATCATTCGCTCAAAGCAATCAAATATACTTCAATAACAACAGAGATAAACAACACTCATCCGGTCGAATCTCTCTGCGGGCCAACCAGCTCAATCAATTAATTACCTAGTCGCTGTGTTTTACTTCAGGGCATTAGTAATGATCTTTAAATATTAATTTGGCTTTGTCCAGGGACTGAGACAAGGGCCCTGTTGTTGTCAAGTCAGAGGCACTCCGCACTGGGAAGTAAACCTGAATAGCCAGAGGAGGGTTTAGGCTGTTTGGCTAGCATGTGCAAAGAGACACCACACATTTTCTTTGATGATCACAAACAGGACAAGTAATGTTTCTTAACTCAGGAGACTTTCTTGTTGCAGAAAGAAATGGAGAAAAGTTTGGATTTTTGGGGATTGTTGAGGAAAGGTTGTGTGTTTCTTGCTGTTGTGGGTGGCTCACGTTGTGCTGACTAAGCGAGTGCACCCGCCAAATGGTGTTCAAAGGCATGAAGTCTGAACGGAGAAAGACCCACTTCAATTACGCCCTTTGATCCACTTTATTAGTGTTGTCATGTATTCACCGTTAATTCACAATACATGTTTGAGGCATCGTTGCAGGTGGGAGGTTTTTTTTCTTCCTTTAACCTGTTATGTTTACTCCACTGTGAGTATATTTTCATTTGTTGGAAATTGAAGAACAAAATAGGTGAAATAAAATAGGGCAAAATGAAGAGTTGTCTTAAGTGACAGAATAAACATGAAGCATTACAGTGTATGTCTCCTGACCACCAGCGAGGCAAACAAACAGGAATCCCATGCAACAACATCTGAGTTCAGGTCAGGCTTGATCTTCGTTCCGGATATATATTTATTTATTACTTTCCTACACCGAGATACCCAGGTGAGTTGATTTTCTCTCGGGATAAATGCTCAGGGGATGGGAGGGAGTGGAACATTCCTCTCCTTTTTCTCTTCCATCTCTTGCTTTGCATCAATGTTTGTAGCCCAGAGCAGAGGAAGCCAAGAAAAAAACTCAGATTTGGACTCTGTCCACCTTACCTGCAAAATATCCTGCATCAGCATATTAGCAACGGGCCAAAAGCGAAGAACGGGGGAAGCTGGAGAGACGGAAGCTGTGAAGCGAATTGGCTGATGTATTTCAAATAGCATAATCTCTATTATCCTTTAAATGGCACGTGGATATGAAATATCAGTAAAGTACACTTTAATTGTTGTCTCAAATGATTCATTTCCTCATGTACGAGTCAAGTTAGGTAGCTGAAGTGCGGCCCAGTGCATGATACCCCTGCTAAGTTTCAATATTTGTTCGATCATAGATCTTCAATCCCGCCACATGCTGAGATTCCTTTCAACTTCAACCTATGTTGAAAACCATAGACATCTGCATATGTTATAAAGTATATGCACTCTTGGTGTAAAAGATATGGTTCGAAAGGTGTTGTATATACAAATGCACATACGGTATCAATTGAAATGCGGCCATTGATGTTTATGTTTTATGATCCGTCCATCCATGCCTTGTTAAATATCCTCTGAACCAAATTCAAGCTGAGATAAAAAATAAATTCTGTGATCTTGGTATACCTTGTCCTCGCCTTAAGAGCCAACCACAACTTGAGCGCGTGCCAAGTTGGGGGTGAAACCAGCACAAACAGGGAACAGCTTAACAAATTGCCACTCCGCCGCCAAGTCCTGGGAGGGAGGAAGAGCCACAGCGGGCCTAAAGAAAGAACTAAAGCCCCTGCTACAGATACCAAGAAACCCCAGAGGGTGAGGGGTGAGGAGGAAGTGAGAAACAAGAGCGAAGGTGGGTAAAAGCATATGGAGAGAGGAGGCAGAGGGTAAAGAACAAGTGAGATAAAGAGGCAGAGAGATGGAAAGAGTGAGAGGCAGAGCAGAGGGTGAATAAAACCGAGGGAACAGAAGAGGCTTGATTTGATTTCAATGGAATGTTTGTTGACAGTGCTCTGTGGCCCGGGGCCTTGGGATAAATGATTGAACACTGCGCCTGTCAAAGCCAGAGGATTTCTGTGGGCTTGTGTTTCTCTCCGCGCTCTTTTGCTGGAGGGAAGGTAGCAGTCAACTAATTGACACAGAATTAACCATGAAACGCACTAAGCGCAGCCCTCTTCTGCCACGGCTGGCCTCTCCACCAAAGTGGGGGCTTCCAGCCAGTTAAAGGCTACGGATGAAACACACACGTGCACACAAAAACACACGTATTAAGATGAAATCAGACACGTACAAAAATATGCAAGCGTGAATGCATCTGCCAAAAAAAGCAAAAAAAACAAACAAACAGAAAATGAAGATAAACTTCCAAGCAGATGGCCCGCTATTCAATTACACTACATCAGTAATTCAACATTTGAACACCCACAAACAAGCAAGTGCACACAAGCAGATCAGCAGAGGCACACAGTGTACAGGAGGATATGCACGGAGTATCTAAGCAAACAGTATGGACTTTTGCTGTGACAAATTGCTCCATGAGAAAGTAATCCTTCAAGATTAACAGTGTCATTCTCTGCCACACCTTGCACATTATGCTCAGGGGGCCGCGATCTCAGCCGCAGGCTTCTTGCAAATGGCTTACCAGGTGTGTGCTTGTACTAACTGTTTTTGCCGTACTCTGAAAAGCAAGACGCATGAGAGAGAGCGAGAGAGACTAAACTGAAAGGATGACAGAGCTAACAATCAAGTGGGACAGTTAGAGAAGGAAAAATGAATTGGGAAAGCAGTGCGAGGGGAGAACAAACAACATAAAAGTCAAACAAAATGTCTGTGGGTGGAGAGGGGAATTGGAAGGTAAGCCGCAGCACGGTGCACAGGTATACAGGTGCGCCTTTGTTTTCCAACAGACTCGCCTGTGATTGAGCGATGCTCGGGTCGATTAAGGTTGAGCGGCGCGGACCTTCCGCTGTAAATAAACAGCACCGCCTGCTGAAGCCCAGCCAGCAACACAGTGGTATACAAGGAGGCTCACCTCATTAAAACGTGCCGCTGCGACCGCAAAAACAACATGACTAAGCAGCGGGTGTGTGAGGTGGGGCACTTTCGAAAACAGAAAGCGAGGGGAGTGGTTTGTGCGTCTCCGACAAAGGTTGTGGTAATGGGTCTGGGCAGTAGTAGTGTCAGGCAGCTCCCTCTCTTACCGTCTTCTGCATCTCCATGTGAATGCCCTTGTGAAGGAGCCGGAGACGGGAAGAGAAAGGGAGAGGCGATGAAGAAGGAAAGGGAGGTTGCGGGGTCAAAGGGCCAACCCCATCCTGCTGACTACCAACCAATCAGGAGGTGTCCTGCGCTGTCTTGGAGGCAACAGAGGGGGGCAGAGAGGAGGAGGTGAAGAGGAGGAAGAGATAAGCAAGGAGAGAAGGTGGGTGGGTGGACCACAAGGCGGATCCCCAGGGTCAATTATCCCCGGGAAGGAGGTACAGTAACCAACACTCTGCATCTCATTTGCCAGCAGCAAAGGTGCACCTGAGCATAGCTAGTGAGCGTCCTGCCGTAGCACCAAGGCAATTAATGTCTCCTTTCAATGACATGTGCTTCTCAGTGTGACAGTGGCTGGGCAGCTAAGGGCTGGGCCGACTGGCTAAAAGATGAGGCCTTAGTGATGCCTCTCGTCTCCCCACAGAGACTAATTTCACATAGAGATCTGCGCCTCTGTTCCACAGACAGTCCTAGTTAGAGGGCTTTGGGTTCAAGCCTAAACACGCACACACACACACACACACACTTGAATAAATGCACACATGCAAAGATATGTATGCCAAAAATGACACATGAAAATCCTGCAAATCACACACTGAATGAGGAAACTCTGACACGTACAAAAAGTACACACACGAAATGTAAGACGTACTCTATGTTTAAGATTCATTGACAACCAGAAAATCTACCAGTAACAGGAAGTGAACAAAATGGGCTGCTGCTTCCTGTTGAACTACACAGTGTTTGTATCCAATTTGTTTTATATACGATTTCACCAATTCAATTTTTGAACTCTTCTACTTTCCTGATTGTTAAAAAACGAAACATTATAAAACTGAAATAACGCGGCCTATGTACGTATATTCTAGCTCACTCTACTTACATCAACACACACTCAAACCTTCAGACACTCATTCACCCATGGAGCAAGTTCAACAACTTGGCAGCACATGGGAACATTAACCCACCAAAGCCCAGGAGTGACAACACAACTGCAAGTCTGATGCCTCAGGAGGTGTCTGGAGGCTGCAGTGTACTGTTCATCACTCTGCCACAATATTAAACGAAGAACACAGTGTTGACTGTTTTGATATTCTCAGAACATTACCAGTACTGAGCCAAAACCTGTCCATTTTGCCCCGAGGATAATGCTGGAGGAAAACTCATGGAGTTGTGTTCAAATAGGGAAGAGGTCGTTCTCTTAGGAGAATGAATGGGCTCCGTCAATATCATTCACATATTTGTTTTGTGTGAGTAAAATGTTCAGTCGGATGGTAAAAGGCGAGGAGCCGACGGAAACATTGGACACGATCCTCAATGGACCAGGACTATCAACAGCAAATTTCATAGAAAGTTGTGGTGAGATATCTTTCCAGACCGATTAAACCGTTGACTGACCAACTAAGCAACATCACCAACCTGCCATGAACTGACAAATGAATGTGGATAGTGTGTGCTTTGAGATTAAAGGACACGCGTACAGAAGAGAGTACCTCGAACATGTTTGCTTCCAATAAAATAGGAACAAAACGTTGCCTCGGGGGCTTTTTTTCCCTTTATACCCACATCATTAAATTAAAGACAAAAGACTGAGGAACACTTAGATGTGAAAAACATTCTGAAAGCGACTTCTGTGCATCTTGGAGTATATTGTAATATTATAGTATTTTCTGTTATGTTACATATGTTACTAAAAATAACTTTTACAAAGCAATATACATTTTTTTATGAGTGAAATGTACATTTGTTAAGTATTGATAAAAAAATCAGGTCAATATAAATGAGAAATCACACTCTTCTCATATGTGTTGATGTGTCCTTTAGCGGTGTTGAGAGTGTAGATATTTGTTGGGAGTATGTGTTACTTCCACACCGATGTCAGCGAGTGCGTTGCCATGTAATCAAGTCATGACCCTGTACGTGACCTCGTTGCCGCGGGGCATTGCAGCTACCAAGGCTAACGTGAGGCTAATGAGCGCCATTCATTGCATTTGGGTGCAGAGGAGACGAGCAAGCGTGTTCGCAAATACACACGCACACACACACACACACACACACACACACACACACACACACACACACACACACACACACAAGAGACACATATTCAACAGATCTAACCTTCCGATCACTGCTCCCTATAGGCCTGAAGCTCACAATGAAACCCAGTGTCTCCCTCAGTGGGTAGTCTGTGCTCTCCTCCCCTGACCATTCGCACTCATCCGAGACAGAAATAGACATCGCTTTGCTTCCCTGCTCATTCTCAGAGTCAACTTGTGGTTGACGCACACTGGATGAATGACTACTTCCTCCTGCTCGCCTCAGCCGACTACTGAGGTGCAGTTCCGAGTTGTCGAGCTTGCCACTGAGAGAGGAAAAGAACAAGGGGAGTCGGATTCTGCTCGCCATACAGAGGGAGGGAGGAAGAGGGAGAGAGGGAGAGATGTGTGCTAGTTTCAGCACAGGCACACACACACACACACACACACTTACAGCACAGCTAGCTGGCTTTTGACAGTGGCAGAATTATTACTGCGAGGTGAATATTACTCCCCTGGGACTTCATTTACCTCCAGCATATTCACTGAGTTTCTCTGTGTTTTACTGCTCCTCATAATCCAAGCCAACCACACACATACACACACGCACACACTTGCACTCATATCACCACATCACACACTATTTTTATGTCCATGAGTGTTGTCAGGGTTATTATTGAGATCATTATGGGATGTGGATAGTATTCAGATGCCCCCCTCTCTCCTCCTCCCCCCTCCCCCCCTCCAATCCCACCCTTTTTGTTGCAGTTTTGAATCTCGGAGACCTCTGATGAAAGGTTACCAAAGCTTTCCTATTCCAGCTTCTATTCATCAATAAAGAACACAGTCAAACATGAACACTCACAGACGCAGTTTTGTATTTTTGCAGCTTGCATTATCATAATTCTTCTCTTAATATTGAGACGGTAAAGGTCACTGATGGACTTCTTTTGTTGTGCTGTTTGAGGTCTCGTTTGCCCATTGTGTTAACAAGTCATTAAAAATTGAGGGAAGTGAGGCCGGCCAGGAGACAGTGCATATGTTTGGAAGCATTATTATTATTAAATAATCATGTTTGTCTCCTACATTGAGAGTGACTCATGCCACAATATCAGTAATTAGATAAATTATTGATGAGCTAGTGGGTGGGTGAGAGGGTGGTCGGTGGTGGAAATGGAATTGCCAAACCCAATTACTGTCTGTTTCTCAGAGTGGCCCCATTAGGTTTGTCACTTAGACCACTAAATGGCGGCACTAATAAAATCGCAACTTGCACCCAACCAGCTTAATTAATAGTAAGATGATTCATATTTTAATTGCAGCAGATTAAATCCCACTCGCGCTGAGAGGGATGCTTTACAAAAACAGAGGCTGCCGTCCTGCGCTCTGCTTTAAAATGATGAACATGTCGTGCTTCACTACCAGCTCCAGAGACTTTGACGTGAAACAGCCACACAGTCTCCACGTTAAGAGAGAGAACAGTGTTTCAGGTCTGAGGACAGAGGACACACTGATGCCTTTGCAATTACAAGGTGAGTGTCAGAATCTTGCTTACGAAATCAGTTAAGTGAAATTTTACATTTGATAAATGCACAAAATAGTCACAAGTATGTAATAAGCAAGGTTGTTAACATTGATAGTGTATCATGTTGATTCCACTTAGTTAATTCTAATGTGTAGACCAGATCGTTGATATTGTACAAGAGTTTTCATCCTCTCAATCGGTTATTAGCAATAAGCCTCATGTAAAGTTGAATTACAACTTACTACAACAATTACAGACAACCTTATCAGCTTTAATCAGTGTCACTAGTACATTACCTCACGTATTGTTTAAAAGATTGTATTCTTGGATGTCATTCCTCTTTAAACGATTTCTTGTACGATTTATATGGCAAATGGTTCTATAGATCTCAACAATTTGAGATTGAGATCGTAGAATTCACCTTCTATGTTGCCCTCTGCAAAGAAAGGACTTGAAGAACAGACTGCCCCCCGGCAAACACAACACCCCTGGGTTCATGTGTATCATCAGCGCTATGAGGCACCTGCACGCACAAACACACACACACGCACACAACATATGCCACAATAAAAGCGACTACTACTTTTCCAGTAAAACCGATCAAACCTCTCTCTCAGGAGGGCATGGTGTCTTCCATCCCCAACATGAATAAAACAAGTTGTTATTCTTTTCTAGATAAACACCCTCCAAGTGCCCGCAAACAAGAGGGGGAACGACGCCAAGCTTTGGTTTTCCTCCAGCAATTGCAATGGAGATGGGCTCCCCAGACACTTGCTGGCTCTGCAAAGTGGTCCTACACTGTACAAAGTGTCTGCTTTGCCAAAGGCACAGGATGGAACTTCTAAGCACAAACAAAATCTGCTAAACAACGCTCGCTTGCCATTTCAACAAAGCATATTATTCATTCACTTTGTCAATTCCTTATGCACATGGTATTATTTGTCAAATTCCCCAGTGAGATGTGAGCTGTTTGTTCATTTGAATCTACAGAATGACTCTGCTGGTACAGTAAGTGAATCATTAGGAAGCATCACTTTGGCCCAGATTTGACAAAGAGACTGGGAAGGTGTACATTAGCCGACGGAAAAGGTTAAGCATGGTAAGATGAGAGAGGAAACGTGGCGGACAAATTGAGAAATTAGCAACATGCGGGTGGGGAAAGTCTCGGAGGACCCGGCGCTGAGGCGAGACCTATTACGGCACATGGCACCAGGCAGCTGGGTGGGTAATTATCATCATGTGTTTAGCAAGGCGCCCTTAGCCAGGGCAACATATATGACTTGTGCTTTAACCACTTAGTTGGCCCATTTAGCTCTGTGCCGCAGTGTGTATGTGTGAGTGCACATTTTCACTGATATTGCTGCTCTAACAGTAGGCGGCGTTCCCCCACTGCAGGTGCTGGCAAGTCAGCCATAGTTGGCACCTTGGACTGTGAGCCGCACCGCTGTGCCAGGTCGGCTGAGGTGGCCTCGTCGTGAACGCGTGTATCTTCATGTCCTTGGGGGAAGGTGAGAGAGTGACCCCATGAAGATCCAGCTGGGAGCCTGGTGAGCAGGGGGGGGGGGGGGGGGGGGGCCAGATGTGTGTGTGTGCGTCTACATGTGAGTGTGAGTCTTTTAGTGTCTCCGTGTGTGCCCAGTGCCAGCTTGGTACGAAACAGCTGGCTCCCACCATCTGCTACCTCTCAGCAGCCCCAGAATGTGTATATGGTGTATGTGTGTGTGTGTGTTTTTTCCTCAGTCTCATCCACAATTACCGGTAAACACGCGTGTATAATGTATCAACTCATTTACGAGGTTATAACGTGCAGTAAAACATGCTGTCATTCATTTTTGGAATTAAAAAAATCACTGGATGGCACATTTCTTTGAAAGCTACACCAAGACTATCAAGTGTACGCTCGCTTTTCCCTTTGGTTGTTAATCATTTGCTCCAAGCAAGCCTACTCTATCGAACAAACTCGGGAAGAAGAGGGAGAAGGATTGGGGGGTTGGGGGGGTTAGTATGCTAAAATCCACCCAAAACAAGACACATGAGACATACAGTTCCAGTGTTAATTAGGGAGCCAATATTACAGGATAAATCAGAGATGGAGGGAAGGTTTGGACGAGAGGGAGATGCGGGAGGAGGGATAGAGGAGGAGGAAAGGGAAAAGAGAGAGCGAGGAGCGGTGAGAGAGGGAGGACGGGGTGTTGGTTTGAGCAGGGCCTGGGGGCAGCCTACAAGGCAAAAGGGGAAATGATAGACTTGCTAACCAGGCGTTGATCAGGCCAGTGCAGCGCTCTTCTTTTCATCAACAGTGAACAACCAAAGTGGCAAGAGAAAGTCTGTTAGCACACTTATTTGCTTCAAAGTCAGAGTTAAACACCATCAAGTGTCACTGGATTGCGAGCTAATCAATTATGCCTTTTGATCCACTGATGGCTGAAACTGTATTTTTATGGATCAGCGCTCATGTTTTCTTTTATGAAAACGGATGCCACATGCAGTACTTAAGTATCATGTTGCTCACAGAAGACAGCAATGAAAAATGATGTCCTTCTACCTCCCCAAATTTCAAGTCTAACAGCGGCGGCAAAAGTGAGTAATCTGTAATCGGAGCGATGTGGAGGAGTGCAGCGCCGCTAATGCGCATAGACCCCGCTGTTCTCTGAGGAAGACAGCGCTGGAGGGGAGGAAGAACATGAGGAGAAGGAGAGGCAGAGGGAAGAGCAGGCGGAAGAACACACACCGAGGCAGTTGGGGGATCGCTTGCTCCAAAACATGGCAGAAGGTACGGAACAAGGCGCTCTGTGTGGGCCCCATTATTTTAACTCCCCATTCTCTTTTCCCTTCTCTCCTTTTGAAGACGGCGGGATTTTTCTCCTCCTCCCTGGCATAAAAGTAAACAACGTTGCCTGCAGGCACAATTTTCCCGGCAACACAATAAAATGTGCAGTGAATTTATGATGGTCATCCATTAGCTCTTACCAAGGAAACATCACCCGTATCTGTCGTCCATCATTATAATAGAGGGTTAATGCACTGAATTTACATAAAAAAGTCATATTGTCTGCATGAATTATTTACACCCTCAGCTGTTTTTTTCCAATTTCCCTCGTTTTTTTTCTCTTCTCTGTCCTCTCGTTCGTGGCGAGGGGGTTTTAGGTCCAGATTCTTGTGGAGAAAATCTGACAGTAAAATTCCGCCGTGAGGTGGTCCTGTCGCCGCCACCTCCCTGTTCCAATATTTCTATCCCTCCCTCCCTCCTTTCATCCCTCCTGCCCTCCCTCTCATCCTCTTCTTCTGCCTTTGTCTATAATGGAGAGTGTGAGAGCTGGGGGCATCGTGATGTGCTTGTTTATGGCCCTCCGGTTGTTATCGAGTCAATCAGCAGAGAACATCTTCCCGTTTCTAAGTAGATTTAACTGGTGATCACAGTACATTCGCTTATCAACTCAGTATTTGACAAGTATTTAGATGAATAAACCTGCAATATGGGTATAAAGAGGGAACAATATTAAAGAATTTTAAAAAAAGATGAATTTGGCCAGTCCATTGTTCACACAGGTAATTAAATAAATCACATGCTACAGTTAAGATTATTTCATCCTAATTCCTTCGTGAGTTGATCCAGTAACGCACACAAAATGATCACAGTGACAGTCGTCCTACAGTAAGTGAATTATCCTGATATTACACCCCGATAATGAAGGCTTGTACAGCACTAACAGTTGCCTCTCAGGCCCCGGGGAAAGGCTCAGTGATTGAGCAATTATGACAAGCTCAATTACTGTCATCATATTATCATAGCTAATCCAACTCCGCCATGCTGCGCCTTCCACTGCACTGATCACAGCGGCTTTTTCACTGTCACCGAGGTGAGAAAGTGCTGTCACTGACACCGCTCGTGCTCCCATGAACACGCTCAAATGAATATGTGGCAAATATGTCAATCTACTGGTGCCTGTCCCTGTTTTTATCTTTCTACTGGATGTCCCTGGGATGGATGTCTTAATTTTTTCTAATTCCGCCTGACAGTGCCACAGGCACTCTTCGCCCGCTGAGCTAAATTTGTGACTGGCCTCTACAGAGTGCGGGTTTTGTGAGTTATCTGCTTCGCTGATACGGCTAACGCGCTTCTACGCAACGATCACAATGGCAGGCAGAGCTGCACTGTGAGGTGAAGGGAAGCAACTGGAGGCTCAAAAAGGAAGTGAGAAGTGTTCAGGGGTAGGGCAAGGTAAAGGAAGGCAACTATACAAATCGGTGACCCCGCAACCTTTCAGATAATCCTCTCACAGTGGGAGTGACACAGGTCAGTCAAACAGATGCAGATGAGGAGGTCAGTGTTGAGGAAAGTCAAAGAGGAAACTTGCACAGAGCAGGTGTTTTGCAGAGGCAGTATAGCAATGCCAGAGGTGTGAGAAGAGGTGAATGGATCAATTGGCGCTGAGCCTTAGGTATAACCCATTCTTATCCAAACAACACCCCTTTATACCGACTCTCCCTCCCCTCCGCACTGCTAACGGTGTGGGTTTCCTTCCCTCTGTGGTCTTGTTTATTCCTCTCACAGGTATATTTCTCCTAAGGGGCCTGATCCCTGCCTGCCTCCAGGCCTGTTTCTCGGTCCTGTTAAGGAGGTTGGGATTAGAGGTGAAGAACACGGCCACCCCCTCAGCCTGCATCGATCGCCGTCCACACGTTTCAGGAAGTTGTGAAGGCAGTGAGTGACCTGTTGAGGTGTAAGGTCATGTTTGTGACCTACTCACTTCCTCTGCGGTCTTTCTTGTCTGTCAGTCAATCCTCTCACAAAAGGTTTGTTGTTTCAAGCTCTTGAAAGATAACTTTGGCGTTTTTCAGCCTGGACCCTATTTTAAGTGACTACTGGAGACAACAAAATGTGAAATTGCGAAACGAGCTGAGAGGGCAATTGTGAAGCGTCAATGTAAAGTTATGTTAATTTAAAGTGCTTGTTTTTGTCACTGACAGGCTTTTTTTCCTGTACCTTTCCCTTGATCCAGTCCGTTTGTCATTGTGTCCATGTCCCGCTCAAGGAGAAGTCTCGTTCTGAAATCTGAATATTGGGCAGCAACAGGTGCCACTCTTTACATTATTCTTCCTGTTGGCTCAATACTGGACCAATTTACAAAATTGTTGTTCCATTTTAGTCAGTTAGAAGAGAAAAACATTGGAAAATAGGGAACCATTTAAGGACTTTTTGTAAATGTGTGGTGTTCACAGTTTTATCCAATAACATCAGCAATATGTATTTTCTACATATAATGTCTTTGTGTCACTCTTGTTTTGCCTCGACTGAAATTTATCAATTTGATGATGACATACTATGATAAAACATTTGTTCAAGACTCGTTGGTCAACCGGCTTTTTCAATCATTTAGATGATGAAAAAAACTCAAAACAATTTCAAGTGATGTTTTATTCATCTACATTCAGAGTTACACATACATATACATGTTATGCTGTTTTTGTGCATGTAATATGATCAAATTGCACGACAACATTAACAAAAATAATTATATTGTTTTTATGAAACATGTTTTTTTCAAATAGTTTTAAATTCAAATAGTTTGCAAAGTGTTTAATATGTTTTGTGCAATGTAATATTCTCTGTTTTCTTTCATTTCTTTGGTAAATTTGTGATCATGAACTAATGTGTATCTATTATACCACCTGAACATTTTAGCCTTCGAATGTATTGGAATACTTTTATCTCCACAAACGTCATTACACATGCAGCGCAGCTTGAAATCTCTGTCAAAGTAGGAAAAAGCAGAGCAAAGCCACCACTCGACTCATACTTTCACACAAGTTGCCAGAAAAGTAAACTCATCACTCACTTTGAAAGAAAGTATCCCATGATGCCGAGAAGTGCTGAGAAGAACGCAAGCAGGTCAGCTTACTGTACAAATGGGGTGGCAAACTAATTTGCATGTCAAAATTAAAAATCAATGTGTTCCACCTCACCTAATGACCAATCTCCCTACTGCTGCTCTTGGGCTCTGATTAACATTCAGGGGAGTTCAGGAGAAAATGTTAGAGCAAAGCATTAATCTCTCTCAGCAAAAAAGCTTGTATCTTCTGACAGGTGGGTCAAAGTTGCCGTTTAATCTAGCCCATAATTTCGGAAATGTGCTGACAGAGTGTATTTTAATACATTAAAACCTGCCTGTGTTTGAGAAGGCTCAAAGCGCGACACCTCAGCAGGAAGTCTGCGTCCCCGGCTCTGAGTTATGGCATGTTTGGATACAAAACGTGAGGAATGCAGCCGAAACCAGAGAGAAGTCAAAAGAGGTTGTTGATGTTGGTGCTTGTTCTATTTTCTTTTGCGGGTGCTGAGATTTGCTTAACCTTATATGCAAATACGAAATTAGAGCATTCCTAAATATCTTTGATAAAAAAAAAAACTCTCACTTGTTGCCTTTATTACCGTCCATACTTAAAATACAGACCCGCCTGAGGGAGCATTACAGATCAGTTAGGCTAAAATAATAAAATCACTAAATTGCAGATCCTAACTGTATCTCTAATTTATAGATGAAGTTATGTTTTAATTTGTAGAAATGTTAGTTTTTACTGATTGTTCTTTCCACAGCATGTACAACAGGGGAAAAAGCAAGATGAAGATGTTTACTTGTGTTAAAACTTCTACTTTGACATTTTCTTTCAACCAACAGTAAAAATGCCTCTCAAGCTCTTAAAGACCCGAAACCTGCCACAACTATTTATTTGTTCGATAGCCTGCACTTGACTTTATTGGCCGTTGGCAGAAAAAGGTGCTTTCAGAGGTGTCCTGCGTGCCTCTTGCCCAACCTAGTGGAAATAATATCACTCACACTGAGAGATCATGGTGTCAGGGTCAATTGTCCTGCAAAAGATGGGGGAGATGGGAGACATGTATTGATTTTTCATTTTGTTGGGGTAAGCAAGCATGTTGCGGCTGGGCGCGGGTGCAATGAGGCAGACAGAATGTGCTAGACTGCTCTTCCAGCTCGTCACCCGTGAGCTGTGACTGCAGAGAGACACCTTGAAAACAATTATCACGAAAAACTATGAAAACACGATCGATGTGGGCCTCTTTTTTTTGTTTATCTCTTACCATGCAAGATGGAGCAAATGCTCGAGGTAATAACCCATCCGATTACATCATTCAAAGCAAAGAGAGGCGGTGGAGAAAATTTGGCGGAGGATCCAGAGAGGAAACTCAGCCAGCATCACCCCAGATAGGGATGAGCCAGAGCTGGCAATCACACACCATGCTGGGCCTTGCAGGGCGGAAATGCTTGTCAAACACATTACATGATGCCACAGGTCACAGACGCATCCCAGCAGTCCAGCCCTGCCTAACAGCTACAAACAGCGAATGAATGCCAAATCGTACAACCTCTGTGAACCTCACTTGGTTGTGTCCAGCTCAAACCATCCGAAGCAGTTCATCACGACGCAGAAGTATGCGGTTTGATAAAGAAAGCAAGTGATTCCTGTCAACTCCTCCATGTTCCTATTCTCTTTGGTTTTGCAGTAGAGGATGCTGATCTCATTTTGGGTCACAACCTGCGACGTGTCCTTGTAAATGTTCCTGTTGTGGCTGGACACGACACAATGTCTACAACTCATTCTTGAACATGGCATGTTTTGAAGCCCTTCCAGTCAGTTCGCTTCCTGAATAAACATTTTCGCTTCCCCTGCTCCTCATTTGCAAAGGCTACGGTCTCGACGGTGGTCAGATGCGTGACAGACATGCAGGGCGGAGAACACAGCGGTCATCCGCCGCCCTGCGCCCCCAGTCGCCTTGATGACCGATACACACCGGTCTCCAGTGTGCACCGCCTTCTCTGCTGTCGGTGCCGTGAGGGTCAGAGTTGAACGCAGACAATATGAGCTCATCGGTATACCTAACACTTTCTGTTAAGGTACTAGCAATGTCCTAAATATTAATGCAACCCACAACCCTGACAACAAATGCCTGACAACAAAACATTGGGTGCAGGGAAGACTGCGTCTGTGACAGGAGCTGGGTCTCTGTCATTTCTGCAGGTCAGAAAAATAGATAGCACTTCAAAAACAGCTACGCATAAAAGACAAAATACAAAAATACGTATAAACAAAAGCGAGAGGTTGGAGTACTAAATGAAAACGCTATATGCCTGCGTGAACATGATTTAACCAGTCAGCTGGTACACCAGCAGCTGGAGAATGATCTACTGACGGTGAAGCATGAATGAAACAGCTGATATAAATCAGGAATAAATAAACCAGCAAGCTAAAATAGTTGTATTTTCCAAAGGGAATACAACTGTAAAATTGGTAATAATCCTTCACGACTTAAGAAAATGTACATGTGGAACTTCAGTAAGTCTTGAACCAGGAAGTCAGTTGACAAAACTTTATTGGATGTTTACAATAGAATGGTTTGCCTTCACTTTCTCTTAAAGTACAGAAAGTGTGTGTTTCATGTCCTTTCTTTCAATCTTTCTATTTTCAGTTTACACAGTTTACACGTACAGAGTACGACATGCCACTCACAAACAGAACAGCACGTAACATACCGGCCAACCACACAAACAACCAATCCCTGACACACACACAAAACACAAAAAACTAAACAAGAACAAAAATAAAAATAAGTAAATAAATGTAAGTCATCATCCTTCCACTAGATACCAATAACCATTATGAATATTATGAATATAGCTCCCTGGGCGTCCCCCGGAACCCGAAGTTACAACAACCTCCCTCCTACACACATCCACGTTTCAGCCCATACATTGTATCTGCCAAATATTGTCCTCCACATGAGTTACATACAACAGTCACACACAGTGACAAACTAAATATTGTGGACCTTCTTCCATCACTTTCATGTTTCATGTCCTGTTGAACTCCGATGCATCCCCAAATTCCAGCAAACTCAGAGTCAATGAACAAAATATCATAATAAAACCAAAGGAATGATGTCTGAAACTACAACAACATGGCCCAGATGGTGAAAAGGGGAATTTCACATTTCAATGGGCTTTCATGATCTTTGTTGAGACTCTGGGTATGTTATGACACACACACACACACACACATACACCTGTGGTACTTCCTGCCACTAATGCTGTAACTGTTCCAGTTTCTTTCAGACAGAAGGGGGTGAGAGAGGTGAGAGAGGGTGCGACCCAGCAGCTGGTTACCTTGGCTGACTCTCACACCTGTTAAAGGAAGAGGCACACATCACACTATATTACAGCGTTAACGGGCTGTAGTAAATGGCTGATGCAAGCACGCCGTAATGGCCGACGCAGCCTTGGTTTCTGGTGTACTTATACAGCCATTTGTGGAAAATTCATCAACCATTTAATCCAAAGGCAGAGACCAGAGCATGTCTGTGTCGTAATCATTTCTACTGTGCAAGCAGCATTTCATTCGTGAAGACCCACTTGTGTACCATACATTTCAAAATCGTACCATTTGACAAATCCATGCTGTGTTTTGGAACAAAAGATTCTCTTTTTTATTCCATAGCAGAGAATGGAAGGGGCATTTTTTTGTTTTTTTTAAAGTACTTCAGATCCAAAGCTCAGTGTAACAAACACTTGAGGCTCAATTTGTCAAATTCACTTTCTGCAGCGTGCCAGGGTATGTTACCCTGGTGAGCAGCCAGACTCCGCACAGAGGCTGAAAGTGTGTGTGTGAACATGTGTATCTAGTCACTCGTGTGTTTTTCTGTGTATATGTAAAGATCTATAGAAGGTTTTGCGACATAAAGCCTCTCAATGTCCTCCTGTATAAAAAAAACGATTCATGCCATGGGCTTTGATCACAGCTGCTCATGGTACGGGTGTCCAAACTGTCTGGAATGTTGGCATTGCTTCTGCAGTAAAAGTGTTCAGATGTTTTCATTTTGTAAAAGTATGCTAAAATACTGAAAAAAAATATTTTGCTGTATCTCATGGTCCATTCCCTGTGCGATCATAACAGACATTTGCCAACTCCAATGTTTACAGCACAGCAGGAATAAAACATATCTTAGTTTGCATTATTATTACTTATACAGTAAGGTGTAAGTACAATGTTACTGCTGTAGCTAATTTGAACTTGTTTACATACTGTTGGGTAGTTTAATCTATTACAACTGATCATTTTTAATAACATCACTGGAACAAAGTAGTAACTATAGTTTAAAATGTACTTGTGTTAAAGGTACAATGTGTCCCGCTGAAATAAAATGGAAAAACTCAAGCAGTTCCTGGGAGCTGGACCAAACAACATCACCTCAGTGAATGTACATATTTTCTGCGACTGAGATAGTATTATAGAGCAGCCATTATACATAGCCATTGTACTTAGCCATCATTTATGTACAGACAGTGTACATCCATGATGGCGGCATGTGCTTCCTGCAGAGCCTGTGTTCACATTCTACTGTATGTACATATTTGCATATGAGTGTGTGCTAAATTCTGTGTGTGAATTTCTGAATAAGCTCCAGTGGTGTCTGCCCTCTATCACCTGGTCTATAGTATTTGCAAATACTGCAGTGTGTGTGTGTGTGTGTGTGTGTGTGTACCTGTCCGGCCAGGCCCTGCAACGAGCCCTTTACTAGTTAGTGTGTGTGTGTGGTGCTTGTGTTTAATAATGCATGGCCCCGAGCCCAGGACGGGTCCTTTGATAAAGTACAGCTCCGCGGCACATGCATAAGCAGCTCCAGCCATATGCAGAAAGGAGAAATTGATGGTGGAGATAAAGTCTGCGCTGCTGCTGCTCTATGTGTGTGTGTGTGTGTGTGTATATGTGTGTGCGTAAAAGAGAATGAGGCTGAGGAAGATTTATGGATCGTATCAATGTCTATATGCAAGTGGTTGATCAGGTGGCAATTTGAAGCTTTTAGGATGAGTCTTTGTGCTGCGTGAACATGTTTGAAAATTGGCACTTTTTTTGTAATATTTGATTAGCAGATACTGTACAAGCAAGCAAATATGGAAATGTACATTAATAACTGACGCCATGTGTGTGTGTGTGTGTGTGTGTGTGTGTGTGTTTGTTTGGGAGACAGAAACCTGTGTGAGGAAAAGAAAATGAGTGTGTTTTGGTTTATGTGCATCAGAGAAAATTGCCTTTAGTGACCAGCCTTGTAGATTCTGTGCTATTGTGCGTTTCTGTGAGTGTATGTGTGTGTGTGTGTGTGTGTGTGTGTGTGTGTGTGTGTGTGTGTGAACATATTCTCTCAGACTTACTGTGGGAGAGTGCTGAGCCGAAAGTCAAAGTCTAAGGGGTCAGGGGTCAGTGTGGGGGGTCCAAGGTCGCTGCCACCTTCTCCCAGCTCTATTACAGGCAGGAGGGCAAGAATGAGGGCCAACATTCACAAACAAGCTATGGTGTGCACATACATGCAAACAAGCCTGTGTCTGCTCATTCTCCTTCTCGACTCCAGCAACCACCCCAGAACCTTTTAAAATAACACTGCTCGAACTCGCGCCCTTTTTTTTGACTTCTCCCTCAACTTCTTTGTCTCGTTATCCCTTCAAGTGTCTTCTTACTTCATGCCATCATTTTCATGTCTTCACTCTCTTTCTTGCGCGCCTCACTTATCAATTTCCCCCATCTTGTCTAGCTCTGTTAGTTGCGAAGTGGTCCAGCTCATCACCATGGTCCAAAGCTGTGACAGCACAAACTTCTCTCTGCCCTAAGTCATTAGACGTGTCGTACTCTCTTCATCTGCCACCCACCTCCTCCTCCCCTCTATTCATCCACCCACTCCCTCTTTTTTGTCTCCCCCCCTTGCACCGAGTGCCACCCCCTCACCCATAAAGAATAGACAGTCAGATATACAGGAAGAGACGGAGAAAACCCGATCTCTTTTTGTTGCAGCTTTAATTTACTTTGTGCATTAATATTTCAGGGCCCTCTGCAGGCTTGGTGCGGGAGCCAGTGGGAGCAACTGTGTGTGTTGATGCAAGTGTGTATATGTGCGTGTGTGTGCGTGTGGCACATTCCAGTGGTAGGAGGGGAAAGGATTAATATTTTAACGGGCCTTATTGGAGACCCCTGTACCGGCTCCACCAAAACACCGTGGCATGGGTGCACGGCGGTACCCCGGCTCACCGCTCTGCTCCAGCCTTTGTGTCTTTGTCTCTTTCAGTCTTTCCTTTCTTCATTTCGCATGTTTGTGCACGTGTCATCATTTTAACATAATTTTCTTTAATTAACTTTTTTTTCAAAAATGACTGAACTACTTGCCACAGTGGCTTATAAACCAACGAGTGAATCAAATTTTTATAAAATAACAGATAGTCCAAAGTTAAAACACGTGTCAAACATCAAGCTTAACAGACATTTGAAGTCATCAGTTCAGAAAATAATGGATTCCATTTGTTGCCTCTTATACATTATGTGTATGATAACTTTCTACTGTTAGCAACAGAAACACAAATTAAAATGTGAACCTATTGGTTGTGTCCTCCCTTCTCCTTTCTGTCAAACAATAAGCAATGCAACAAAACAATACATTTTAAGATGTCGCCTTGGTTCTTCTGCATTTGGGATGGACATGTTTTATTGTTGTCTGTCCACTTCAACCATGCCGTCTATAAAGATGATGATGATGATGAAGTTAAATAATTCAAATTCTGTAATAATTGTGGATTATTACAACGTGTAAACCTGTATAAGTATCATGATCATATTGCCCGTCTGACTTCTTTTGGTCACAGCATTCCCAGAGCTAAGCAATTAACTTGGTGGGTGTAACTTAATTAATACCAACAAGAATAATTTCCCACACTATAAAGTATAGGCCCAATAAACTGACATTCAAAGAAGCAAATATCAGGCACAATATGACCCCAAACAAATGTGTCCTAGTACAGGGTGGTGCAGTGTACCGAAAGAAAAAAAGACCAACAAGCAATTTGGAGGAGTTCAAATTGGATTCTGAAGTTGGAAGAGGATGATGAGGATGCAGGGCAGCTTTTATCACAGATCAGTGGGCCTCTGAGCGGGGGTCTCCCGGTCGCTGCATCAGGGGCGCCTGGCAGGGGGCCATATTGAAATTAGGTGCCATCCCCCAGGCTCTTAACCACCCCTGACATTTGAGTGTGTGCGTGTGTGTGTGCGGAGTGTTTAGGGTGAAGGGTGGGGGCTTGTGTTTCCGCCCAGAGACCCGATTGCCTCCGCTCCCCTGCTACTCGTTTCCCCCTCTTCTACCCCTACCCGCCCTCACCCTCCTTCGATTGGACCCTGTTTCTCATTTGCGTATTCATTTAAAAGCACAAAATGCCTACTGAGATCCAATATGGGGTTGAGGCAGGGGGGCGCGAGTGGGCCCTCAGCAGGGAAGGAAAACACAGCAACAACACGATGAAGAGAAGGAGGCGGTGGAGAGTGAAGCAGAGAGGTGGAGGATACCCAGACCTCCGACAGGAGATGGCTTCAAATGGCTTCCCGGCTCCCTCTCTCCTTTCCATTGCTCATCTTCCTTCCATGTCTCCCTCTGTGCCTTCACTCCCTCGGACACTTTTATTCTCTATTTTTCCTCACTGATGCTCTGCTCACTGGGGTAGTGCTGATATTGGGAAGTGCAGCCCGCTTGACCCTGCTGCCAAGACGAAGCAGGGGTTCGAACCAGACCCAGTGTGTCTGTGAAGGTCTGTTTTTTAAAGAAACCACCCTCTGTCCACCTCGCTGTCATTATTTCACACTCTTTCTTCCCCTTTCTCTAGCTCACCTTAGAGACTTCCGAGGCTCTAAAAGCCAAAGCAGAGCCCAACTTCTGAAAGTTCTTTCTGTGGGTTTTGAAAAGTCAAAGAAGATAGCACTTTGTATAAATGCTAAAGGAAAACGTGGTTAGGACTGAGTAGCAGCGCAAGCACTGTAGGACATGTTTTATGCATGGCTGCTGGGTCTCTCAGGTCGGGGAGTTTCACATCAACAAAGTGCAGAGGGTGGCTAAAGGTGAGAGGCATACTGGCAGAGGGCATTTGTGGGGTGGGGAGGGCGGAGGAGAGAAGAGGAGTGGGTCGAGAGGAAGACGACTCAGAGTAAACAGTTGTTGATTCAAGCAGCAATTCAGTCAGTGAGGCTGGAAGAAAAGGCATTTTTTGAAAATGACCACTAAACTTCAGTGTAATTGATTATGTGAAAATAAGTGTATAGGCAAGGAGGGATTTGAAGACCACTTGGGTGTTAAATGATGAGTAATATGGCTGATATGGCAGGTTGGCTGACCAATCGGGGCAAACAAAAATGACACAATTGTGTCAAACACGAGCCAAACATGATTATTTTAGGGTAGAATTTAGGAGTAATGTGTCACAAGTTCATCTGGGCACAAAGGAACTAAAACATAAAAGTGAAAACAGCCGGTGACCTCCGACGGTCCAACGTTGGCGGCATACCAACAAGGGCAAAACCAGCCAGAGCGCTCAAAGATGGATCTGGTTTAGCTGCTGAACGTCCTATTGATTTAGTGTGAGGAGGATTCGAGACAGTGAAGAAACTGATTGTGTGACTAAATAGTGTTTGAGGCATGTGATCAACTTGTGGTTTGCCTCAAATACCTTGAACATGACTTCACCGGTTCAGAATGTACCATTTATACATCTTTATCTTTGTCTTCATAGCTCAGGCAGCTCACAAATATTACCGGGTCTTTCATGCAGAAATGAAACGTAAGTTACAGTTCATGTTCATGTCACAATAGAAGATGGCGGCGGTGGAAAAACAGGTAAACAGTAAGGTAGCGGCTCGGTAGCGGCTCGGTAGCGGCTGCGTCTAACACTCACAACACTTAAACAGTCTCTTCTCACCATGTCCTTTTATCTCTTTAAGTACACATAAACACAGACTCACTCACTGCACCGGGCTAATTGCAAAGGCGACGCAATTTCCAGAATATAAACAAAATCAAAGGGAGCAGCACTTTCTCCCGTCTACGTTCTCTCTTTAATGTTATTCGGTAAGTGA
Source organism: Melanostigma gelatinosum (assembly GCF_949748355.1). Classification (NCBI taxonomy): domain Eukaryota; kingdom Metazoa; phylum Chordata; class Actinopteri; order Perciformes; family Zoarcidae; genus Melanostigma; species Melanostigma gelatinosum. The sequence continues at coordinate 7,271,490 of NC_136642.1, read as the reverse complement.
ATTTGGGTCCACCACACAGAAACACCTCTCCTTGTTGTAAAAAAACATATTGTTGCTCTTTTGCCAGAGCAAACCATAATGGAAGCTGTGTGGGAGCCCAAATTAGCATTAATCAGAGCTTTCGTTGCAGATCATCAAGAAATGGTTGAACACCACAAACCCAAAAGTTGCAATTTAAATTGTGATCTAATTGCTTACTAAATCATATCCATTCCAAAACAGAAAGTTCGCTACAGCATTTTATGCTTCTTTTATTCCTCCCCTGCAATATGCGGTTGCTTGTTTCAATGCATTCATTCATGGCGTGTCTGCTGTTTATATGCTGTGTGAATATTTAAAGCGTCAAAATGGTGAAAGCGCAGCATTTACAACTACATTGTCCCAAAACACTGCAATCAGGAGATGATCTCACGTATGCAAAAAAGGGAACACAAGCGGACCCCCTCGCTTTCACGTTTGACAGAGTACCTTTCCCCGTTGAATACATTAGAGGACCCGTAGAATGAGCACAAATGAATGCCCGCTCACTTCCCCAGCACCCCGGCCTCGCAGCAGCGATGGATGGGCTGGAAAGTGACGATTCGTCCCCATTACATTTTTCATCACACCTGCGTGAGCGGATCTCCACCCCCCTACCCACCAATAGACAGCGCCGAAACACGTATCTTCTACCTATAGCGCTATAGTATTTACCCACACACAACATTTGTGCCTACACCTTGACCTTGCAAAATAACTCCATGACAATCCTGAATGATAAGCACTCAGGTTAAGATCCAAAGCCTCGCTCGGTACGGATCCTTCGGGGTAAAAAGACGGCGGGGGAGAACATAGACAGTCAGCAACAAACACAAGGAGAGATGATGGGGATGGGGGGTGGGGGGCGGGGTGGGAAAGGGCAAGAAGGACATCTATCCCCCTTTAAGCCCACCTTATTGGCGAGTGGTGACCCTGGACGTGGGGCTATTGTCTCGGCTCCTTATCATAATGTAGGCTGTGTTGTCTTCTCCATTACACCTCGGCCATTCAATTAGCCCGCATTACCATAGTAATAGAGCGCTGCGTCGCTAGGGTCAGGACTGACAAGGGGAGGAGGAGAGCGGTCAGAGGGAGAGAGAGTGAGACAGAGTAAGAGATGTCAGTATTCCTGTAGGCACACGGACCACAGCCTCTATTATGGCCCAAAATAAAGTGATGTTGGGAGGTGGAATCAAACAGGTATTACTGGAGAACAGTGAAGGATGCCGACAGAAGGGAGGTTGAGATGCGGACATTTTGATAAATGCGATGACCTTGTAAGACATTGCACCCTTTGAAAAAAGCAATGAATTCATCACAGAAATTATAAAGGAAAGAGCAAAAGACAAGCGGCCAATTTGATGTGGCCGTTTTCCACGGCGTCGATAGTGACTTGCAGCAACTGGCACTAAGTGGTAGTGATTACCAATAATGAGCATTGCAAAGAAAACAGCTCCGCGGGAAGGGTCCTGTTGATAGAGCATTTTTTAAAAGGACAGGCAAGAGAATGAGGGGAAATGAAGGCGATGACACGGAGATAGTGTGAATACCCGTCTGTGAGCACTTCATCCTTTATTAGCTTGTTTGTTTGGTTGGTTGCAACCCTTTTTCTTTGAGGGAGTGACAACACAGAGAGGAGATGGAGTAAGAATAACGGATGAGAAGATGTTCCAGGAGAACAGATGTATAGACAAAGATGTTAAGAGAAGGAAACAACTTAAAAGTACTGATGGGCCCAGGCTACACACAAAGCCAGTGATTTGCATGGGCCACAGCTTTTCTTCCCCTTTATTGCCATCGTCTGTTCCTTTATCTCTTTATTCCCTCCATCCTCACGCTGCCTAAAACTCAATGTTTCTCCTTTATGCCCTCATTTTAACGTTTTCTCTCATATTCTCCCTTCTCCCTTCCCTGCAGCCACAAACTCTTTCAAACTTGCTTCCTCTTCGCCTCAATTTCTCCTTGTCAGAGCCCGTGCCAAGGCGTGTGCCAAACAACCAGTGCCTGCCTCTTGTCCCTGTCTGCATGTTGCCCTGTTGTGGCTGCCACTTTCTGGCATTGTGAGAGGGGGAGAGAGAGAGAGAGACGATGAGAGAGAAAGGCAAGGGGCAAAGAATAAAGGCAAGGAAACAAGGGAATGCATGCAGATGCAGGGCCCATCTCGTTTACAAATATGCAAATGCTGTTGCCTTTGTGATATGCAAATGAGAGATTACAGAGCGCTAATTAGGGTCAAAAGAAATGTTCACGTCAATTAAGGGAGAATGAAAAAACGATCCGCACTCTTGCTGGCCTCTAGCCGCCAACCCCTGCCACGGATATCCTCAGCTTTTGTCTTAAAAAAAATGGAGACATGAAAAAGACAAATAATGAGAGGCATGTGTACAAGAGGTGGGCCGCCATTTGGATAACCAGCATGCGTCCTGAAAAGGGCAGAGGTCCAGGTTTGTTTGAGTGGAAGGACATGATTGGCTTTTTAGTTTAAACACAATACATGTCAATAGAAAATCTCCATCTCCAAGCCAATGTTTGAAATTAGATTCTAAAGTTTTACATATTTATTTTTGAACTCAGGTTGCCCACTCAAAACTTATATAATTAAAGGCCATCATTAATAGCTATCACTATTAGTAGCTATCACTGTGTTAAAAATATTTGGTCAGGTTTGAAATTTCGGAATATTTTAATAAATGTATAGAATATATCATAAATCTCCATCATCTGCATGCTAAACCTTTTTATTTGTATCCCAATATAACAAAATAACTACAAAGTAACTCTGGCACGCAGCATCTCTGAACATTAAATGAACATTCTTAAGATGTTGATACTCCAAATCATTTAGCTGGAAGATGATTCATTTTAGGGCATTGAGCCCATGCAAATAAATACTAACTCCTAACTAAATACTAACGACATCTCAAAAAAAATTTGAATTTGCAAAATGCAACCAGATCATGGCAGTATATTGACATTAGAATATCTACTTTGTAGTTGTTGGACCCCACCCGCCAAATATTGAGAGCAGGAATGTAGCAAGTGAGATCTGGTGAAGGTAGCGGCACATTTAGATAGAACAATAGAAAAGCTTACAGCAAGTTAAATGCAATAAGGGTGACAAAAAAAAAGATCAGAAGGTGAATGACAGAAAGAGGCAGACCCCGTTTCTCTACCTCCCCTGTCCCTCTTCGTTCTGTAGCTGCCTCCTTTGTCAAGTGTGTCCGTCTAGTGTGTGCAGGAGGAACACGCTGGTATATTTGCATCCTAATGACCCCTCCAGTGGCCCCCGAGGCTGGGCCCTCCGCATTACCCAGAGATCAATTAGGGCCAGGGCCAGGCGTCTGCTGTGCCCCATTATAAACCCCCCTGCACCAACTTTCTCTCTCACTGTCGCTTCCCTCTCTCTCGCCCACACGTCCTTCATCTGCACCTCTACCTTCTCACATCTCCTCCATGTCTACCACAGCGTACGCACGCACGCACACGCATAGACACACACATTTGCTTGTTATACAGACCAATCCCCCAGCACATACTGTAGAAACACACATATTTTGTCATTAATGGACACAAAAACTACCTTCACATATGCACACACATGCACATAACTGCTGCCACTCTCTCTGTGAGGCTCTGAGGTGTGCTAGAAAGGTGAAGAATGAGTGGGATCTGCCCTCAGAGTTTTCTCTCGGGTGATTCCATCTCGCAGCCTTGTTGCCGGGTAAAGCCCCACAAAGACCAGGTTGTGAAATGAACATCCTTTTGACAGAGCCGGGTGTTCATAAGGCTCTCGTGGCTGCCAATCATATTGATATAAAAGCACAGTGATTCAACGCGAGGATGAAGAAGTTGACGGAGGATATACAGACTGCGATGCGCCTTAGTTCTCCCTCTTTCCCTCCACATGTTGCATGTGAGCTTTGGCTAAGACGAAGAAGAAGAGACGTTTGATCATTCCAGGAAGAGGAAATTCATACTGCTCCAACGGATAGCATGTTTAGATGTTTGCCCAGTTCTGTCCACAGCACAGCAGAGCAAATCAAACACATCACACAGATCACTCACACCAGTTGTGAGTGATCTGTCATGGGAAATGTAGCTTTGTGGTTGAGGCTATGGTCCATGGATTGTGAAGTAAAACTGAGGTTGTTTGAACTGAAGTGTAACATCTAGTTAAAAGTTCCTCATAGTTAACTTTAATCCACACAGAAACCGAAGTCTAAAATGGTGGTTTTCGGTGGGGTAACATGCAGGAATGTATGTTGGCCAGGTGCAGTGACTTCTTAGTCTTGTTGTCACCGTCAGACAACCAGTGGAACCCCTCGTAGCTACAGTGCCTGGAAAATAAATAGTCTATCACACACCAACATATATAAATTATACCCCACCAATATATATAAACCTCTCCCACAATTGTGTGTGTGTGGCATTCTTCTTGATTCCATTGATCCAAGAGGGATGTGCACCTGCGTGGTTTTGCTACCCATCACTTTATCTGGCTCTTCCCTTGGGTCATAAAACTACGTAATAAGAGTTTAGATGCCCCCTTCACTTGCCCTTCAAAATGTCCCCTCTTGTACAGTAAAGGGAAGTACAACTGTAGCAAATGCGAGCAGCATTGAAAGGACCCTTCATAGTTCACAGATCTGACTATGGTTTCATTATTGTTACAGTATGTGCTTGCCGTCTATCACTGAAATAAAATTCTTGAAAACTCTCCTCGTTCTAAAACTCGTGACTGAATTCACCCCATGTGTCTTCCTTTGGATGAGTCGAGTAGGCTGACTCTCTTCTCCTTTGCTCTGCAGGTGTTCATGACACATGAACGTATAACGCTGTCTTCACGACAAGGCGACAGAGCTGATCAGTCTTCATGAGTCACAAATACGAGAATATTGTCATTGTCTTTTGCAAACAGTGATAAAACTGTTAATTTGTTTATTACACAATAAAATAGGTCTCACCACTTTGTCTGAGGGAGGAAAACAAAAGAGATAAGGACAAGATTACAAATGTTTCAAGATCCCGAGTGCATTAGGAGGCAAGTCATAGTGCAGAGTGATAATGTCCGAAAAAAGATTCGGTTCTAATGCAAAGTCTCTGACTGCGTATGCTACATTCGGGGTACTATCTGTAATTTGGTCTTTGCAAGTTACGAACAATTCAAAAGTGAAATTGCTGTGCCAGCAAAGGCAGAGACAAAAAAGAAAAATACATCATAAAAAAACTAGCTAGATTATTTTTCAAACCACGTTGCAACGGTAAAACTTTGAAACCGTTATGACCTAAGGGATATAAACTAAATTGGGCCTGTATTCTGCTGGCACTCCTTCATTGTGCTGTGTGGCTGTGAGAGTGGCTGGCTGGCGTGGTGATGACAAACGACGACAAACCTCAGAACCACATGGCAAACTAAACCGCAGAGGGTTTATTTATGTTAAATAAGTACAAATATAACTTTAATCATTTTTGAACATCAAACTCTGGAATCAGTACTCATGAGGAGTACTAATATGTAAAAACAATGAAAAATTAAAAATACATGCCATCAGGCAAGAAGGGTCTACTGAAAAGACGCTATGGAGTTGCATTGAGCGATGCGTAAGATGAACAATGACCAATCCTCTCGGCCACTCTGCCGCATTGATGAAGAGTCATTTTCGCTCTTGTAAACGTTACGAAGGACACAACTTTTGAAGGTTAGGGAAAGACTGTGGTCATGTTCACAGTCACATGGTCTCAAGATGTTTTTCTAGTGTTCACTCCAGTGCTGAGTGTTGGAACACACTCCATGTGTGAATGAGAGAGACGGGTGTTGAAGGTTTTGATCAAAAGGTGGGTTATCTTTGAGGGTACATAACAACAGTTTTTGTTTTGTGGCTCTTACATGAACAAAATCTAAATAGAAGGTTTAGGGTGACGCCTGTACCGAGAGAAAAACATTGGCTGCACTTCACCATTAACTGCAGGAACTAATTCCATAACAAATCTTCACGTCCTAATCTTTATACTACAGCAAGACAAACTGTATCACAAAACAACAAAGAGCAGTTTTCTTCCATCAAACTCTGTAGATTGGGTCAAGCAACAAGTCACAGCGCACACAACAGCCATATCTGCAGCCGTCTTTAAATTCCTTGATGGAGAGAGTCCAGGCGCTGCTCTCTCCAAACACATGATTTTCCCCAATGGCCCTTCTGCACATCCACCCACATCTGGGACATTCTGGACACCATTAGGGCTCGGTTCTGGGGCCTCTGTTATTTTCCCTTTATCTGTTACCTTTGGGACCGATCATAAAAAGCTATAATGTGTCCTATCACTTATATGCAGACGATATCCAACTCCATCTGTCATTTAAACCCAGCGAGGCATTCACATTAACTAAGCTCCTGGACTGTGTCAATGCCATCAGAGACTGTCTTCTGTCAGTCCCACGCACACGATGTAAGACCCGTGGTGACCGAGCCTTTGAGGCAGTGGCCCCGAGGCTCTGGAATGCTCTGCCTGCAACTCTGCGCCTCGCAGATACTGTGGATACTTTTAAAAGCCGGCTCAAAACCAACCTGTTTAGGCTGGCGTTTGTGTAAAAGTAAACCCATGTCCTAGACCTGCTCTTAAAATATGTTTTACATTTTTATTTTATTTTTTATTATTTTTTATTTTATTTAAAAAAAAATTATTTTCTCTGTGTCGATAATTTATTGACCCTAGGGTCACATTGTGTTTTTTATGCTTTTAAATGTCTGCTCTGTTAAGCACTTTGTGATACTGTCTGTGAAAAGCGCCGTATAAATAAAATTCATTCATTCATTCATTCATTACTGTGAGCATGTATTTTCAGTGTTCAAAAGCCATTATGTTTGAAGTTGCTTTAAAAAGGTCAAACTGTTGGCCATTCATCGTTTCAAGAGTCTACAGAATAAGGTCATTTCTATACATTGTTGGTTTAGAATCCTTTTAGAAACGTAACGACTTTGGATGAGAACTTTTCAGTCATACCCTTCTTGTAACTGCCTACACTGTTACGCCGTCAATGTTAATTCAGATATTTTGGATGGAAGGAGGATTTTATCTGACAACTTTCTTTCTTTCTTTTTTACTTCAGCTGACATCAAACTGATATTTATTGATATTTTAGGAAGAAAATAAAATACATATTGTAATGTCACTGACAGTGTGCTAATAGAAACGATTACTATATGTTCCCTTTCTAGCTTTTGAGCTTTTAATTGTTTTTATGCAAGAAATTAAGTGTTAATATGTTGTTAATACAATGTCCTATAGTTACTGTACTCGGATGCATCCAGAAGTAACTGAGGTCATTGCTTTTATTCCGTTGTTTCACCAGGTGGTGAAAAGTCCCCTTGTTATTTCCTCCCGAGATTAACTGGGTGTGCACAGATTCTGTGCTGGTGCCTCAGCTGCAATGCAACCACCCTCCTGCAATATTCATGCTCATATCTGGGGCCCGCTGACACAAGATTACACCTCTTAGAGAACGATACTGTTTTCTACAGCAAGTTTTAAGAGAGACAAAAGGAAAGTAATCAAGTTTAGAAAGGCAGCTGAATGGTATTGTATCTTGTCCGGGCAGGCTTGAACCTGAGAAAACTAAATATCGAAATTACTTTAAATCATGTTTATTTAGTCCCTTTCAACTATCCACTCAACTCCTCAGGTTAATTGTAATTGTTGGGACAAAAAGTTTGTGCTTCGATATATATGTCGGAGTTTCAGACTTTCCTTTCATTTTTGCAGTTGTGAGTCTGAATTTGAAAGTTGTTGTTGACCTGCACCATACTGTATATTCAAGATATTATTATCAATACTACCTGCAATCAATTCAATATGACAGAATACAGGCTCAGGATTACAGAAATGCCAGAATTAAATGACCTTCGTCAGTGAATCTTAATTTAAAACTAAAATAACCAAAATACCAAAAATAAAACAGCATATTGTAGCTCGTTCTTTTCAAGAAGAGTCAGTCTTAACTGCTTTCTCTTTACATTCACTACATTGCCAGCAAATCAAACAAAAAAAGCAAAGTTACAGTTCAAGAGGGAACATGGGCTGACAGGAGAAAGTGAGGCAAAGCAAAGATGCCAAAACAGATAAAACATTCTGTCAGGACATACTTTGTGATTTTGCGATACAAGAGAGGACATGGATATGACTTGCATGTACCGGTATTCCTTTGAGGCTTTTTCTGATCAACAGCCATTAACCTTGAACTTATCCCAATTCGTCCCCAACACTTTCCCTAAAGGCAAAACTTCACCAAACAAAAAACATCTATATACGAGGACCAGTATTGTGGTAAATCAGACCACACACACACACACACACAGTCACAGTCAGTGTATTCTCTGGAAATCATCTCTTAAAAGTCTCCTCTTTTACTGCAGATAGCTCCGTTTGAGCTGAGGGACAGAGTAGAGTGGCAGTAATAGAGTGGTTTGTAGTGTGTGTGCGTGTGTGTGTGTGTGTTTATCGGAGTGTGAATGCCTCTCTGCTCATGTGTCTCATGCAAATGTTCCGCACAGACACGTTGATGCACCACGAGTATATTTTCTGCACACCTTGCCAGAGGACATTTCTATGTGTGTGTTTGTCACTTATACTTCCCACAACATGTCACAACATTATTTGACTTTCTGCTTTGACGTGTGAGGGCCTCACGGACAATGCAGGTTTCCGATCTGCATCTGTCTGCCCCTGCACGGGCCCCCTCGGCCTGGAATAGAGGTGGAGGAGGGGGAGGAGGAGACGAGCCCCCGGGGCCCGGGGACTCGACCCCTGCAGCCTGCCTTCTCATCTCTGCACTGAAGGTCCCTTTCCACTTCTCAGCAGCTGTCAATCAAAAGCCACAGATGGAAAATGCAGGGAAAAACCACGAGAGAGGCTAGATGGACGATGTGTTTTAAGGTTGTGTGTGACCGACACAGATGAGTCGGAAATTATAATGCAAAATCTTTTTTTTTCTCATAATTTGGTATGGCTAAGATAGACAACCAGACTGAAGAGAGGGAGGTTACCATGACAAGTTTTAGGTTTAAACATAATTTCATGCACAACAAGATTTTTTAATAGATTGTAGGGACTTATTTGCTAAACTAGAATCATTAATGAGCGAAGCTTGTGCATCGGAGTTATGGTAACGGCAATAAACAAACTCGACTTAGTGCTGAGTTTGTTTCCTCCGGGTTTTGAGGTTTCGTCATTTAGTTTGACTTTCATGTTACAATAAAAAACACAGGGAAATAGAAAAGTTTACAAAAAAAGCAAAATGTTTAGATTACCAAAATATGTCCTGCCCTTCATTCACCAGCAGTACCACTGAGGTCAAATCAGTGCCTTCAGTAAGCGCTAAAAAGAGCAACATCTGGTTAGCTGCAGAAGTTAACCTCTATAGGGCATTGTGCAAATGATTGGACTTCAGGGGCCTGCTGATCACTAGCATTGATTCCTGCCTCTCCAGTCAATTAGATCAATGGGGCTTCTTTAGGTCTGCTTAACCATGTGTCAACCGTCACACTCTACTATCCCCTTCATTTGTACTCAGGCACATGCTGCCAATGCACAGATGGTAACCTTTGCAGTCCACTGCAGCCTGTCGAACAATAATATGAAACTGATGAACAAAAAGTTTTGAGAATTGACAGCGACTACTGAAAAGGGGAGTTTGATTTCCAGTATGAAGTCCTAAATAAAAGGAAGATATGTTTCAGTGCTCACAACTTTAAGAAAAAAGGATCAGTAGACGTTTAAATGAAGTTTGAAATCATACAAATACAAGCCCAAAAGAAAGGAAAATAACCTCGCATGAACCACGCATGTGCTGGGAATATGTCAAAAGGACACTTAAAGAACTATTGACGATTGCCCTTGCAATTTTAGACAAGTGGTTTCTACTACTGCCCTTGAGCAAGGCCACAATACTGAACAGCCAACTCCTTCACTGAAGCTATACCCTGTTTCCTGAGTGACCTTAGAACAACTCTCCTTCTTCCTAAGAGCAGGCCAACGTTTTGTCAGGGGATTGACATACGATTTCTGTTATTGGAAAACTTAACCTTCCATGTTTTATACGGGCAGAAGTGGCTTGAATGTGCTCTAACGTGGTGGTAGCTGAAGTGCACGGGGAGGGGAATTTGTTAAATATCTACTGGCAGAGAGTATCTTGAGGCTTGACATACAGAAAACAAAAGCGGTGGGCTCACGGATCGACGCAGAAATGAGTTTCCACAAGACAGACTTGCAAATGTCGACCACATGCCAACGCTGGAGTGCTGCTACCTTCTGACCTCCTTGCCCCTCGGCAGCGAACCTGTGTGCACGTACACACACTTCAAGGTACCTCCCAACAGTGGCTTGTGTCAAGTCCCTGGGAGGCTGACCCCCCCCCCCCCCCCCTCTCCTCTTCCCTCCCAGTGACCCCCTCAGCGACGGACCATTGTTTACTTTCACTCTCCTCCATGGCCCTGCTGGTCCGGGGGGCCGGCCGAATCGTTACATTATTGTCTGGTCCTCCCGTGCGCCCCCCCCCCTCCCCTCCCGACCCGGCCTGACCCCATTCACAGTCCTCAAAAGCGCCATCTGTATCACCCAACAGTCAGGGAGTGAGAGAGAGGGAGAGATGGGGCAAGAAGGGGAAAGACAACAAGGCGGGGAGAAAGGAGATGACGGCCGAGGAGGGAGGGAAGGAAAAGGGAGAGAGAACGAGAGGCATCTGAATGGGTGTTACGCTGTCTGTCGGAAAGTATCTGTAAAATAGTTTTCACAGTGTGAAGGCTTTCCTTTCATCAAACATGCTCCTTATTGATTTATTTTTACGGCCTCCTTTTATATCATCCTTCAATTTCTACTATCCAAAATCTCCGAATCCTCCATGCTTTTCCCCACTCTGCGTATTTTTCCTCGCTTGAAGTTTTCCCAGACTATCCTACATCACTGTTCCCTTGACCCGCTTCTCTGCTTTCCTTCCTCCCGTCTCCATCCATCCCTCGACCCCCCCCCCCCCCCCTCCTCCATCCTTCATCTTGCTGTAGTGTTGCACGAGCATTCCAGGGCCTCTTGTATGGCTGCATGTGTGAGGAAGGCGGATTTTTCCCATGGGGCCGCAGGTGAAAACGGGGACTCACTCTGTCCGCCGAGGGACGCCATCTGTCCCTGTCGCCGCACTTGCTAGAGGGGAGCCCTGTCACCCCTCCTCCTGTCCCCCACCCCATACATCCATCCCACCCTCTGTCCATCCACTCGCCGGCCCTCCCTCACGCTGGTCTACCGTGCTGAATCACCGAGGAATGCGCCCCCCCCCCCTTCTCCTTTCTTCCCTCTCGTTCTCCCTCCATCCAGTCACTAATTCATCCCTCGCTCCCCCTTCGATGCCCTCCCACCTTCCCTCCCCTCCCACTCTGCCTCCTTTCGGCTCGACAACACCCATCTCTCTTCCCTTTCTCTCCATCTCTGATCAATCATCCATATATGACACCAGTGGCAAAATTATTAAATTATCATACATTTGTGATGAGCTGAGTGAGAACAAGGGATACTGTTTTAATTGCCAGCCCATGACCTCTAATTATGCGTATCAGTGTATTAGTTTGATATTTGGAGCGAATGAACTCAACTGAGTTTGACATTTTCCAGTAGATGAAGCAACAATGTATTGAAAAAATGACCAGACATTACTACAACAATAGCATGACATCACACTAACCTGTGCGACTGTCTGGAATTTAAAAAAATATATTTTCACCTTAAGAAATGTGTTACTGCAGTCGGCTACAGGCTTTGCCTAAAACTAAACATTTCAAGATGAATCATTTTCAAGATAAAAGCTTTCAAACACATTGAAATTACAGTGTTTTGTTTGAAATGTGGGATAATCCCAACTGCAAAAAACAAGTTTGAAAAATAGACTTCATTCGTGATTAGGTCGTCGCCACAAAACAGCATGCAGTGTAATTAGTCCCTCAGACCCGAGTAAACAAACTCATGAGGTCACCAAGTGGGCCGCTTGCATGGGAACCAGGGGGAGTCCCTCAGAGGTGCTATATGCTCTGTGTCTGCAGACCTGGGCCCAGCTGTCAGTGTCTGTATATCTCCGTCTCAGCTCTGACGCCCAACGGTCAGACGAGTGCAGGAGGACAGTGAGAGCGCACTTTCACGTGGGAACCTGGTCGAGGCGCGCAGACAAAACAAACGCAGGGGCAGCTAAGTGTGAAACCTCCGAACTGTCGCGGAGAGGGGGTGAGAGAATGAGTGGATGCGCGCCCCCCCCTCCTTCTCTCTTCACCCTCGCACTTCCTCCCCTCGACTCTCCCATCCTACCATCGACTCTCCTCCCCCCCTTTCACCCACTCCGGTCCATAAACTCCCACTATCCTCCCCCCACAAAGCGTCCAGACAGACACGCACAGAGACACACACAGTCACTTTGCCCCCCCCCCCCACTCCTGAACACAGAGACACACACGCACACATACACTTCCACGCCCCCTGTCAATCAGAAACCCAAGTGTCACGCAGTCACAGACACCGTCGGAGAGAAAGGGAAGACGGAAAAAAAATGGGAGGAAAAGTGGCCCGTCAGTCACTTTATCACTCTCGGCCCCCTCTGTTCCCCCTCTCTGGGTGATGGAACAAAGAGGGACAAGAAAAGAGTGTGAGGGGAGAAAATGGGAAGGCGATAGGGAAGGAAAAGAGAGTGGAGGGATTGTTAGAGGGACGTGGATGCAGAGGAGAGTTAAAGTGTCCCCATTTTCTCACTGGCCGACCGCAACAAAGAGCCAGGCGGGACACTGCACTGGGGTGGCGGTTTTTCGTCAGGGCCTCCCTTCGGTCCCTACCCCCCAAGCCCTCCGAGGTCACCCCTCCGGCGACCCCGCCTCGATTGTTTCCCGTCGCTCTGTCAGCTCTGATTGTTGCTGACTGGTTAAATGGCTGAAAACCAAAATGGAGAGGCTGGGGGTGGACAAAAAAAAGTGGAAAAGAAAGAGAAGGAGGGTGAGGATTTGGGAAAAAGCGATGGCCTGGGTGGAAGACGCCCCCTCTTCTTTTCCCTGAGATAACTGACTATTTGACCCAAATAAACAATTTCTCTCCACCAGAAAAAGTGTCAGGAGAAGGAGGAGGAGGAGGAGGAGGGTTCAGAGGGTTTGAGGTTCGAATTGTTGGGTGAAGGTGGGGAAATAGTGCCCCCTCTGTCGTGAGAAATGTAAGGGGAGAGCGAGAGGGAGCCAGCGGCTAGAGGAGTCCGACAGGCCTTCACACGTTCCCTTAATCAGGGAACCCCAGGAATGAAACACATGAATCAAAACTTCCTTCAGCTGATTCACGTTTGGGTTTCCACTGCATCTCAAGAACCATGAAGATAAGACAAATTACACCATGGACACATTCAAAGCAGATAACTTTGTTTGGGAGATTGGCTTTACACTTGATAAAATCCTCAACAGGAAAAGCTAAATCTAACAACATATATATTAACATATATTCGGCCAACTAAGCGATGGACCAGATCAGCCCAACAAACTAGCACTGCCCTCTATCAACAAATACAGCAAATGTCTGACAACCAGGCAAAGTGATACAAAACCTTTAAAAACACACTTGGTTTCTCTATTACAGGCAACAGATTTCCTTGACAGAAACCTGAACGGCCTCACTATCTGACTTGGATGAGATAAGTGTTTAAAGACCTGGCCCTGATCAATTATGCAAGCATATCCATTCCCTCCGCTCCCTTCCAATCAAACAGCTAAATAAGCCGTGGTCTGGATGGACCCTTTGCTCTAATTGGACAAATGGCTTGCTTAATTGATCATTGATTGATGATCGATAGGGAACATGTGTTCTTGTTCTTTACAAGGCAGGTGATTTGAAAGCCAGCTATAAAATCAGCCAGATAGCTTGACAGATGCCAATGGGCTCTCATCACCCTAACTGTAAGGAGAAAAGCAGAGCGTGAGAGATACAGGGAGACATAGGGAAGCTTGTTTTTTGTTCTCCAAGCTTAGTAGAGATGCTCCCACCTTCAAAATTAACTGAACTAAAGGAGTAAAGTCCCTTTAATTCAATTACGCTACGAGCCAAAGGGATATGATGGAGCGAGGCAGTGGACTGCAGACTGAATGCCACGTATGAGGAGGAAGCGCAGAGATGAAGGTCGATTTTTTGTTCCATCTCTCTGTGCCACTCCTTATGTGTATCGCTTATCAGTCAAGACACCTGTTTGAAAGCGGGCAAGTGTGTGTGTGTGTGTGTGTGTGTGTGTGTGTGTGTGCATATGGGGGGGGGGGGGGCATCCCGACAGAATAGTGGGACATCATTGTGGATCCCTTTGATCTGCAGCTCATAGATCCGCTTGAAAGGATCACGGTGGAGACAGAGAGAGATGCAGACAGAGACAGAGAGAGAGCGAGAGGAGACACTTCACCCAGGCATCAGTAGGCCTTCGCCCTCAGCCTCAGGTACCCATCGTTGCCTCTGTTTCTGAGCCAGCTCTATTAAATATGAAACGCTAAGACAAAAGGAGGGAGAGTGAAAAGGGAGGGAGCGGGGGCGATAAAGGACACCACTCAATGCCTTTGAAGAGACACTGAAACGAGAGGGCGTCGTGAGCGCAAATGTGCGCACCTTGCACACACACACACACACACACACACACACGCACCAGCCCTCCAAATGATGTGGGTGGATAGAACGGCAAATATCCACATTTGCATGCTTGTGTTTTTTTGGATCACTCTTTACAAATATATACCACAAAAGGAACACCGTGAGTGAAATTAGACCTAAAAGCCTCGGTTAGTAGATGATAATACATGCATACATGCGTTTTGAGTGGGGTGTGTGTTTAAATGGACATTAAGACCGGCGAGATTAAAAAGCCTTTAAAGATTGTAAGAGGATGTGATATGTAGTAGCAGAGATGTTTTTGTTTTTTTACGGCAACAAATGAAGAAAATAACCATCTAATTGCACAATTTAGTTTATTTAATAAACAAATGGGGACATAATCTTGATTTTCATGTAATTGAAGGGCTAATTGTTCATGCAATTGGCAGAATATAGAGCTGCATTTCTAATCTAGTTCTTATAGAAAGATGCTTCTATTTAGTTTCGGTGCAGTTTTGAATAAACTTCTTGTAGTTATTGTTTAATTTTCAACCAAAGAATAACCTTTTAATTAAAAGGTGTTGAATGCGTTTGTGCTCATTGTAGTATAGAAATTCAAGTGAAATTGGGAGAATCATTTTTAATGGTGCACTAAATCTGCACTGGTGGGTGAGTCGTCTGTCAAGGTAAAAACATAAATGCGATAGAAGATGGTCCATTACCATCACCGTGGTTTTAATGTGCAGAAAGTTACTCTTGTGTTGCTTTCAGCAGTGCTGTAGTTTCTTTCTGTCCATAATTAAGATTTAGGAAATGTAGCACTGACTTGGGAAAGATGTTGGACAGATGCTACTGCCAACAGTTATAACTTTATAACTGCAATGACCGGCAGTTCTATTCTTCATTTTGCTCAACACATACCTTTTACAAAACACACCATGCACAATGACTTTCAACGACTAGAACTCATGCTCAACTGCAAAGTACAAAGTACATCAGTGCAAGATATTATTACTTCTATGTCATTAATCAATCAAAATGACAGGAAACAGTGTGATATACAGCCTGTTCATCGGTGATAGTTAAAAACGACGATGATCATTTGCTTTTAAATTTAACAATACATTAATTAAATAATTGATAATACCACAAAGGCTAGAATCATTAATTTTCACATAAACAGTGCTGGAGCAGCACTGACACAGACTGATAACTTAGCCTCTGAGCGTGTCTTAAACTAAATGACCCCTATCAGACAAACTTCAATGGGCTGTCTTTGGAAAACAATCAGCAATGTGCTCCTCCCTGACCTTTAGCGACTCAGCAGGCTCGGTCCAATCACAGAGTATTGACATTATCCACCACACGCCATTTATAACGCGAGCTGCCGCTCGCCTCAAAGGTCCAGTCGAAATACCAGCACAGTCATGTTGTGCTTTGGTTGTGTTGAGTTTGAAGGAGAAGAATGGGCTGCGCGGGTGATTCAGGTAATTCCGTGAGTCCAGGCTAGGTGATTAGAGTGATTGCTCCAGGTCAATATTGTTTGTATTTTGTGTTCCCTTCTACTTGAACACATAAACACACACATTTGTGCAAACGAAAAAGACACACATCCAGGAGCACAAAGATGGACATACGCATAGAGATACCAAGAGATGGATGCACAAACAGACATATCACACACACTATCCATCTCTCATCCACCCAAACCCTGTGACAACTAGACCATGTTTCAAATCAATGTCCCGTCATCTACCCTATGAGGGAGGGTTAAGGTTTGGGTGTCTAATTTTGGTCTCCGGATCTTCTAAAAGCACCTCAAGGCCTCGTCAATCCCGCCAGATCACCCATTTCATCCCCATCTGGGTGTGATCCATCTCGGCGGGCCCAGCCAGGCTCCATTACCCCCAGACGAGCTGTGAAATGGCCATTATGTGTGTGCAGGCATGTGGGGGGAATGGGCCTCTGTGTTGGCCATCAGTCTTTACCAGCCAACAAAGGGCCTCGTATATATGGTTGAATACCCTGCTCAGGCCACTAGATACAAATACATTGAAATAGTACCGGCTCACCGTTCAGGAAAGACGGATGAAAACAAGACCTGACAGCAACTGTTGGAGATCTTGATGTCTGAATTGGATTAGATGCAAGGAATGTAACAGCATTACGTTTTTATTTTGTCAACACGCAGATGGAGGACAAATTAAAGGAAAACATGTAACAATCATGAGCAACGTGGGGTATATTGGACTAACATGTTCAAGACAGTGCTCTTCGCTACCGTCATCAAAACACCAAATGTTAAATATCCTTTTAAAGAGTTGGGTTCATCCCTCCGGTAAACCTTAAGAGACTTACACTTTGTCATTAGATCATGCCAGGGCGTGTCAATTGTCAAGTCTGTATGCTCCAAGATCAGATCTTGCTCGCATTAAGATCCGATCAGCGAGACCACATGGCTCGCATAGGAGTTCTTATCTCAGCAAGGTGTGGACAGCACGTGGGCACAATCAGAAAACTGTGTCAAACGTAGATCTCCATCACCCCCCACCCCCCCCCCCCCCCCCCACCCAATATCTCCTGATGTTGCTGCTTCGAAACAAAAGCTTTCAAATAGCAAAACGAGAAAAGTGCACTCAGTAGAGTGCAAATCTCTGCCAGGTGCAAAACGCACCGTTCAAAACACTTCTGTGAACGCACTCAGCTGTGTTATCACTTGCGGCCCCTACCGGCCGGGGGCCGATCAAGAGAACTGAGTGAGGAGTCAGCAGGCAGTCATGGGCAGCATAAAACAGGCAACAAAAGTTGCACACAGCCATAACTGAGCACCCAAAATATCATGCAGTTTGCTGCAGCAGAACGTGAGATAAGCCATGGACAGACACAGAGGTCCACACTCACTCATGCACGCACGCAACCGATCGCACGATCCTCCTGCCGGAGATAATAACGGGACTATTACTGTGAAGGACGATGTGTTTATCACCTAATTAGCAGATGTAGGGAGGGGGAGTAGGCAGCAAAAATAACGGGGGCTTTAATTGTGAAGAATTTATAGGATATTAAATGTTTTTATCCACCGTTTTATGGCCGCTCCCTTGCCCACGAAATATATCTGATCCGTCAGGTCACATATGTGGACACGTGTTTTCACTTACATTAAAGATTGTTTTTTCTGTTGATCAGTGTAAAAAAAAGGCATTAAATCTACTTTGATTAAGTGTTGTGAGACAATAAAACACTAAAACTGCCATGGGGTTGAATATTTTTGTACAATTTCATTCTGGGATAAAGGTATTCAAATTAGTACACTGCATTAGGACAGCAACTATAATCATTTTCATTACAAATTCATCTCTCCGTGTTTGTCCAACATGGGTCCTTTTTACCACCAAAAATATCCCATCCACCAAGGGTACATCAGCGTCACACTCCCTTGTCCAACGTCTCCAGGACGGCATATCATTACCGAGTCACAGTATCAAGGATTACATGACACCAATATCATGAAGGAGGTGATCAAGACAAAGACAAGGGTAGAAGACAAGAAGAAAAGAGACACTTCCGCTGTGAGCCCTCTTGTTAGCACTGAAACAATGTGGGCTTGTTACAGAGACCAAGGGCTTGCTTGCCACACCTAAAGTGCTTTACATTAATTACACCCCATATACACTAATAAGACTTCCATAAGGCCTCTGCACGTGGTCTGTGGCTTTGCACGCATTTGTGTAAGATCTCGTAGTGTTTGTGCCGATGTCACAGAGGGGGAGAGCAGATGCCACGCTAGAAATTAGTAAAAAGAGTAATAATATCACGTTTTATGGTTCATTAAAGCCTTGAACATCAGGGTCTGAAACATGCCACAGGCCACATGCCAATCACCATAACGGTTATTGACCCAAGCAGCACGAAACTAAGTGTGTCAAACCTGGGATCTAGCAATAGCAAGTCTCATGAGCACACAAGCAAAGGTTGGCTGTAATCAAAAGTATACTAAAGTTACAGCCTTGACATTCTTGTGATTGTTCTATTCACTGATGACATTATTAGTCAATGAAGTTGAACAACAGAAATGAATTGTCATAAATAGTGGAAAATGCCCCTTACAGTGAATAATGCCTGTTACAATTTCCTTAAGCCAGAGTCTTCATATTTCTTGTTTGTCTGACAAACAGCCCTAATCCTCAACAATTATTGTACTTTTTATTTATTTAATTCATTTACCGTTCCATAAAGCAAAGAGAAACTACTAACTCACAATTGAGAAGCTGGAACAATGAAATATTTGGAACTTAGCTTGGGACAAAAACAACGAAAAATCGATTAACCGAAAAGTAAATGAATAATCAATTAACAAAGAAATAATAAATTGACTGATTAATCCATTGTTAAAATAATCACCAGTTGCAGCTCTAGTTAATTCCGTCTGCCACTCACTATGTTGACCTGTGATGGGAACACCACCAAGGATTTATTAAAATGAATTGTGCATGTGTGTATTCATGCCTGCACACGTGTTTGAGTGACAAAGAGAGTGAATGCTTGTGTGCATGAGCATCATTTATGTTTGTCAGCACAAGTGTAGATATTGGTATCCTTGCAAATGCATGTGTGAGTCCGTGCGTGCTACTGCCAGCGTGCAGTGTGTGTCTGATGTATCTTTTAGCTGCGGATAGATAAACAGTGGAGACAAACATGCGCTGCATCAGTTTAATGACCCATCCCTGTAGAGTCCCTCTACATTCAATTAGCAGGAAGATAATTAATCGGGCCAAGTCTCTGGCTGCTGAGCAGGCTGGCGGACTGGCAGCGGGAAGCCAGGTGGTCTTACAGGAAAGGGTGTGTGTGTGTGTGTGTGTGTGTGTGTGTGTGTGTGTGTGTGCATGTGCGTGCATGCATGCATATCCTTGTGTGTGTTATGTTGCACAACGGGATGAAAAACTAAGACAGATTCAGTGATAGACTCTTCGTATCTCTCTCGTTCTCCAGAGACAATGGTCAAAAACAAACACGGGGACATGAAAACAGGAAAACAAAGGGGCTTTACACATGAACAATGCCAGCCCACAAGCACATAAACACTTACGCTCTCACACACACACACACACACGTATTGGAAAAGTTTAACAAGAAGGCATGTTTGTTTTGACTGACATGCACATTTGCTGTCTGTTTCTATCTCTTGGTGCCGGTCTTTTTGCATTTCTTCCTGTCTCCACTGTCACTCTTGCTCTTTTTCTCCACACACACACACACACACACACACACACACACACACACACACACACACACACACACACACACACACACACACACACACACACACACACACACACACACACACACACACACACACACACACACACACACACACACACACACACAATGCTGTGATCAGTAAGCCCCTGGTGGCTATATGCTGTCACTGCACCAACACCAGTGCGCTGTGGGAGCGAGTGGCCCTCCATCAATCTTCTGCTGACTGAAGGACAAGTCTGAGGTAAACACACCGTGGGGGTTTCGCTGTGGCATCAAACACCTGTATTCTCTCACGATGGAGACACAGCCAACAGAGTAAACAGTGTGTCAGGTTTCTATAGCTTTCTGTTCTTGTATCAATTAAGGCAACTTTGGCATTTTGTGAGCCGATTGTTTGCATCCACAGGGGGCAAAAACTGAACCTTGAAAGGACAAGGTGTCTCTAATCATCTGTGAATACCTACATTTAAAAATGGGAAAATAGAAACGATACAAGTTCAGGGAAATCAGGGGGACACTATATTTTCTTTGAAACTTATGACTGAGTCAGAAAATTCTATATTGAAATTAGTTTTACCTTCAGTTTTAATCTGCAGGGGACTGCAGGTGGGTGGGGTTTACTGCAGCAGGAGTGCGATTCAAGTGTTTTTTGTTGAGCTATCAATCACACAGAGATGGATTCAATTGACTTTCAAATATTATCCTGTGACTGATGAAACTTTGTGCTACTGATTTCATTATTGGCACAGACTGTATATAGTTTAAAACTTACCATGATGTACCGTAAGTGTTTGAAAACACTTTATCTGCTGACCTAATCACTTCCACCAAGTTTGACGGTTCAAAGCTAAGAGCACAAGCAAATCCAAGCCCATGTGTTTAATTGTGTGCTGGTAATTAGTGTCTTGCATTTGTGGAACCTAATACCATTTGGTTTTGCTTATTTTGGCAATGAATAAAGCGTACACAAATTGTGTATAACTTTGTAGCGACACACAAGTACTTAATACTTGAATGTTCCGATTGTTCCTTAAAATCAGGTGTAAGAATGACATGTATTTTATCAGTGACTAGCCGTCTTGGTTTGTCTCTTCGTAGCATTGTCATCCTCTTTCTCGTGCTCTTCTTCCCTTTTCCTCCTGTCTCTCAGCTTGTTATGCAGATTCCCAGATTTGCCTCCTTCAACACTCACACACACACACACACACACACCCTCAGTTCTGTCTCCCCCCTCCCCAGGGGCACCGGGGAAGGGCAGAGCGAAGATGGAAATGAATTCAGCCATGTTGCAAGTGGCAACGCAAATCTGCATCTGTAATTACCCCCAGAAATACACAGGGAGCTTTCTTTCTCTCTCCTCCTCATGCCTTCTGCCCTCCCTCTCTTCCATCTTGCCGATCTCCTCCTTCTTTCCAAAACTCTATCTCTTTCCTTTTTCTGTCTGTATCTCTGAACTCCCCCCCTCCCACCTACCCTACCTCTCCTCCTCCTCCATGTCTATCTCACACTGTCTCTGTCTCAAAGGCTTCTTAAGTGATGCTTGGTGGGCCAATTAAGGTGAGTAGAAGTATGGGCCTGCATATGTGTGTGTGTGTGTGTGTGTGTTCATGCATGCATGAGTGTATTTATGCATGGATAAAACACCTTGCACACTCTTGTGTCCACACTGTCTGTGTTTGTGTCTGTCTTTCCACATATATCTGTTTGTGTGTGCGTGAATGCCACGTGTGTGCACGTGTGTGCACGTGTGTGCGAGTGTGTGTTTATGGACGGTGTCATCTCTTTGTGTCTGGGTCGGGGCATATTCATGTGTTTATAAGTGTCCCCTCAGGCCAAATATGGCTAAGCTGTCTCTTGAAATGGGACAATATTCTAAATAGCAAACTAAAAACAACTGTCTGTGGTACACAGACCCGCAACCAACCGCTCAATAATGTGGAGTTCAATAAAAAGGTGTCTGAACTATGACCTCCAGCCAGTGATGAAGCATCACAACCAAAATAGATTTATATAAATAGAATACAAAAAAATCCCCTTAAATGACCCATCCAGCAACTTGAATGAGGTTAATGTTAATATATTGAACAATTTGCATGTGTAAAAAAAAATGATGTCGACCCAAAAGTGTCACATTCAGTGCTATTTATGTGATTTATTTGTGAGTCTGATGCAAACTCTTCTGGTGCTGTCGTCAGGGAAGGAAAACACCATGACTTGCAGGAAGCTTGCTGTTTCCAAACAGCCAAAAGGCCTTCGCAAATACACCGATTTGGATTTTGGATTATGCTGCTGGCCTCAGTGTGCTCGAGGAGAGGCGAGTGGGAAGACCAGGGTGACGGTAACGGGTGGAGGTGAGGCAGGAGAGGAAAAGAAGGATGGAAGGAAGCAAAGCGAGAGACGCACCCCGAGTCTCAATGGCTCCGCTGCAAAAGAGCCAATTAAGGGAAGGCAGGACACACAGGGGCCAAGTATACAAACCCTAGTGCGACTGGGCCAGTGTTTGTGTGTGTGTGTCAATTAACCTATTATTATCTGATCGCAACCTTCACCTTCTTGTCTTTAGTTTTTGCTTTTAATTCAGCTTTTAGTCTATTTTGGCAAAACTATATTTTCACTAATGATTACTAATGTATCACAGAGACGGAAACGTCAAATGCCACATGTGAAATAATGGTCGAATGGGATTTCTTTTTCTTTTTTTACATGGAATAGAGCCTCTGAGAAAGGCCTTTGTAATTTTCCAGTGAACTGGCGATGTCAATTTATATCGAAGATAGGAACCAATAACACCAATAACATAAAATAACTCTGATTTCAGAATAGATTAGTGTTGGTTGAACACTTGAGTCTGTCGTCCTCCAATCCATCAGATTATTTTACTAATTGCTCCGTTAATGAATATTTAATCTGGCTGTAATTAGTGTATTGGACACTATGGGGTGATGAAGAGTGTATTTCAGTGTGAGACACAGATACACAGACAAGGAAACATTCAAATGGCCAAGAAGAAAACATAGTCTTCACATATTGTACAGCAGGTCTATTCAAATCTTTTGTGAACCATTGACAGAATATGGGGGGCTATTCTCATGTAATCTATTTCATTTGTAATGCAAATGTAACATAACTTCTTATTACTATCGGGCACATTAATGAATACACAAAGCCTAAAAAAACATCTTCCTACTGGACACCAAGGTTTTTGTCAAGTGCTATTTGAAACACACTGAGATTAATAGAATTTGGGAATGCAGCTTTGACCAAGGAGTACCTCAATTCGCTCAAGTGCGCTAATTCAATGAAAACAGAGATACATATCAATTATTAGAATTACAAGAAAATCCTGTCTGACTAGCCGTGGGGCCTAGAGAGAGCCAACAGTGTGTGTGTGTGTGTGTGTGTGCGTGTGTGTGTGTGTGTGTACTTTACACACACACACATAAGTGCAAATGAGCCTGTGTGTGCTTGTGTGCGCGTGTGTGTGTGTGTGTGAGCATTGCTGAGGTTGTGTGATATGAAAAAAAGGACCGTTGAATAATGCATGAGTCTTTTGGTCAATGCATTGTGATTTGCTTTAAGGAGGCCTTCTCTCAGCCATTATA
This sequence comes from Melanostigma gelatinosum, assembly GCF_949748355.1. Taxonomy (NCBI): domain Eukaryota; kingdom Metazoa; phylum Chordata; class Actinopteri; order Perciformes; family Zoarcidae; genus Melanostigma; species Melanostigma gelatinosum. The sequence continues at coordinate 7,247,983 of NC_136642.1, read as the reverse complement.
AGATTAAACACAACCTTGGTTCGTCTAGAGTGGCCGGGACATGCAAGAGACCTGTCAACACTGCAGGAACTTGGACCTCACACACACACACGGTCATGTGCAGTATATATAACAGCTATATCTCACCACATAAACCCACACCAACATGCAGCCTCACAAAACTCACAATTAACCAGATGCAGTTACGTGTACAGCTACACTAACATACAAACGTATGTGCAGTATGACACTTTAGTCACAATTAAGTGAGGGAACGATACTGAGGATGAAGGGAACTTAAAAAAAGGAGAGATAAACAGTTAAACAAGTTTAAAAGAAGAAGGAAGAACGGGATGAAGGCAGGAGTGAAAGCAATCTGTCAGTTCCACTGGGGATGGAGGTAAATTGTGGTAAATTGTGGTCCCTCGCTGTTTCGATTCCTGTCCAGCCAGTGCGCCTGCTGTGTGACATGCTTCAATCATTCTTTATTGAGCCCTCAGTCTCTCTCCTGCTCTCTCTCTCTCTCCCTCCGTCCATCTTTCTCCCTCCCCTTTCAATCAGTTCTGTTGTTGTTCCCAATCAATAATCAATTTCCTTGAGAAATAATGGGCCATTGCTATTTTGGGTCTTGCCCATAGCCCTTGACCTTATGATAGGCTAATGGCAAATTCAAGGAGGCTGGGATGAAGGACTGGTCCTGGCCCATTAACAAGCATGACCCTGGAACATGGAAAATCAGGGAATGAAGGGAAAAGCTAGACTCTAAAGTGACTCCAGACCACAGTCTTCTTGAGGTGTGTTTCTGACGGCACATATTCAGGATTGTAAGTATCGACCAAGCTGGAGGAAATACTTGCTAAGACACAGCACTAACATAACTGTATGTCAGTGTGCAATTCACCACTTGATTATGGCAAAACGTGTATCAAAAATCAAGTTTACAGAATAGATTGGTTATTATATGAACAGCATAACAACTTCTTCGTGATTTCCAATTCAAATCAAAACCACAAACAAACGGTGGGGAAAGTGACAAAGAATGTGCAGCGCTAACAGCCTCCTGTGTGAATCAAAAGGTAATGAGAGCAACAGAGGAAAGGTAGCGAGCGAGCGAAACACAGGGAGAGGGAAAAGCACATACAGTTTAGCAGGACATTCAAGACTCCTCGCCTCTTGTTCTCCGCTTGTTGGCGTGTTACATGAAACCGCCGTCCCACGGGACCTCCTCTGCATAAGATGAGGGAGGGGATGATGAGGAGAGAGGAGACATGAGAAGAGAGGGAGGAAGCAGGGAAAGGTGGGGATGCGGTGGCTGAGAGGGAGGGAAGGGAAGCCTAGTTAGAGGAGAAGATCGAGAGAAAGGAGAACTCTTAAGAGGCTCCAGATGAGATAGAGACGCAGGAATTCGATAGTCTAACATGTTATGACGTAGTTTCTAAAGTTATGTTCCAAATCTAAAGCCTTTTGGGAGGATTTTAAGACTTGAAAGATCTTCTTTACAACTGGCCTATCCTACCACACTCTAGAATTCAGCTCCCTTTCTTCCAAAATAATGCATATTTCATTTTGCAACAAGATACAGTATACAGCATGTATGTATGCATGTGTGTTCCCACGTTTCAGCACAGATTCTCTTTCTAGATCTGCTTATTCAGACACATTCGAGGTCAACAACGGAAGTATGTGGAAGACTTCTTTTGTCTTGCTTTTCCAAAAACCAAAAAACATTTATTTACCGACTGTTTATTGAATTCATACTTCCCAAAACCGAGTGATTAATGTTCATCTAACAATCTGAAATTAGAGAAATTCTAACAATTAAAGTTGTAACTTTATATTAGATGAATTATCGATTATCTGCCAATTATTTTCTTGCTTAATATATTTATTATTTGATCTATAAAATGCAAATTATAATAATAACTTGAGCCCAAGGGGATGTTTACAAACGACATGTCTTGGCCCGAAGATATTCAGGTTGTGATCGTATATTGCAGAGAAAAGCATCAAATCCACTAATTTAAGAAACTGAGACCTGCGAATTGTGTGTATTTTGTTATTAAAATGACTGAAACGCTTGATGGATTATCAAAATAGTTCCCAATGCATTTTCTGTCAATCAACTAATTGATAAATCAGAATCATAGATCAATGAAGTAAAGGATGATGGAAACAGTATTTCTAACATAGTCATCTTTTTCAGTCAAATGAAACAGATCGTCTGTGTTTACAGTTTTATGACAAATGTGACACTGGTTTTTAAGAAGACATACACAAATGTATGAATAATAGCTGGGACATTACCAAAATGAGACAAGAGCTATTTTGTTCACGGTAATAAAAGAAGATATCAAATATTACTCAACAACAACATATCAATATACTTGAAAGTGCCACACAGAAATATTAAAGAGGAAAGCTAAGATAGTCAGTAGCACGGCCTTTTAACCTCCCCCCCGTCCGCAGCCCAACAGAGAAAGTTAAATATTCACGATACAAGGCGAGCTACTCAATGTTCAAACAAAGTGCTCTGCCAAGTTGACCCATGTATGTAGAGGTGCTGTAACGGGAGAGAGTGTGGCAGGGAAAGAGAGGGCTAGAAAGTGAAGGAAAGAGAGTTAGAGACGAAGAGGGAGAGAGAGAGAGCGAGAGAGAGAGAGAGGGATGTTTTATTATTCACACAGGGCATAATAAACCAGCCACGCTCGGTTAGCAACGCTTAAACTCCCCGCGCTGTAGCGGTTAGCCGCTAATGCGACAGCAGTGAATTGGACATGTCCTATTAATAGTGCAGGGGAGGTTTCCATGCATGCCAATGGTGGTGTGTATTAGCTATTAATAGAATCACATGGGGTCCTGAGATGGGAGAACATTTCTGCGTGGAGAAGAGTGTGAGCGTTCTCAGTGTGTGTGTGTGTGTGTGAGACAGGTTAAGGTTACACCCTGTATCTTTCTCCAACCGTTAGCGGTGATGCAAAGTCAGTGTTTGTGAGTCAATTCACAGGGGGGGGGGGGGGGGGGGGGGGCTGGCTGCAAAGCAGAGAGAAAGAGACCCTGGATGGAGTGTGTGAGGATTTTGGCTGAGGTAGGATTTTGTGGTTGTGCAAGTGTGTGTGCATTTGTCAGTGTGTGTTAGAGAGCGAGAGAGAGAGAGAGAGAGAGAGAGAATGGGAAGCGAGGGGAACGTGAGGGAAAACAGGGAGGAGTGTGCGAGACAGAAAGCGGATGGTGTGGTTTTGAGGCCGGTGTGATGCAGATGGAAGTTTGGAAGTGTTGAGCGCTCCTCCTCAGCATGGATATTTAATGACCTGAGACCTGAACCAGGCCCCTGATATTCTTCCTCTCCCTCCCTCTGAATCACACATCCTTCTGGTTCTCCACCCCCGACATCGAGATGAGGAGAGAAAGCTTCCCTTCTTTGCTCGGAGTCAATGTATGTGGCAAGAGCTCAGAAACATCAAGGAGAATATAGAGAACCATAAGTCAAACTAAAGATAATAATGTCATCATAATAATAATAACAATGTCATGTATGAATACATTTTCAGAATAATCAAAATACTAAAAATGCAATTATCAATTAACAACTATCGCAACTCAGAAACACTGGAATACGTCTTTCATTATTGTTTGATCCGTAACATTGTTGGTCTAAGAATACTGACGACTAGACGCTTCAATGCACAGAAACACAACATCGGAACAGGCATTTGTTTTTCAAAATGGATCATCGAAATAACCTTGTAGAAGTGAAGCTGTAATATTCTCATTTTTGCCAACCAGCTTTTCTTAAGCAGAAGTCATACATAATGTTTTGATATCAATATCTTCAGAAAGAGCTTCGTGACAGTGAGAGAGGGAAGGGGGGGGTGAGCGCGTGTGTGTGTGTGTGCGCGAGTGCATGCACTGGGCAGGTGTGTGTTGACAGAGGTGACTGTTTTCTCTCTCCATATTTTTACACATAACCATATCACTCCCACATTAAAAACAGACACATACATGTGCAACACACAGTAACACTCTTCCTCTCACTTTATCTCATATTTGGATCCTGAAATCACTGCGACTCTGACTGCCCAAATACAATCCCATAATGTGTATCTATTCCTGCACGTGTGCGTGCGTGTGTGTGTGCGGGCATGCGTGTCGGCGAACACGTCCATGCATGTGTGTGCGTGTGTGTGTGTGTGTGCATCATGCTGCTGAATAGGTGTTGTTTTCCCCTGCGCTTCTGATCGGGCAATTTGGCAGTGGGCTCAGGGAGGGGATGCTAATGCGGATCTAATGAGTCGGCGGGCCTGCAGGATTGAGAAGTGTATCGGCGCAGTAATGTGGGGAGATGGGCCCGTGTCGCCTTGAGGGATTAGGCTTTTGAGCTGCAGTGGATGGGGGACCCCATAGACTGCATCCTTCCACCTCTTCCCTCCTCCCACCTTATACCATTCCTTCTCTCTCCTGAACACTTCCCCTGGTGGATGTATGGGCTCTAGCCGAAAGCCGGACACACCCTGGGAGTAATTGATTTCTTCAGCCCTCCCTTTAATGGCGGTGGTGGTGATGGTGGAAGAAGCCCTTAGTCTTGGTGTTTTGTCAGTGCACACATGCACGGCACTGACGCATGTGAAAATTAAACCAGGATTGACAGATTCGTTAGCTAATGCCTGCTAGCCATAGCTGGAAAATCACTGTTGGTGGGAGAATAGTTGTAGTGGAGAGAGAGAGAGAGAGAGAGAGAGAGAGCTAGAGGGAGCGCGAGAGCGAGAGCGAGAGAGAGAGAGAGAGAGAGAGAGAGAGAGAGAGAGAGGGGGGGGGTCTTGCTGGAGATATCTGTTCTGAGGTCATAAATGGAGACAATGAAGTGTGAATGTGCTGTTCACCAAAATTGCAAAAACAAAACACTATTTCCTCCATCATGCAGATAGTTTTGTTTTCATTTGTTCAGGTTTTGCATCTCTGAGAATTCTGTCTCCACCCTAACACAACCAGTATTATATTATTCACAGTATTCAGAAATTACGTTAAAATTTTTTTTAAATCAAACGGCAACTTCTCTTTCCAGAAACAATATCCATGTTACTGTAATATAACACTAATTCACAAAACAAGAAAACAGATCTTTTGAAAAATGGATGAAGCGTCCCGTTAACTGCATGTGGGTCTGTATAGTGAAGCATGCGTTTATGTTTAAACGTGAATGTAGGTGTGCACATTTGAGAGATGAGTGTTTGATCATTCCCCTTGTACTGTGCCCCTAAAGGCCTGCTGCTGGTGTGTGTGTGTGTGTGTGTGTGTGTGTGTGTGTGTGTGTGTGTGTTGGGCTGTGCTAGTGGGGTGATCATGTCTCAGCATTGATATTCAAATATGCTCTGAAAATACAAACCCTTGTGTCAGGGATCAAGGACTCGCCTGGTTTCAACACAATCACTTCACTGTGTATGCTCCTCTCATAAATAAAGGAGCAGCGCTCCACTTCATACCACTGTGTTTTAATTATTAAGATAGAACCACGGAGGTTATCTCTCTGTTCACTGCCAGCAACTAGAGATGCAAGACAATTTGAATTTTTGCCAGCAAAGTGCTTCAAGAGCAACACTGTAAGGTGGCACAATTGAAGGACAATAGAATTCAAGTACTTAACTCTCAATCTTCAAAGAAAAAAAAGAGGCGGTAAAAAAAGACCCAGAAAAGCACAACTAACTAAACAGAGCCAGTGATGACACTTTAAATCCTCTGATGCTATGGCTACGATGTTAAATAAGACTTTACATCTTATTTAAAGATGGCTACATGAAGTGAATTATCACGATGTTGAACACCCACATACATGCTGTAAAGCTGGTCAGCATTATAAAATACGAACGTCAGGCGAGGCGCATTTCCTCTCTCATTAATTTAACCGGAGGACCATTATTTGTTTTCCCAGCGTTCATTAGTCAGGTGAGGCTGACATGGCGGGCCACCACAGTTGGGAGGCGAGGACATTTCCTCCGTTTGTAACCAGGCAGACAGGAGGTGTGCCTTTGTGTTTAGGAGTGTATTACGTACTGCTTGTTGCCAAAGAGCGGAGGTAGGGGAAATGGTAAAGGGTAGGGGGAGAGGAAGGCAGAGGAGAAGAAGAAGAGGGAGAAAAAGGGGGAGGCAGTTACGTAGTAGTTTCAACCACATCGATCGCCTGTTTTTAAATCGGGCATTACAAATATAACTTCCCTTGAATTGAATTCCCCAAGTAAACCGTTATAAAACTAACCTTGTTATATCTATTGACAGGGCCTTTAAATAAATATTAGAGCCATGTGCAGGAGGGGGGGAAGGTTCCAATCCATTGATTTCTGTGAAAACAAATAAAAATACCATTGTGCTCATCTAACGAAGCACACCTCTACTGCTCCTCTCCCTCCCTCCGACTTCTTTTCCATCCCCCCCCCCCTTCCCACTCTCCTTAGCATATTAGGTGGAGAATAATGTGAAAAAATGCTTAGCACACGGGAACGAGGCCGGTGAGCACAGACGTGGGAGTGGGTCCCCCGGGGGGTGCGGTGGAGCCCCTATCCCATAAATCCCGGCTCTGGTGCAAACAATCAATTTTCAATTTTAATTATTTACCATGGCCTGCCGGACAGAGGCATTTATTTTCCCGCTCTGTCCGGATTAAAAATTAAAAATTAGGAGATTAATATTTGGTAGAGTGGGCAGAGAACGAAAAAAGACCCACTCAAAAAATTCTTTATTATCTTTCTCCCCTTCCCTTATGCGACGGACGAAGGTTAGTGATAGCCCAACGAGTCAATCGATAAGTTCATAAATTTTCTCAGACCTCCATCGGCTGGCCCCTGCCACTCTTGCACCCATTGCTGTTTTAGCCATGGGCTCCGTCTATCGGGGCCCAGCAACATTAAGCCTGTGTGAGGGGAGAAAGCGGCAAAATGTGCAGCTCAGCACTTTCTGTCCCAGCTCTCCAGGTTCTGGCCTCTACTCTCACTAGCTTACCGATATTTCATCTGTAAATTTAATTACAGAACCTGGAGCAATACAGCCAAGGTATCCCCTGTCAAGCTCTCATTCACAAAGAACTGGTATTACAAGTGGCAACCTGCAATAAACTGCAATGTGAAAACACTCTGCAGCCACAATGCAGCCAACGGCACAGCTCAAAGAGCTTCAGACAAACCAAATACAATTGGTGAAGGTTAAAACAGAAGATGTCTGTTTAAACAGCGTACGACCACACATAACATTCTTCCTGCGCCAAAAGATTCTCCGACACCGTACCTTCTAAACAGTGCTCTCACGGCCTGAAATAAAAACAAGCGACACTACCTTTTAACAAAAGACATCAAGCTTAAAATAAAAGACCTGCCCATCGTCAATTAACAAACAACTATGAAGGGCCCATCACTCACATCTCTGGCCTTGTTGGAGAGAAGAGGAAAGCGACACACCAACACTTTATTGTTACACTTTTCCCCATGATGTATCCAGCGGTCTATAGGAGGGACTCTAATGTGTCCATAAATTTCTGCGGCTGAGCACACCGGCTTCTCTGGAGTGAAGGCTTTAATGCCGATCAATGGGGTGCTGCTGATGAGCTCATGCTTGCTGTTTGTGGTGAACGTTTTGTGTTTTAAAACATGTACCTGGCATGACTTTGTTAGCCGTCAACCTCTGGAATAATCTGTATTTCCTGGTATCATTAAGCTGCTCTATAGTATTTTGTACTCTATATTTTCATGGGAAGACATCGAGATGCACTTAAGAAATGTAAGGTCAAACTATCTTTGGCAAGTGATGAGAAGTGGCATCTAAAAGAATAAAAGCAAGGCATAAAACATGCTCAGCAAGTCATGGTATCATGTTTTATAATCAATTATTATTGTTTTTACTCGGTCCCCTTTAACCACTGTGGGATTTCCCACAGTGCATTCATTCAAAAATATTCAGATGCATTTGAATAGGAACAGGATTTAATTTACAAAATCATGTTTTGTTGAAGCCTGGAAAGAGATGTGTAGACGAACACATTGGGAGATCGGCTTATCATCCTCTCTGGCCAGAATAATCCTTCAAGTACTGGAACAATACATCTTTATGAATCAATCAGGGTTCTCATTTCCAGGACTTTTCCAGCTGATTTTCAAAGATGATCTGGCTGGTACGACAGACAGGGATCGTGCCATAATATGTTCCTTTGAACATATGTCTGATTTAAAAGATGTGCAGACTACGGCTATAACCTGTGTATGAAATCATCTCTTGATCATTAATAATCTTGAATCATCTCTTAAATTAGAAATTATGAGGAACTAATCATAAAAAAATGCAAACACACCTGCAGATGTAGGCAAAACAAGCAAGCACGTCAACATGCATCCCAATTTCACGTTATTCCACCGCTTAAAACAAGTTGGGAAGAAGGCAACGTTTCATTGAGTTTCCACAGCAGAACCGAGAGAGGCCAATTCAAAATACTATTGTCCATAAACTACCATTTGAACGTCAATGTGATCCGGAACACAACTTAGCCCTTTTAGGTGGCAATGTTATCCGTTTTGGGGAACTCAAAATTTTCCAGGACATTTTATTTTTATTTCATTTTCAAATGTGATTCCATGACTGGAAAATTGGTTTTCCAGGACACATGGTTTATAGAGAAAAAGAGAATGTCAAACTTGGTTCGTTCATATCCAGCGAATCAGGATACAACCGGGACTATTTGTTATATATCTCACTGTCACATCGAGTATTTATCCCAGATAAATAAAAAGAGGGAAGGGCCAAAATAGACTCATAAAAATGAATCATACTTTTCTGCTGTTGCTGAAAAATAAGCATGCAACTACTATACCACTTTTTTTTGGTTATTTACATATTCAGTTACCTTTTTTCAGGTTTTCTGAAAAACACCACTTTTGCAGATATGTGGTTTCTATACGACTCAAGTGAGTCAGAAAGGTAGCGAAACCGGGTGAGGAGGAGACATTACAATTCACAGCGGAGTAAAGAAACAGCTAGCCTCTGGCTGTGTGAGTAGCTGCAGACAGGTAGACACAGAGAGCAACAAAGATACAAATAACTGTCAAGGCCCAGAAAGAAACAAAGCGAGCGATGGATGCGGTGGGGGAAAGGGAGATCTGAGCAGGAAAGAGACGAAGAGACAGAGGGAGACAGAGAGTGTTTTAGTTCAGAGCAGAATGTTGTTATTTATCTGGTGGCTGCTAAACAAATAAGGAGACTCCCAGTTATGTGATTGTCTCCGTGGGGTGCTGTCGGATTTATCTTCCCTCAGCATGCAACGAACCCTCAACACTCCAGCTGTGCTCTCTCTGCTCTCAACATGTCCCCAAAAGATTCTCCAATACATATATACGTGTTTTTTTTTTATTTTGTCTGTTTCAACATTCCTCAATGTCCTTCACAATGCTCCTGAAGTTTTGCGTGAACATTTTTCCTGTATGTTATCTAGGAAATGCTAAATTGAGTCCACACAATGTCAATCGCCACTTAAATCTGCATCTTTAGATTTTTTTATAGTTGTGTATACAAGGAACAGAGCAGCAATTAGCATGGAGAGGAATATACGCTTACATACTGACTAAAGGGCAGGCTTTCTCCACAGACATAATCTGGGTTCAACAGAACTTCATCCATAATGTTAAGCACTCAGGCCATTCAAGCAAGACCCCATGGCTTTGTGCAAAGGAGGATTCAACCAGCAATTCAAAAGTGTTGAAACTCCTACAGCTCCAGCACCTGCTACCTCTGCGCCCACACTGCCTCCTGCAGCTCTTGTAGAGGCCAACCATGGCCCGGTCCAATGCCTTAAAGTGGACCCCCTTTAGAACAGCTTAGACCTCTGACCTTTAGCTAGGACTGGGGCCTCTGACACCTGTGTGGCCAGAGGAAGAGGAGGTGAAAGCGGAGGTGGAGAAGGCTTGACCTCTCTTTCTGCATTTCTCTGAAGTGTCCGGTCGCAGTGAAGGGTCAAGGGTTTGACCTCGGGGCCGGAGGGGTTATTGAGAGCTGTTGACCCCTGCGACAGACCACTTGACCCTGCTTACCGTTGGGCTCAGGGAGCTTTCCTTTGGTCCAGGACCCTGTGGCAGTAGCTTCCACCCCAAGCTCAGAGCGAGAATCGGTCAGGGCCGAACAAACGAGGTCAGGGCAGCAGTGCTGGGAGATTTATGTCCCTCTGAGGCTCCGATAGCCTTCTGGCTGGGAGACCGAGCTCAAAGCTAAGGTTTGTGTGCTGCTGCCTCGGTACCGACATTGTTGCAAACAGGAGGCTAAATGGTAATGTAGGAAGGAAATGACCTCGTCAGCTGCGGGTACATGCTAAGTTTTCTCTTTTGGCACTAGAAATAGTTACCTGCACTTCTCCTGATATGATTCCACCTACAGGATAAGCAAAAGCAAGTGCTCAGTTGAAAATGTAGAAGTTGATGATATAAAAACCTTGAGGCCATCTGATGTAACTGTTGAGACACAGCAACAGAAAGATGGACAGGAGTAGAGACTAAGAAACCAAGAACTGGGTGGAAAACTATTTCTGCCACAGTTCTTTCTCTAACTGCTGCGTGCCTTGAACCATGCTTTCTGCCTGTCGTTCTTTTTTTAGGTCACTAGGAAGGAAGAATAGCAGGCAAAGATAATGACCTCACACTGCTGATCACACCGACTCTCAATAAGTCAACCTGCAACACTAAAACTTACTAACTCTCCCTCATTCTTCCTTGAGCCCCATAACATATAAATAAATAAGTGCAGAACACACATATCAATCTATCTCCCTTTCCCTGTGCACCACCCTCTTTTAAAGCAGTGCTGCGGGCTTTTACCCAAATGGCGTCAGGGCCATCGGTATCATTTATAACAGGACGGCAGCACTAATGCAGCGCATGGTTCAGCCAGGATGTTTTATTCATGCTGTTTTATTATTAGGGCCCCACTTAAAAAGGTGAGGCACTCTCCTCTCCTCTCCTCTGGCCGCCTCTTGCCGGGGCTGACTGAGGCACGAGCTTTATCTATCACCCTGACAAGAGCGTCTTCCCTGGGAAGTCTTTCAGAAAACTTCAAACACCCTCACTATTGATTTCTTCTTCTCCCCCCCCCCACCCACCCACCCCCACCTGGACACCGGCATACATCTTCACCCCACCGTGCAGAGAGACAGAGAGGGTTGGAGGGAGGAGGCAGTGGAAGTAGAAAGAGAAGTAAGGAAGAAAAAAAAAAGGATGGAAGTAAAGTAAGAGAGACTCTGAGATAAAAGTGAAAGAGAAGAAGCCTGGCCACTGCATAACAATATGGGTGACCTCACTTTGCTTCATCGCTCCAATTCGTGTTAGCTTCAGATAACCGTGGCTGACAAGCAGACAAGCACAGTGATTACAGCGTCCACGGTAGGCTAATTGTGCGTTCAAACAACACTTTGTGACACGTGGTTGATTGAAACTGAAAGATCATATGCACATTGTACATCCTATGCCAAGTGATTGTTGGAAAAGCCTTTGTAGACAATCAAAGATTATTGGCCATGAAAGCAACACCTTGAAAGGGGAGAACGGTCCTCGAATCCCAGAGACAATGGAGACACTGTCATTTTCTACTACAAGGGGAAACATGAAGAGGTTGCAATTAAATCTTGAATTAATAACGCCACCGCGGCGATTTGCCCCCTTTTTCAAGCCACTTCTTTAAACTAACAGTCTTGTGTCTCCGTTGTCTTTAGTACTAGAAAGATAGCGAGAGGGGAAACTAGAGCGGGTCTGTACAATTGCATAGTGAGACGGACAACTTTCATGTCATCTGCATAAGACCCCCCTCTCTATTGTATCTTTTTGTGGCAATTTCAACAGGATGTACAAAAAAATTAATGGAACAAGGACCCTTATTTATTCTCTCTAATCAATGTCTCTCCTTGATAACAAAGAGACGCCACCGCGTCTACGATTTGAGGTCGTTTGATGATGGGATTTATTACCTTGCCCATTTGTTGGCAGAAGAGAAGGCTCGTTGATACGGAAGGAGATATGATTGAATGAGTTGTTCATGATTTGTCCTCAGATGGTTAATGAGAAACGGTGGGCCTATGAACTATTTGAAAGTGCAGCAATATTTAAAGATTGTTTTAGAGCCCTGCACTCACTCGAAGGGGCACACATGAATTAAATAATAGACTTGAGCTGATAAGCAAGTAATTAACACCATAAAGTAGCAAGACAAACAGTCATGAAGGATGTGAAAGTGTGGGATCAATTAAATTCCCGGCATGTCATTGGGCAGCCTTTCTGACCGACGGAAGCTTTAGCTCTATAAACATCTTTAATTGCAGTGTTTCTTTGTTGAACAGTCTTTAACTACGCCATTAATCCATTTATTTACTTGCGCGGTAAAGAGCTTACAGTGAATGTTCCGAAGACCTTTTCTCCAGCGGTGTGAATCTTCTGCGTGGTTGTAAAGACCCCCTGGCACTCTAACACACTCTGAAATCAATCGCACAAGGCCCCATAGGAGAAGCTGGGTGGAAGCCATTGATTGACACGTTGCTCTCATGTCAAGCAGTAGAACATGGCGTGGCAGCGACCACCTGCCGTCTGCTCCACCTGCCGCCGCTCTCACCTCTCTACCAGACTTCATTGCATTCATTGCATTCCTAAAAAAAAGGTGTATGCTTTGTATTTTTTTTAAAGTAGAATATAAAAACAAATACAAGCATCGCGCAGTATTTTCTTGTGTCAAATTTAGTTCAGTTTCAGCTCACATCCTAATCAGCGATAGTAAATGCCTCACGGCAAACAAACTGTCACTGAACCTGACTTGTAACAAATGTCTTTATCGCTTCAAAGTATTTCTGGATCCCCAACGGGCCCGCCAAAGCACCTTTGTGAAGCGGAGGAAAATAACTTGCTCGTACATGTTTTTTGTTGTGTTACCTCCGACATCCAGCCCTCTCCACCATCTACCCTGTGACGTTGTAGCCTCCGGCCATCTCAACTCGACCTAGGTGGCTTGTTTGTCTTTACAGCAAGGGCTCACGTCTCTCTTCAATTCCATTGATTCTCGTTTGCACTTTGGTTGGAAAGAGAGAGGAAGTGCACCCGAGTATTTACCCATGCTGCGATGTTTGCAGCGCCTGGTGTTGTGCGCCCTGAAAGAGGCATAAATTAGTGCCCTCTACAATGGCACCCTGAAGCAACCTCCTGGTGCGCGACATCAATATGGAGCGAGAAGCAAGCTGCGAGCGCGTACTGTCAGAGGCCAAATGGTTGGGAGGAGATGTCACTATTCAGCAGATGCTACACAATCACCAACTCTCACACATATTCACTGAAGTCGACTTCCAGAAATGGACACGAGCATCTGTATACGCACACAAATGCATGTACAAACACATACAATTAAATGGGTTGATGTAAATAAGTACACAGAAACACCAATTAAGTATATCCCCGAAGTCTTCCTCCTTAATTTTGAATTTGCATAGATACTCGTGAAAGTGCAAACGCAGATGCACACATCTTTACTTCAGCCCTGAGTTCTCCTTTCCTCACTCATCACGCACGCTTTGCCTTCAACTAAACAAATAATGATCCTGAAATGACAGTTCAGATGAAATGTACTGTATTACAAGTGACATGAAAATGAAGAACAGTCCAATGAAAGACAAAAAACAAACAAGCCCAAATTAATATTTCATCATCAGTGAAATATTCATACGACCTCTTATCAAGCCTTTGTGTTGCATTTGTGTGTGTGTGTATGTGTGTGTGTGTGGAAGGTGAGCAAGAGGAGGGAGCATCTAATACGTCCCTCAAATGTGATGAACACCGGGAAAGAAGACAAAGACTCCTGAGCATTCATTAGTGGTACTCCTACATGAGAGAGACAGAGGGTGCAGGGGATGGCAGTATATACATTTTTTATGGCTGTTCTCACACAACATATACATTTGAAATACATTCTCTTTCTTTCAGTCCCACTCTCCTCTCTGTATGTGAATTAGCACTAAGAGCAAATGTAGCTTGATCTGCAGACAGCATTTTTTCTGTCAGTTTTCCGACACATGAGGATATTCTACAGACATCTGACCATCATGACTGCAATGTTCAAAACAAGTGTGGTTTGTTTCTGGATGTCCAAGAAGCAGATGTGTTGCGATAATGTGGCAAAAAAAGAGACATTTTGTATTTCTGTTTGTGTGCATAGAAGACATTATGTGTGATGATTGCACACTCAAACATTACATCACATAAAAAAAGAGTTTCTGTTTCTAATAGCGATAAAACAAAGTATACATTATGTATTCAATAGATTTATGGCAAAAACCAAAAGTTTTTTCAAATCTGACATGGTTGTATTGTGTTTGTTTTTCAGAAATGGCAGATATGCACCACAGAAACAGTGGTTGCGCTCCCGTGCCTAGCAGTGTGCTCTGTAGAGTGAGTGAGCTCCGCGGTACGAGGTAAACGTTCGCTGTTGTCTTGAAAATCAATTCTCCCTCTCCTCCTTTAAGTGGTCAATATTTTTTGTTTCTCGCAGCGAGCTCCACCATGGCCCCTTTAATTCAATGGGCCAATTAGAGATGCCGTCATGTCTAATTCCGACTGCGGGGATGCTCGTTTGTGCTGTTACCTCATCCCTGGTGAGAGTCAGGAGGGGGCAGAGTGGGGGAGTAAATGGCACACTCTGTCCAGTTTAACCCTGGCACCCGCTTGTCCTCGCAGGAAGGCCCGTCCCTTTATTTCCTCCTCACCCCTCCCGCTTTGCCCGTTCTTCCCGGAGTCAAGGACGAAAGCAATTGATGCGAAACTTTCAAAAATGAATTTGGCCACGTGTGTCACTTACGGAGCGGGAAGGAGGGTCGGCTGGGGCCAGGCCACCACCACTCCACCGGGATCGTTTGTTACTCAGCCCTGATTGGCCCTGACAAAACAATACCCTAAAAACTCACCAAAGTAAATTATGGTCCCGGTAAATGGCCAGCGCGGGTGGGGGGGGGGGGGAGGAAGGAAACGGCCGTCGGTCGGGACAGCGGCCCTCGAGCTGCTTTGGCCCACTGCCAGACACAAAACAAAGTAATGCGCTTTTGATATTAATAACGGAGATGATATTGATCCGTACTGGGGCCAGAGTCACTCTGCCTCCCTTCAGGGGTGGGCCCCCATTGAGAAGGGGGAGGAGGGAGGGAGGTGCTCCTTGAAGAACCAATACCCCACTCCCAGCTCTCCGACTCTCATCCACCTCCTCCTCCACAACCTCCTCCTTGCTGAAAGCCACTTTTCCTGAGGGTCCATTTCATTTGAGTGTCTTTAATTATGTGAAATGGATTCTATGGGAAAAAGAGAAATGGCGGGATTGGTGGGCACTGACAGAAGGAGAGGTAAAAAAAAGAGAGAGCGAGGTAAAGGGCTTCCCTTTCCTGTGTCAGATTCACAATTCTGTCAGCAGCCGTGTCCGTTTCATCCGCTTCATCTTCTTTTTTTGTTGGGATGGATTTTCTTTCTCTGTGCTTGTGTGTGTGTGTGTGTGTGTGTGTGTGTGTGTGTGTGTGTGTGTGTGTGTGTGTGTGTGCTGTGCTTTCGGGACAAATACAGGGAGAGTGTGGAGGATAGAGAGGCAGGACTGAACATGAAAATAGTAAATCGGCAAAATAGTGAGGTGAAGCGGTTTAAGGAATTTGGTCAAGCACACATATGCCTTGAAGGTCACGGAATACTCCAAATTGTGCCGGACATTTTTTGGGGAGATATTGAATGAGCGAGGCTCCTCTCTTTTCGTGGATGCCTAAGCTCGTTGCCCTTGAGTAACCTTCTGCACCTACTGCTGAATGTAGTGTGGCAGCTTTGCGTGCGTGTGACCGGTGTTGAGCGTGAACGCGCTAAAAGAACACGCTAAAAGAACACGCTCCTTGAATCAACGGCGAACTGAAAGTATCCCTTTGTAACTAATGACTTCCCTACATTTACTGAGATTTACTTTTTCCTTTGCATTGTAGAGCATTAGAACACTCGGTGTGTGTGAGAAAGAGAAGTGAAAGAATGGGGGAAAAAGCACAGAAAGCTCCTCTGGGTTACTGTACTGCTTGCAACCAATCAACATGGAAAGAATGCAAACAAATGAGGCAGTGCATTAAATAATTAGTGGGTCCACACTGACAGCTTTGACTCCGCCGGCAACAGTGTTGTTGGGCGCAGCGGAAAAGCCAGGCACTAACACACTGAAGTCATATATTCCCACCAAACACAAACATAAACACACACACACACACACACACACACACGAACAAACAAACAGATTGGCCGTGCGATGCTGGAGGCAGGTTTCATTTTTTTTATGGAGTTTATATATTTTATTCCTTCCCCTTTGTCGTTTTTTGTTTGCCGTCTCTGGTGACAGCCATCAATTTATGAAGCAGCACTATTTTCTGTACCGGGGGGAATTCTTCCGACAGAAATAGAAAACTCACACGCACCAAGTTGAAAAGACACTGTGCCATGAAGTGACATTATATCTTCTTCTAGAAACGGGAACGCGGGGAGCTGTACGAGGGGAGTTGGTCAGACAGCGTTTATCTTGGTAATTTATATCGCCCCTGACAAAGTGATTCGAACACAACCTGAGAAATGACACCGCCTGAGGAGCTTTTCTCACAAAGTGAATAACTCTATACTGTAAGCGCAGCGTTTTGCCGTTGTGCCATTTCACGAATGACAAGAAAAGTGCAGTGTTGGGGAAGACGGACATGGAAGACAAGGCAAGGTTAAACGAAAACATAAAGGAACTAGAATAACATCAAGACGGACATGCACAGGAAGGGGAGATGGAGGGACCGACTGACTGAGTGATTAATAAGAAACAGCAAGGTACACACATGAGAATGAGCATCATCTGCATCTCGCTTCCTCATGGATGGTGTCTCAGCATTATTGACACCGGCTAATGGTTTTCCCACAGGAGTCCATCGGCAAACCATGAGAACCAGCCTCTCTCTCTCTCTCTCTCTCTCTCTCTCTCTCTCTCCCCCTGGATCACTCTCTCTGTTTCCTTGCTCCGTCTGTTGTCACGGGGACAGAGGTGAGCCCTGACAAGCCAGGGCCAAACATTTGCATAGAGAGAGCCTGCGTTCTTTCTACATGTCCTGCCCCTCCTTCGGCCGCAACTAATGATACACGAGCATGACATATCTGCCAGGTGAAAAGCCATTGGTCTTAAGCCAACTGCTGCACGGTGTGTCAAGCCAGACTGTGATTAAAGCGCAGATATACTGTAAGCGTATATTAGTCACATATGTGTATGGGTGTACTGTACATATATTATCACATGCGTGTACTAGCGTCGTGATTGCATACACACGTGTGGACAAAAAACGCACAGGGGGAAACACTTTATCGCAGTTAATTGAGGATTCATTACTCCCAATGAAAAGTGAATCGAAAATGTGATAAATATTTCATGTGAATTGGGCCCACTGTTAAACACACTCCAAAAAAGGTGCAAATTCCCTTCTTCCTATAAATTGCTGTCATAGGCGATGTTGTGTACCAACCTGTTAACCACCTTGCAGCATTCTCAAACAGTCGCAAGGAAACCTCACACGCACACCTTTCATTGATTTGTTTGTGTTGCATGCTCTCAGTTTGCTAACAAATGAATATATTAGCAAACCACTGCAACAAAAAACACTTAATTTTCACTGTTTTAACGGGGCCAAGGATAACAGCCTAATAGATAGAGAAAATGAATGTGAAAGGAGGTCATGTCGGCGAATTATGTTGGTTATAACTCCTTTATGTGTGTGATTTCAAAAGTGAGCTTCTATCTGTGTGTCTGGTCTGTTTATAAGTCCAGTGTTCCACATTTTCACTCTTGCATTTCACTGTTGGGTGGCGACTGAAATCAAATAGCATCTTAAAAAAATACTCTCAAGATGTAATTGCGAAGCGTAAATAACGATCACGTTATATTCAAATTTTAGTGAAAATATTGTGTAAAACTATTTCATACGTATCACCTCAAACACTATTTGTATCTTATATGAGAGTCATTGTAAGCAAGCAGAATAAATCTTGATTTTCTTGATTCACTCTCAATTGCACTGTCGACAAATGTCTTACGGGTTGACCACAGTGGTGTGATCATGGCCTGCATCTTCCAACTGTGCCCCAGCATCCATGTGCCGTACAGTGAACAGCACTCTGATAGTGGGCAACAAATGCTTCCTCTTTGTCTGGATGGAGCCTAATCTTTGACCCTGAGGTGTTGCTGTGACAGACAAAAGGGAGAGTGGTGGCGGGGTTAGGGGCCACCGGTCCCAGCAGGCCACGTTGACAAGCCAGAACTCTTGCTTTTCAAGACTCCCTGGCCATCCCACGAATACACACAACCTCCCAACACATCAACCCATTCACATGAACACCTCTCCTGTCTGTTCCTCCGCACGCAGCCCAGTAGAACAAAAGAGAGAAGGAGGTCAAGACGGGGACCGGCAGCATATTCCTGTAGATTTAAGAGCTTACTTCACTTCCCGTCTGCGTACGTTCATCTACATATCAGCCCTGCAACACACACATCAACACAGACACGTTTGTCCATTTTTCACCATTGCTTGCATGTCTGCAAATATGTCGATGTACCTTCTTTTTTTCATTAGGGCAAAATACAAACTAACGGCGACAAATCAAGCGGGCGTGAGTATTAGAGAACGCCCTCCCTCCCCTACTGCTGTATTAAATATTGAGTCAGAAATGAGCTGGAAGGTGTCTATAAATGCTAAATAATGGAGAGGCTGCATTCGTCTGGGTCAGAGCTCTCTCTCCCTCTCTGTCTTCTCTCTGATACATTATTAAATGAGGATGCACTTCCCCATCGCAGCAGGAGAGAACAAGGGGCAGGGGGGCACCCTGTCTTCTCCACAGGAATGGTGGTGGGGGGGGGGGGAGTGGGGGTGGCGAGTGATAGGTGCAGATTTACAGACTAGATGTGTGTGTGTGTGTGTGTGTGTAGTGAGGACAACAGGCAGAAGAGACATAAGCATCCTCCAGCTTAGTCCCCCTCCCCTTCTACATCCCCATTACACACTTACACACACACACGTGCGCGCGCGCAAGCACAGCCTCCTTGCAGAAGTACCTTGAGCCCATTTGTACTAATGACTCTCCGTGCCTAATGCACTTTATGGAGGACGGGGCTGGATATTCAGTTGGAGGGAGGGAAGGGGTGGGGGACGTGTCGGGACGAAGTGCTTTGCCATGTGGCTTCCCGTCCGCCCGCTTTAGCTGGCCGATTTTTCAGCAAGTGGCTCGGCCGGCACTTGGTCCAGCGGTAATGCGATTCATCACAGGTAAAGTAGGTAGGAGCCCTGATTGTCTCAAGCCTTCCTGAGCTGTCGAGCAGTCCATATCCACAACCAGAGGAAGTGCCCGGTCGATAACCAATCAAAGAATTGCAAAAACAAGTCTGCCGCACAGGGAAGGCTGAGTAAACTGTAGGAAGATGTTAGAGTTTGACACATGCGTACATATTGCATCCTGCTACTCGTCATAGTGACTGATTTTTGGTTTTCTTCTACTTTGCTTTGATGTCACGTATTCAGTCTTGGCAGTAAATATAAACCGCATGCTCTATTTTGAATGTTAAAGTGCAGCAATTGCAAAAACACAAAGTAATATTGAATAAATGAGTGGGTATGAATGTTTGCTTTGGTTGTTGGAGCCGTGTCCGCCAGCCTCCGAGGATTTCCCTGATCACATTTGCCTTTGTTCGGAGACTTTTCTATGTTCCAACTCCACCAGGGGAGGGTTTGACATGTGAAGCGTTCCCAGGGTGCGTGGCATGAAGCAAGTCTTAGAAAACACGCTCATTCAAGGTGACAGTGCCAATAAACATCTCCCTTCCTCGGTTTTATGTGTTCCCGTGTAACTGGCTGCTCTGGGATGGTAGTTACGGCAGAGGAGGGAGGTTCCCGCATCCCTTGAACACAGAGGAGGCTGGAGCACAGAGACCGGTGGGGGTCCCAGAGTTGGAGTTACAGGGACCCCCCCGCTGTCCCTCGGCTCCCTTTGCTCGCCACCAGGGAGGACGCTGCCGCAACCGGCGGCGGCATCTCAGGACAGAATAAAAACAAACTGGCACAGATGACAAATGCACACAAGCCCGTTCAAGTATGAACTCACACTCTATCTCTCTTTTTCTCTCTCCTACACACACACACACTCGCAATAATAAATAAATAAGTCATAAAGAGAAGAATCGTTTGATGTTACCTTGTGTGGCCTGGGGCCAACACTACACTAGGGAGCACTGCCACCCCTGGCACACACACACACTCTCTCACACACACACACACAGACACACTCCTTGAAGATGTAACTAATGTAAGGGGTGGAGGGAGAGGAGCAGGATCTCTGCCCAAGAGGCCCCACGGATCACCTTTGGATCTGGGAGGGAGTTTCAATACAGATTTGAGGCAGAAGTGTCAACAAGAGCAGGTGTGGTACCAGCTCTGATGCCCTGAATGCACTGGAGAAAGCACCGGTAGAGTGCATATATAATAGCATTAATAAAAAGCCACACAAACATTATTGGACTAGGATAAAGAAAACTAGAGCATTGCACCTTTAAGACTCACAAAAAGAAAAACTAGTGGAAGAAATCTGGATAAACAATTGTATTTGATTGACGAATACAAAAATGGATACATGAAATCCAAAAGTGACATTTTGCTGCTGGTAAAATAAAAACTGAACACTTAAAATGTTAAAATGACTCAATGACCTTGTTATCTGTCCCTTAAGCTAGACCGATGAATTCCTGGGCCGATATTACCTTACTGCAGATGCATTGTTGTTGTATATTTTGGCAAATAACTTGCAATAAATTGTTCAGAAATGCTGAAGATAAGTGTATGGCTGTTTTAGAACACTGTTGCCATGTCCACTAGGGAGGAGTGACAAGTTTATTCTTCAACCGTTAAGTGTAGCGCTCACTTAGTCATCGTTCTTCAAAAATAAAAATGATGAGAATAAAGGGAACCGAACCAAAATAGTTTCATTTTTAATCTTCTGTCTTCATTTGAAAAAGGACAACTCTCAAATATTGATGTTGGTATCAGCATGAACAGCCAGTTTTTAGCCAGGTTACAAGGCATTGCATTGAGTTTTGGTCGGTTGTGGGTTATGTTTTGACAGGTCAGACACAGCAAATTGGGTCATATTCTTAAAATGATTGGACTTAATATATTTAATTTCTGCATTACACTTCACTTCCTTTTGAAAAGATGAATTCATCAGGATTTGGCTCATATGGAAATGATTGGACAGATGAACTACTTTAAATTAGGAAGGGGTATTCGTGATTTATGCCGTAGTCAACACCTCAGTGTGACTCAGTTACTTTTTCTCTTTTTTTCTTCCTCCTCTCTGCAGAGCAGTCATCTAATTGTTGGCCCGGACATATTTTGGCACCTTTCCCTTTTGACTCTTTCCTGGGGCACCGACAGCCACCTGCACCTCATTCTGTGAGTTGGTGTGTATGTTTTTGCATCGGCTGCATACACGTCAGCACATGTCGGGGTGGAATTGTGTATTCTATGTTTTGATTGAGAATGTACTCTGCAGAACGGGAAGTGAAGGGAATTATTATCAATCATTGTTATTATTATCTCATTAGCAGAGGCGATTGATCACATCACACATATCTGCCACACAGCTCTGAAAAGCGTTTATTCCAACATACAGAGGGAGAGTCAATCAGAGGAGCAAAACAAGTGGATAAGCACCTGCGGTACTAAGCTGTGATGTGTAATCTCGAGGCATCATCAGGAAACAACTTAATAGTGGGGTGAAAGATGGATGGTTGGATATACTCCATTTAAGATGAGGACTGGATGAGATAAGATCGACTGGATGGATACATTGATGAAGTTCCAAGTTCCGAGCAGTTGAGATAAAGGCGATTAACTAATAAAAAATAAAAAACTTCATAAAAACATTTAGTTGTTCATATGCATATAAACCTGCTAGATGAACTGCCATAGCCTGACCTTAAGTCACTGTCTTTTGTGTTACATAGCAAATTAGCAAGTGCAAATTAGGTTGCATTAATTGAAAAAACAAATCAATAAAGTTTTGTCGGAGCTCGCAATCAACCCCTGCAGCGGGCGCAAGCTTTCTCAGAGCGCCATTTGAAGTTCTTACAGCCTTCAAACAAAGAATTATTGGCGATGAAGCAAAAGTCCAACAGGAAGCACCGAAATGTGATTCCCTCCCGTCAGCTGGTGACCGTGAATACTTGAGCCATGTTTACAAGCTTGTTGATTTTCCACACATCGGCTGAGTCTCTCAGCTCTGCAGGGAATTGATGGACCTCTAGTGATTTGCTGATTGTGTTGCTTGCATTGTCAACATGGGGTGAATTCATTCAACGAAATGTTTTTATTTCATATTTTGGTGCAAAATGTAATTACCGAAACATGTTATTTTATTTGTTTTACAGCAATTCAACTTTGGTTGAACTTACATTAAAGAATAATGCTTTAATTGAACACAATTGGAAAACATTTGTAAAAGGGTCTGTAAATCAATTGTTCTTGCTTTTTTACTGGCCATTCACGATAGTTGTGCATGTATCTGCTCTCCCCTTCAAAGAGAGATTTTAGTTGAAGAAATCTTTGAGAAACAAAAAACAAATCTGTGTTTGTTAAAGTCTTAGCGAGACTGTGGACAAACTAAGACCAATATTCCAACAGTTGCTAATGTGCTGGTGCAGTCAGTGGCTCGTGTTGCAGGCTGCAAACAAACTCAAGGATGATATATTCAAGTCCAAGACCATTAACTATAGGCCTTTTTTTAGCCAATATATAACGGATTGACTTTGAGTCGTGAAGTTTGGCCTGTGGCAGACCTATAGCCGCCACATTTGATCACTAAATGTTAATCTGCACAAGGCTTGATCTTCTCACAGGGTTAGAAAACTATCATGAAGTACACGAGTGCTGCTTAACTGTTGTTGTTTCAGTTAGTTTTTGCCTGGTGGCACTGGCCCACACCAGTGTTCGTCTTTTAGTTGGCATATGTTAGAACATGGGGGATTTAATCTTCTATGCCTCACAGCTGGAGCCTCGTTGAATAATGCAAGACACACGGGGCAGTCTGTGGCTCGATTTTACTTTCGCCCTCCTCAAATAGGCCTACTTGCTCTTTGCCAATGGCGTTTGTCGAGAGTTCTGTGGGCAAAGAACAAGAAAGAAATGATTGAGTATTGTACAACTGTAGGATGTTATCGCTGTTCTTCATTGAGAAAGGCAGCATTACAATATATTTACACATGGAATGGTGTCATTAAATAGGGAAGCAACCTGTGGAGACCATTTATTGCAGGGGTCTCAAACTCCCGGCCGAAATTATGAGATAGACATTGAAGACTACTTCAAAAACACATGAAATACTTCACGTGGGATTGTGCAAATGCACCCTTGAAAGGATTTTAAGCTTTGAACAAAGTTATTGTAATAACTTGTTTGATATTTGTCTTTGATATTTTCTTTAATAGTTTGATCTTTGACAGAGTAATGTGGGTTTCTTAACCCTAAATTAATAACAGAAATGTGCTTAAATATATTTTTACATTTATATAACTGCATGTACAATATTTTAACACTTGAATAAACAATAATCAAATGCAGAGACAGTTATTTACCAATATGTTAGGAGTAGTTACATTTACGCAGTCTTACATTTACAACCGGCCCTTTGAGGGCGACCGTGATGCTGACGTGGCCCAGAGTGAAGATGAGTTTGAGACCCCTGGTTTAATGGATGTTTTTCAACCAGCTGACATGTAAACAGGCAGATAAAAAAAGTTGTATTTCCATTATGCCATAAAAGATTTTTGCCTGGTCTGCAATCCACGAATATACCCGGAGTAGCACACTTTGGGTATTCTCGTAGCACGCCCATGACGCACTGGGCAAGGTTTACGAAAAGTGGGCAAAGGATAACGGAGAGCAGCCAGGTGATGTTTACACCTCCAAATGTGCACGACCCTGCCACTACACACAGCGCAGCCAATGAGGGCAACTCGCATGCAGGTCACAGAGAAAGGGAATATTAATGGTGTGATTACTCAGACACACATACATATGAAAACAGACCAAAAAACAAAGACGAACTGTGCAAACACGTGCACTTTTCCCCATTTAAAGTGAATTCTGTCTTTACATACAACCTTGCAAACCCCTTAGCCACTTCATCTTGCTCCCCCTCTCCCAGCAGAAACTCTAAAATGTCACCGGGACGGCAGCATCTTTAAATAATCCTTCAGTTTGTTTACATGTAATGAGTGGCCGTGCACTGATGTGCGGCGCTGATAGCTGGAGAGAAACGAATGGGCCTTCCATGTTTAAACAGGAGCATTAGGGTAAAGAGGTTGTTGGGATTTGCATGGATTTCATCCTTGCGTGTCAGTCAGCCCATGACTAGCCATAGAGATTGGGTTCAATTACAATCAAACACAAATACAGACGGGGAGTAATGGGGTCTGGTCTGGGATGATGACTGTCTGGGTGCCTTGGTTTTGGGATAGTTAGAGTGTGAATATGTGTTTATGGATGCATTTGGATTTTCTGTGTGTTTGCTTGTGTGAACTTTTTCTTTTTTGATGTTTGCATGCAAGTGTGCATGTCTACATGCAGCCACACTTTGTGTGTGAACGATTGTGTGTGTCCTCACGGATGTGTACGTCTGAATGTGTGAGACGGTGCTGATGTGTACCATGTGTCCATTTGATGAGGGCCAAAACACACAAGTGGAGAGCTGCCCAAGGGGTGATTGAAGTTGCTGACATTTTAAGGCTATTGAAAACAAAAGCTAATAGGCAGCGCCACGTGCTGGAATCGTGTCTGGTTCATGTTTAACAAAACAAGGTCACAGAGGTTGTCGGGCCATGAATTCCATAAATAACTTGATAATGGGATTTTAAAACAAGCCGTCCACCAGTCAACTCCCCTCCTCTCGCACCCTCCCTTCTGCCCGTAACGGGCCCAGTGTGTGTGTGTGTGTGTGTGTGTGTGCGTGTGTGTCTTTCAGAATAGAGGGAATATTAGAATGCAAATGGATTCACACCGCATCCTCATAAACAACGGTGTTCATTTAACCCCCGACCTCTGCATTTAACTGCCCATCAAGTCATTTGTGTTGGGCAAGACACGTGGAAGTAGGCTGAGGGAGGCCAGCAGGAGTGTGTGTGTGTGTGTGTGTGTGTGTGTGCAAGCACACTGATGTGCATACTAGAGGGTATGTGCAGACCAATGTGTGTTTATGAACACAATTAAGTGTGTGTCTGCATGCATGTATGAGTGTCCAGGTGTGTCTTTACGCCTGTTTGGGTGGGTATGTGCAGCATTGTGTCAACACCTGGATGTGTGTGTGTGTGTGTGTGTGTGTGTGTGTGTGTGTGTGCATGCATGCGTGTCCGTTTCTTGAGGTGTGGGTTGCAGAGTTTACCATTTGCAATGCTCAATTAATCTTGTCAGCATGCATTTACAGGGGAATTGAACACCTTTTAGAGTGGGCCTGGCTTTGTCACTCTCTCCTTCTCCATCCATTACAGAGACACAGTCCTTTGGAAGACCTTCTGCAGAACACGGCTGATTAAAACATATTAGAGGCTCTTTTACTACACAGCACTGGCGAGGATAAAAGTTACCCCCGTTTTAACCGTTTTATACTGTTTCGGATCCATTGATATGAAAGTCCTCGTCTTAATCTCTGTTTCAATCGGACTCCTTTTTGAAATGTGTCGCTCCTTTTCTTCGGCTAGCACAAAGGGACAGCTTTTGGGCATTTGCTAAAGTTATATGACTATCTCCTCTTTGCCTTGGGCCTTTAACCCGCAGACATACAGCCATCTGACCCTTTCACTGTCAGGCTGTAAAAGCCAGCCAGCGAGGGATAGAAAGTGGGCAGATTATGGTCTAGGAACAACACATGCAGGTAAAAAAGAAGAATAAATAGAGACTGAACAGGTGGAGGGGACACAGGCAGAGCAGTTCACTGGAGAGACTGAGACAAAAACTGTCGTGAAGATCAGAAATAGGTTGACTCCTCAGGGGGGGAAAAAATGTAAGATTTAGTGAGAAGGGAACATGTATCCCTGCTGGTGAGGTCTGAACACCGCCACCCACCAGAAGTCGCTGCTCCAGAGACCCTTCTCAGACTCAAATCTTTCTACTGCCTCGGAAACAAATAAACATACAGAAAGACGGAAAGAAACGCAACAGTGAGTTATAAAAGAAAAGCTACAGGCAGTGAAGCTGTCAGCCCAAAAGAGACAGGTGCTAGAAACAAGGCAGTTAATCACGCTGTTAAAGAGAGGACATAAGTAGAGTCAGTCAAAGGGAGGCAGAGTGAGAGCAAACGGGCCTCATTTTAAGAGGGCACACTGTGTTCGGCCCCTGTCTCTTAATCCTGGGCGTTTGTCGTGGCTAATTATGGTGGACAAGCCTCTTTATCGAACCTGCTCCTGCCATCGGCATTAGGATGCATGAGCTGCGCCTGTTGTTTTAAACGCTCTCATTAACCACACAAATCAGTGCTGTTGACAGAGTGCTTTTGAATTAAGCGTCTCGCCCCCACCACTGCGCGCCAATGCGCGCAGGGCCCAGGACAAGGAGCAATTTATAACACCATTAGCCACACTCGCCGAGGTTACAGGCATCAAAATTGTTCCCGTCTAATTATTCTTAATGGATACAGGGAGGGAGCGACGCTCAGGACAGCTTTTTCATTTGCCCTCAATCAAGAGGGTCGGGGGAGAGAGGGGTGGGCCAAATACTGCTCAGGCAAACGGGAAATCAAAAATAATCGTGGTTGCTTTTTTCATAATACAACACGAATGCATTGATGGAGAGAGGGAGGGATGGCGCGAGGGGGTGGGTGAGGAGAGGATATGCAGAGAGAAAAGGGAAGCACAAGCTCTTGGCGTTAGAAGAATTCTTACTGTTGTCTAACGAAAACATATGCATATTGAGAAGTGACAGTTCAATTTGCTTTTACCGCCTTGCAGACTAATGGCAGAGCAAAGTTATGCTGCGCAATAGAAGACGTGGTTATTGGTTAATGAATGCAGACGTGGAGCTTAAAACAAAAAACATTTAATTGTTCAGATGGGGAGTTGCTGATGAGGTTCCACTTATGTGCACTCACGCGCCATTGGTCATCGTTAATGATTCTGAAATAGCTGTGGTAAAACTGTATTTTATCAATGAAGCAGCCTGGTCTGATGACTAATTTAGTTGTGGACAACTGATAATTTCTAACCTCATGAATCTATTTAGCCTGTGGCTGGACAGACAACACCCTAACGAGTCACCCGTAAAGAAATTGTGACCACGACTGGTTTAACATTAGAACATATAGCCAAGGGGCCAATCATTTACCTTCTCCCAACTCTAACACTTCAACCACCAAGGTACTGTCTGCCTGCAATTAACTTCCCCCAAAGCGCGCTCCATCACACTGTATCTGTCATCTAGCTGTGGCGGCGAGAAGAAAAAAAAAGGAGGGAAGCCAAATAGTGAGTGTTAACCATCTTTTTTACAAGCCATTAAACGGGAGGACATTACGGCACGGCATAGTCCCTTAACGAGGACTGACATATGCGAGGGAGGCAGTTAGCACCTAACATTAAGACGCGGCGGCCCACTGATGAGATGGGACATTGTCCATGGGGGAGGTATCAGCGTTAATTAGGGGATAATCGGCTGCGCTCTACATCTCCCCTCACCACCATAACCACCGGCCTCTCCTCCTGCCTTGAAGATGATATGGTATGGGGGGGGGCAGCTGCTATCACAGTGAGGATAGGTACTCCTACTCTCTGCAGGAAGGAAGGAGAACCAGCTGGCAATACCTACCAGTGGATGCATCGTGCCAGGATGTGGCAAAAGGAACTACAGTACATTAATCACTTTCCCGCAGCGCTCTGTGCCGGTCCTTCTCTTTTTATGGATATCAGAGACAGGGGAGGTTTCATAATCTCGCTCGCTTGCTCGCTCCTCCGGGTCCCCAGCACCACGCTCCGCACCATGGGCGACCGGGCCTTTGGCTCGGCAGCTCCACGCCTATGGAACAGTCTCCCTGACCACCTAAGGGCAACACAGACACTGGTCTCTTTTAAGACTGGCCTAAAAACCTTTTTATTCAGGAAAGCCTTTCTGACCTAAATCACTGTCAGTTATTTCTTTTGTGTTTCTGTACATTCACTGGTTTTTATTGAATTATATATATATATATTTTTTACTATATTTTAACTATGTTTTAACTATGTTTTAACTATGTACTGGCTCTGTGGCATTTTTTTAAATGAAAAGTGCGTTACAAATAAAATGCATTGTTGTTATTATTATTCATCATGCTTTGTTTTAAAAGCAATAATAAAACAAAAAACAGCTAATTCTTCACACTGAGGAATATTACTTTGCTTACATTTGCTGGTTGGATGACTCATATTCGAAATAGTGCACAAAAGACGTTGGTATGCAACCCAATTTGAAGGAGTAATACAGTGAGAGCAAAACATAATAATACGAGCTTCAGTGAAATAACAGGATTCCTGGTTCACTGGCAATTCATTCATTGCTCAAGAAAAACTTCACTGGAGCTCAAACATTGGAGACCATTCGCAAAACCATAAAGCATTTAATTGATGTATTTGTACTATGACGGACGGAGTACGTAGTTTTGCAGTGGTGAGGGAGTGGACTGGTTATACGCGATGGAAGCAGGGCACATGGCGAAGTCTCCCAGGCCATATTCTCAAGCCTGCGGGGCATCCGAGGGCACTGAGAGAGACAGAATCGGGCTAAGCATCCCTCGCTGCCCAGTTTGGCCCATAGCACTTTTTGTCACAATCGGGAAACAAAAGAGGAGCACATGCTAGAGCGCACACCGTTTGCACGTATGTGTATGTGTGCATAACGAGCTCGGGAGGAAACTGCGTGAGAGAGCAAGACAGAAGAAAGTGTCCAGACAGCAACAAACATGAGAGAGGAAAATCTCCAAATGAATGACAAGTAGAATATGTTGGTACAGGAGGATTTTTCACCCAAAAACCACATAGTTTTCTTTTCAACCAATAGTTTTTTTCCTTCATCTAAGTCACCGGTGTTAACTGGGCCAGGATAACATGCTCCTCCCCCATTCCCACGATGCCCCTGGGCCACAGTGATGTACGGTGCTGGACAGGCCAGAATCATGCCTTCCAGCAGAGCCAGCCAATCAGGTTGAATTATACTCTCTAGGCGCCGGAGCGACATGTCAGGGGATATTCGGGTTGGAGACAGCGAAGCTTCGTTTGTGTGGTCAGTCAGTGCCCTGGAGACAAATGCCTCAGCTTCCAGATGGGATAGGTTGGCAAAAACGTCCGTCTCTTTGGATAGCCACAGGTAATGGATGGGTAGTGGGAGTGAGAGTGAACCTTACCTTGTAAATCTAACAATAAATGTCAGATGTATCTTCTTCAAAACCTTGAAGTACAGTTCAGCATCCACCGTGTGTTAATTCACAAGAGAGACATTTTTGTTTCCTATATTTTTGAAAATTGCTTTAATGTATAGTATTGCAGGAGATGCACGCATTCAAGGTCGGACCGATCCGCCATGAAACAGGGTTTTGATGGAGTAAAAAATAGATGGATAAAGAAGACAATCAAGCATATTAGAAATAAAGGCAGTGATTCAGCCATGCAGAACACTAACTCTTTTATCTGTGCACACCCCAGCAAAAAGAGGCAAATATGCAGAAAAGCATGGTAATTAAGTGTGACTAAAAGACAACGATAAGCAGTGATTAATATTCGATTAGAGCTAGAGGAATTTCCTTTTAAAGTAATTAAGCGTTTATTAATCCGATTTGTAACCCCCGAAGTGTCACGGAATATGCTGAATGCCAAAATGCAATTGGCTCCACACCGCAGCCATCAAAGAAATGTTCCACTTCTGTGCCGTTTTTGCCAACACCCCGTTCGACAGGCAGGCTGCACACATGCCAGATGAAGACATTCACCGACTCCATGTCTGTCAGCTAACCACACACTGTTCATATCAAGGCTTTAGAGCCACACGGCACAATAGAGAGTCAGACTGAGGGTTGAATGGCATTCTCTTGCACCTTGAAGCAGACAAAGCCGGTTCGACAGAATCCGCGGATACAGAGAGAAGATAACAGAAAGGGTGCAAGGCCATGTACATATTAAATGTCTCAATACAGCATGATAATACTTTCTGTGGGGACCATTATCTAAAAAAACAGCAAAACTTGTTATACAGTCCAGATGTGATCAAAGGCCTTAAACACTTGTATGGTAAAAACTGATTCACTGGCTGATAAATAAATAACCACCAATAACTAATATCTATTTTTACCAGCTGTGACAGCGTGTGGCTTGTATTGTTTTCACCTTGTGAGTCTGTGTGGGAGATTATATTGAGTATACTCAGTAATTTCTATAAAGGTCAGGCAGTAGTAAAAACAATAAATTGCAGAAAGCGGGTCTAACGTGTGCATAACACCAGAGGTTAATGAGGAAGGAGATAGAGTCCACGGTTCTCTTTCCCTCACGTGCCCTTTAATCTCTCCTTTTCCCTGTAGAGTGTGTGTGTGTGTGTGTGTGTGTGTGTGTGTGTGTGTGTGTGTGTGTGTGAGTGAGAGAGAGAGCGTCTGTGTGTGGTCGCACAATGCGGTCATGAGGCCTGACAGGGCACTCCGGGGGGCACAAAGCAGTGCCACGTCCATCCGCTGCACTCTCCGCATCGCCACGCCATGTCCTGACAGGGTCCCGCTATCTCCTTCTGCGTAATTTAACACTACTTTCCCAGGCTCCCCAGACGAGTGAAGTCCAGACACACAACGACACGTTAAACACTGCTCATATGTCTTGTCGAGTCTACTCTGAGATTTTCACTGCCTGACCCTTTATGTCTCCTAACTCAAATGGTTTTCAGTTGAAGTTAGGTTTAAATGGCAGCTGATTCCACTGCCCGTTCCAGCCCAGTAGGCTCCTGTGACACTGCAGAGCCCCGCTCATAATATAGACCAAGTCCAAATTGAGTTTAACCTAGTTTCTTAATCTGATCTTTGTGGGAATTATTTTGAGTTAAACTTTCCATTTCTTCACCTCATTGATTCTCTCGTCACACGCTATCTCGGCTCCCTTTTCTCTCCGTACCTTTGACAGTTTCCTGTAAAACAACCCTGATCCTCAGCCTAAGCTCTCTGTCTCTGCTATCCGCTGAGCTTCCCTGCCCGGCCTCCATCTCCGAGCTCCCTCTCCCCATGGCTCTCTCATCTCGCTGCCCTGCTTGACAGCTTCATCTGATCCACAGGACTTTTAGCTCCAATATCTGGCATTCTGCCCTACCCACAGGACTCTAAATCCCACGGTTCATCCTCTCAGGGTTCTTCCTCCCACTGGCTCTCAATGTGTGGCAAAGAGTTTTCGTTTCACTCCTGACTAGAGCACAGGTAAGGCTCACAGGGGTTAGCTCGCCTGTTCTCACAAATACTAGGACACATAAGAGGAGGCAGAGATTGCGTCCTTGGTTTGCAGGAAATGGTGTGTCTCCATGTAAAGCGGCAACGTTGTGACGACTTGTTGATGTGACACGCTGACTCACGCAGCGCCGCATCTATTCCAGAATGAACGGTGGTTTTGTGAGGAAGGAAAGGCGTCTGTACGGTGTCACCTACGAGATAAAGGGGGGGGGGGGGGGCGTTGCTACACAGCATAAGTTTCTCGTGCTTGAAAGTATAAACTTTATGTAATATCCAAGCCACGCCAACAACTGCTGTTGTTATACTTTAAATATATACTGGTTGTAATGTGTTAAAAAACACACATTGATCATCGTCTTTTAGACATTAATAACGACGTTAAAGCACGATGGAACACGATACTATGCAGGAACTTGCTTTATGTCTAATGCCAACATTTTGAAAAAGGATATTCAAATCGTAAAGCTCATGGTTGTGGTAAGTAAATTATGTTTAAGGTTAGGCGAGATCGGGAAAAGATAATAGTTACTGTTAGTAAAACTATATGTTTGCCTAAAAAGGCCAACAGTAATTGCAATGTTTGCTGTAAATGTTGATTCAACATTTAAAAAAATGTAAGCCAACGTTTCTAGATATTACAGCCTTGGAGCCTTGCTGGTCGGTAATGCCTGTTAGTGGAGTCAGTTTCTGTGACTCATGACAAACTGGATATCTCCTACTTCTCTCTTTGTTTTGTTCTTTTTAATGTTGGCTGTCAAAAAATCTGTCAGGACATAAAAAACGTATGGTCTCGTGCATAAAAGCCAGGCACAAATATTCCCCACCCTGATACACGTCACATAAAGCACACACCACTCCCTGCATTGGCAGTCAACGCAGGAACTGGATATAAATCCAGCGGTCCAAATTCATCCAATATGGACATAGTTTCAAGGGATGTTCTGACATCAGTACAATAGTAAGAAATGTGGGGATGTAAAAGAGGCGGGAGCGAATCTACAACATACTTGAGGAGGTTTATCTTCAAAATGCTTAAAATGTAGCATTTTGACAACTTTGCAGAGCAACGTTAAGTAGACAGAGTGAAAGAGTGTCATGCCAAGTGTAAAATTGCACATTGTGAAATCGTAGGAGTTTGTAAGCACACTCCAGGACAGGAGGAGCATCAGTGTCCTGTCTGTCTGACGCACACAGACAGCGACGGAGATCACATTACTGGGCTCGGGCTGGCCAACTCCTCCCCCTTCTGGTCAGCGAGACATTCCCCCCTCCCATCCAAACACACACACAGACACACTCCCGCCACCTCTCTCACGTATAAACACAGACCGTGCAGCCCCCCCCCCCCCTCCTCCTCCTCCTCCTCCAGCCAGACAGCGAGGGTCCCCCCTGCCCCTAAGCCACTGTTAAAACCACTCCTCACCTCCCATGTCACTGGGCGATGTCTGTCATTTTGAATCCGCCCATCCTTTCCCGCTCTCGCACGGCGGGCCAAGAGGTTAATAGGGACCGAAACAATAGTCCGGAGCAGACACAACAAACAATGGCCCGTGGGAGCGGTTTGCCTTCGGGCTGCATCATCTCCCACCGCTCCCTGGATGTCTCTCTTTCTGCTCCCCCCCCCCCCCCCATCTTTATCCCCATCTTTCCTCTCTTTTACTCCCTCCCTCGCTGTGACAGTCCCCGTCAATACTCTTGTCTCCTGGACAGTCATTTGTACCTATTTGCAAGGTTAATTGCCATTTCATTGGCTGCTATTTATATTTTAAAAAGCCTTCTTAGGAGACCAATAAAGTGACTGTGAAGATGCCGCAGAAAGGTAATTACCACATACGGTTAACAGTCGGGTGGTGTAAAGTGAAGAGGATGTCGCATTGTCATTTCAGTGGCAGAGTTGAGCGTCATTATTTCTCTCTGCTGGTGGTGGAAGGGGGGGGGGAACTGTTAAATATCCAGTTAGACAGGTGTGTGAAGCAATGAGGAGGGAGGAACAAGGTCCTGGAGGTGTGGTGGTATATATGTGGTGTGTGTATGTATGTGTGTGTGTGTGTGTGTGTGTGTATGCGTGTGTGTGTGTGTGTGTACGAGAGAGAAACTCAGGACTCATGTTTCCTCTGTCTAAATCCATTTTACCTCGTTTCATTTTAATCCAATAATCCAATTCATCTAAGACCTTAGTTTACGGTGTATTACAAAATAGAAAAGATTAAAAACCTTGGAGAGAAATGATTGTGAAATGAAAAAACAATTATTTTATGACACCAATAATTGAACGCTTGATTACAATAATTGATAGTCGAGGTTTTTTTTACATCATCTGGCAAAAACGATGCTGTTATCCTTCAAGCTGCTAGGCGTGTTGTCACACACTGAGCTAAGTTTGTCTTGTTTATATCTCAGTGAATGTTTTGTGTGTGTGTGTGTGAAGGACGTACAGGAATACAAAGAACCTGAAACTACTGGCTGTTTCGATGTAGTTATGGAAGCACCAGGAGGCTCTTTTAAGGCTACGCTTACTTTACAACTTTATATTGTCTTTTGCACTGTGGGCATCTGATGAAAACACAAATAGCACAGAAAACAACCTGCATGTGTTGTTAAGCTCCAACAAAACATTTAACAGGCTTTTTCTGTTGTTTACGAATGGATACATCCATCTCACATATTCTCTCAGCATTAAACCTTTTGTCCATCTGCACTGTCTAAAGGCAGCAAAACTGTAAAAATCTACTTTTTTAAATGTCAAGCAGATGTGCAGTCTTTCTATGACACCGCTTTGATATTTATGCGGACTAGACAGAGCCCAGACGAAGACAGTGTGAGAACAGCAAAAGACAGAGAGAGGGGAGAGGTGAGAGAGGGAAGCTGGAGAAGAATACAATGAAGTGGCTTAGCAGGCTGAAGCCTCCCAAATCCTTCCATGCGCCCATACGGCGAGCTGAGGCAAGAGGAAGAGTCGACTCTTTGCCTTCTGTTTGCTCAGCAACCTAACCCAGCAGGGAGGCAACGGTAAGAGGAAAGGTGGCAAATGTGTCGGGCGGGCGGGACGGGAGAGGAGGCTGGTGTGGGGATACAGATGGGGTCGGAGGAGGTCACATTGTCGATTTCATTCTCTATTTTTCGTCAGCTCGGCTTTTCCAAGCACCGCTCTACAACTCACCCCTCCCGACGCACACAAACTTGTACTGCACAGGGCGGACACACAGACACACACACACACACACACACACACACACACCAATCCTCTGGAACCCCCCAGAGAGAAGTGATCAGGGGGTGTCCCTTCCAAATACATCCCCCCCACACACACACACTTATACTGCTCTGCCATAGCATTTTGTCAGAGTCAGCAACAAAACGGACGGTCAAGAAAAAAAGATAGGGAGGAAAAAAAAGGGGGTGAAAAAAAAGAGTATCGATTAGCCTTCAGAGCTCCACGTGGGCCACTTTCATCGATTAGGAACGCGAGAGCAGCAAAGCACCAGCCATGTTCCTGTTCCTGCTCTCTCTCTCTCCCTCCCTCCCTCTCCTTCTGTCTCTCCAGGGTCCTTTGTCCATGAAGAGAGCGATATAATGGCCCTTTGAGAGGGAGTGAAGGAGGGAGGCAGAAGACGGAGGGGAGAGGCAAGGGACAAGATGGAGGAGGAGGAGGGGGAGAGTGACGGCTGTGGCGTCTAGAGCGGGATAGGAGAGTTCGGGCCTTGCGGCATGGGGGGGGAAGTGTACGTTGTGATGGTGGAAGGGGGAGAGAGGGAGGGAGGGGGGGGGTTGGTGAAGAAATACACCAAGGCGAGAAGAGAAAGTCTCAATGACAAAAGGTCGGGGCAGCTGGGCTTAGGGCGACGGGGACCAAAGGGAGCAGCGGGATAATCTGCTAAAGCCCAGAAAGGAGAGATTCAGCATGCGCGCCACCCTCGTAGGGCCTAAGAGCAAATTTGCACATAAATAAGGAGCCAACTTTGCTTTGAACGGGAGGTCGAGGGAGAAAGCATCAGAAAGAGAGAGAGAGAGTCTGAGATACAGAGCGAAGTGTTGGAGCCACAGCTGCCTGCTGGCCGGTCGTAACCGGACCTCGACAAAGTTCAGCATTTAAAGCTCCGCAAGGGAAGAGTCAGGTTTTTTTTTCCATTTCTTTCTCATGTTTGAAAAAGTAAGCAAAGATATTTGTCATTTATTCCAAACCCTCCGCCTTCGTTTTTCTTCCTGTCCTTAGCTCCCGGGCCCTGAGCTTTCTAGCTAGTTTGGCGCTCAAAGACTCCTCTGTCTTCTGCGTCGACATCCCTGGGCTCAGGGGACGAGTGTGTGCGAGTGTGTGTGTTTTTTTTTGAGGGCTGCAGGCTTTGTTGTGGCTTCACCTCACCTCTGAGATGCCGAGCCATTAGCAGCCACATGCAAGCACAGTGCAGGAAACAGGGATGCACACTATCACACATGAAGCATAGAAAAAAATGGGTGCAAACACTTTTGAAAGCAACTGACCACATATTTAGAATCAATAGCTCAGTTTTGGACTCAATACCTAAAAATCCCTTTTAACTGCCTCCCCTTCATTCACGTCATCAAAGACTTCAGCTGATAAGTCGACGCTGTGTAAAGTGCGGTTGTTCCTTGTTGTTTTCACACTTACTGAAAAAATACATGCACCAGTCCAACATAAACCCTCGCCAATGCATGATGCTTATGAAAACGAAAATACATGCACAAATTTACACCATATAAATCACAGTATGCACACACTTTACGTTCTTAATTAGATTGGAAATTCTGCAAAACACCTGCGCAATAACCACTTGTGTATCACCTGCTTAAAGGTCAAGTATATATATATATATATATATATATATATATATATATATATATATATATATATATATAACAGCTTTCCTTGTATTGAAGCACTTACTGTGTCATTCATAATCCTAGAGAACACACTTCACAGCTTCTAGTAACGTTTACGTCAAACATTTTCCACATATATTACGGCTTTCTTTTCAATCAGGTACGCTGCACTTGAAAAAGGTGCTTCTGGGGGAATGACTTTCTTGGCGAGACGAGTGAGTCGGGATTGAGTTTAGCTGGTGCAGGTACTTATCGATCAGCCTTGGAACTTATGAACTAGCTGTCATTTCCCTTTCAGGAAGAGCTCAATAGGTATCGACTGCGGATGAAAAGCGTGTGCAAGTATGGTCGGCCTTAAGGACGGGACAAAAAAAAAGAGGAGACAGGAGGACGGCATATGGGCCCTTGACACGCACGGTCATCAGTGCACACAGATGGATGCACAAAGACTGAGCTCAGACAATGAATTCACGGCCATGCACCCGTGCTATATCATTTTGTGTCGGGCCGAGCCTGACGTGGACACACAGGCAAGCATCCAAACACGATGTAAACACACAACACATCCAGCAGCACATACATCTGGCGAAGTGGCCTAGTGCGGTTCCAGACGTGACGAGATCACAGTAAGAACACATGGTCGTGTGGAGAGGGAGCAGGAGGAGAGATAAAGACGGGATTTTAAATGGGGGGGGGCGCAAGGAGGGGGGAGCTTGACCGGACAGAGGAGTGTAGATGAGCGTCACTGTGGGGATTTGTTGAGGTGGCGTGTGGCCACATCACTGCGCGCGAGCCCTGGAGCCCTTGTGTGTGCGGGCAGTGGACATTGACAGGCATGTGTCGCCCACTGAGCACCATCCAGATCACAGGCGCCCTACACAGCGCAGATGAAGGGAGGGCTTTGGGCCTCCCTAATCCCGGCTCATCCGTGTTCCATGTTCTGCGGCTCCCAACCATGCTTAGCAGAATTTCACGCCGGAGTCTTTCTCCAAACCTAAGAGCAGCATGCTACGCTAAAGGGATAAGGCCGGGGTGGCAATAGGATGAGCAACCTTTTGTCACTCACAGACACCTCTTAGTGTCTTTTGACCGCGGCTGGAGACCGTCTTTCTTTGCTATCCTCTTTCGCATCTCCTTTTCACTCCTATAATCTTTGATCGCACATTTCGGTCTGATGTTTGTTTGTTTTCCAAAGACTTTCTTAAATTTTATCCGGCCGCACATCGCTGACGGGAAACCATTGAGTCGGCTATCCCGGAGTGTAGCCAGCAGAACGATGTTTGTGCGGGGATGAGGCGCAGACACAGGGTGGGGGTAAATAATGGAATTAAAGAACATGTTTTAAAAGGAAGAAGAAATGAAGGAAGTGAGGTAGATAGCAACCTCCCCCAGCGATCTACTTTGCTGAACAGGAGCGCCCACAGAAAAAAAAGGAACCATGTTTGAATTGCTGCCACCCGATGCCATCTGATGCCATCCCTCCCAGAGACACAGGGACATCGCTGCCGGCGCGATGGGAGCAAATCCACACCAGAACTAAGTCTCCCTGAAGAATGGTAAAGGCGGAAAACAACAACTAAGCATGTTAGTTTCACCTCCACGAATATGCATGTGTGTTGGCAGGGAAAGGGAAGATGAGTGGCCCTTTGCAAAACCTAGACAATTACAACAGAGCGGCACTGTTATGTGCCGCACAAACAACGCCTCCCCAGGAATCACCAGTGATGGGAAGCAAATGTGAAAGCTGCCTTTGGATTTTTGTGATGAGGAGAAGAATGCGGGTATTTACTGCATGTTATCTCAAAACCCAAACACATTAGGAGCTATTCAACACAGAGGGTTTAATCTTTCAGCCCATTCATTCTGGGCATTTTCATCATTCTGTTTGTCTTTAGGGCAATTTATCCTCTTCAGATTGGTTTTGATTCTACAAAGTCAGAGAATCTGCATGATGAAATTCTTCACCGTAGTTGGAATCCTATAAGGAATGCACCGCTAGTTTTAAATCACCCAGTATATCATGCTATGTATGTACACAGCAAAGGTACACCAAATCAGGCTGATCATACACCAGAACACGTTGCTGTTTGTGAGCCTGAAGTTACCTCCCTGTAGCCTACTCACACACCATAATTACAAGATAGATAGGCCCATCCTCGCAATATAGTGTGACCGCTAGCCTGTCTTTGTGCTTTGGCATACAGCCGACTGCTGAGCAGTTTACTTCAGCTTTGATAGCAACAGCATCAACAGCAGGACCTAATGGGGTGCATGACCGAGAGATCTGAGCACAGGCCTTCCATATGCATCTCCCCACTGCATCACAAATCTCATGCAGCATTACCATGGGCCTGGGAGAGAGGGGTAAGCTACGCTACGCTGGCAAAGTTCAGTCACGTAGCATCACAGTAAATGGGATTTTTCAAATTTGAGTGT
Source organism: Melanostigma gelatinosum (assembly GCF_949748355.1). Classification (NCBI taxonomy): domain Eukaryota; kingdom Metazoa; phylum Chordata; class Actinopteri; order Perciformes; family Zoarcidae; genus Melanostigma; species Melanostigma gelatinosum. The sequence goes on along the minus strand of NC_136642.1, from coordinate 7,209,188 downwards.
GTGCATTCTTGTGTGTGTGTGTGTGTGTGTGAGCACAGCCTCTTTGGGTTTGTAATTTGCGGAAGCTTCACTAGTGTGTGTTTGAATTTCTTGTGTGTGAATGTGAGACTGTGTGTGTGTGTGTGTGTGTGTGTGTAGAATATCATTATGCGTGTTTGTAACCGCCTCTGCGCAAGTACATGGTGAGATGTTGTTTACTGCCTCTTCGGCGGCTAGACTGCATGACGGAAGCCAACACTGAAAGGGGGGGGGGGGGATAGCGAATGGGTGAGGGGAGACAGCGCCAGGGTTATATAGCGGCTAACTGGGGAGCTGTTAACTTTTATGTTAATTGAAGGGGCTTACACAGAACTCTATTGACAGTGAACATGCTCTTCAAGGTGTTCTTTGTGGTTCAGCACTTCTGTCAAGACAGAGGCAGTCATTTCGCTTCACCTTTATTTATATGCTTGACTACTCAGAACATTATGGAACACTGTGGGGCCCAGTAATAGATGTAGGAGGGGGGCAGCTTTGCGTATGGGAGGTCAGATGCCTCGCAGACGACCCAACCAGGTGTCCGGGCCCTCCGCCAGTCGTCCAATGACTGTCCAGGACGGGGTAACTGGGGGGTAAGGGAAGAATAGAAAACGAGAGAACACAATGAATCGAGTTTTTCTGAATATTATGCAAACTTGACAAAGTGCGAAGACGAGTAAGAGGGGTCACGGTTGATTTTTTTGTTTGTTAGGTTTTCTGTCTTGAAAGAGTAATACTGGCTGTTAGACCTTTTTTTGACCTCTGCAAAAATCATTATACATGTTGACCTAGATATAAACAACACAGGCTGAATTTCACATGTCCCTGTCTGCATGTTTGAAGCAAAGAGGCATATTTAATTTGGATTCATGAACACACTTGAAGACTGTTTTGATAAGTGGGGTGCGAGTGTCACTGCCATCTCGTGTCTAATTGGTTGGGCACACATCTCTAGACAGGACCAGACAGGGTTTCCCACTCGAAGATCAGAGGGCTCAAATACCAGCCCAGTCTTCCATCACGCCACCAAGGTCACCTGTCACTTAGAACCCCTCGACCACTGTGCATGTTTGATTTGGTTGACACATTAACAGACAACTGTGACATTTAGTTGTGGATGCAAAGAAGACTATGCCCTTTAAACTCCATCTTCACACTCAACAACCCTGTGATTCTGCCACAGCAGCAACAGGGCATGTTTTAAAAGTGTAATCGCCAATTAGCAAGTGATTAAAAATGCATTGGAATCAATTAGTATTTAACATAAGGTGAAGTTAAACCACATACCACAGTAGCCTCTGTTGCTGTACCGCCACCCTACAGCCTATTAATCAAATACATGTAAAACTCATTATGCAACCACCAAATTAGCATCAGCACTTTTGTGCTAAATGGAAAAAGGGTGGCTCTGATACTCCAAACATTGTCATTTTCGGTCAATAAGACAAGAAAGACCTCCCAGGAAAAGGACAGTGATGAAGTACAACAGGATAGAATGAAGTCACTGTGCTTATATTAGCTTGGTTGAGAAATGTCAAGCTACTGAGGTGCGCTACATGGCTACAGGTAATCATTTAGGTTAATTGAGGTTTCCGGAAACCACGGTCTTGTAGATTCTCCATCTCTGCCTCATGTGACTGCTCCCCCACAAAGCCTCCATGTGTCAGTAGTGACAGGGAGGTACCCACTCTAATTATGTAACCCACTATTATCACGGTATGACCTAACACTAATTGGGGGAGATGCCAGTTGATGTTACAGGCTAAAGTGGGCAAGGTTAAAAAAAAAAGTCCACACACCTGCCTCCTTCATGACTTCATGACTTCAAAATGACTTCATGACCCCGGGTTTAATTTTGGGGATGACTGGTAAATTTGTCGATGGGACAGCAAAGTCCCTCTAATCACTGCGCTTCTTCAGAGTGCATTTCGCTACCGTCTTGTTCACCTATGTGCCCTGGTCAGGCTGGCAAATCAATGGCACAGAGGTCAAAATGTGTGTGTCCATGACCATGGGGTGGCTGACCAGAAGCCAAGCATACACTCCATACGCTCCACTATGGCACTGGACCCCGAGCACATGCACAAACCTGCTCGTCGTGCAATAAAGATGATTTAGCACTGTAACTCTACCTGCCCGCCACCACTCTTAGGTTTGTGTGCCTTTTGATTAATCATGGGCCAAGAGGGATTTATTGTATGGGGGATATTTGCCTCAGCGATTTAATAATGGTGGAGGAGGAACACAATTAATCAGGCGGGGTCCACGCATGCCCCCCTTCTAGAAAAAAAAGTGTAAAATGAATGACTATGAATATGTATATTTGTTTGTACGATGCGGTGCACAGTGTGCGCAGACCTGAATTTGAGCTGCATTAGTGCATACAGTGCTCAGCAGCAGTTGTGTGCTCAGTGAGTAACATTGCCCATTGTGTGCCATGAATATATATATATATCCATCTCATGGGTGGCCTGATATCATTGCAGGAGCATGCGTTGGTGGATCTGCTTATTATTGTGTTTTGATTCGGCATCTACGGGTCCATCAAATATCTCAACTCCTTGTGCTTGTACACATGTACACACTGACAAATTGAGAGAAAACACACACTCCCACATTTGTTCCTCTTCCCTTCCCCTGTGCAGCGACTACGTTCTCAGGCTCTTGCAGGTATGGGAACCTCCCTCCCACTCTCATAATCATGTACGAGCAGCCTGGCACTATAGAAAAATAATGATGTGCCGTCCTGTTGGCTCATTTATCAGCATGTTTTACAACAGGCGCCGGGTGGAAGTAATTAAACTCTGCCATCATTACAATGAGCCAGGCCCCCCTCTTAATAGACACCCAATGAGACACTAGAGGCCTGCCTGGTAATTGTAGCTCCAACTATCTCTATCTCTCTCTCTTTCTCTGTGTGTGTGTGTGTGTGTGTGTGCGCGTGTGCGTGTGTCTGTCTACAATCCCCTTGTTTCATGTGTGATTTTAATTAGTGAAGGAACAGAGCTGATAAGCAATTGAGTAAAAGAGAACAAGCAAATGAATTAGAGCAATAAGGAAAGGGTCTTTGCTCTGCTGAGAGTATCTTTGACCCCTCCATTTAACAATGGACAAGTCAAATTAATCCACTCAGTAGAAATTGTGGATTACAAATTGAGACAAAGAACCATATCAGCAAACCAACATAACTTCATGAAATACTTGCTGATCCGGTCATCATCTGCACACAGTGTAGAGACAGCAGGCTATTGATCAAAAACTGTTCATAATTTTCAGCATCCACATGAACATCAACCGAGCCTACTGTAAAAAAGAAAAAAGAAAAAAAAGAGAAAGGACACTGAAGAGGAGAAGAAGAGAGAGGTTATGATCCCAGCCATTCGATAAACAGATAAATACCTTCCACGGCTAATCCGGCACTTATAAGATTTCCATAATAATCTAATAAAAGCATAAATGGATCTTTTCGGGAAGACCGTGCAATCCTAGAGCAATATAGAATGCATATACTCAGTACAATGTGGAGTCTCCTCTGTACGTGCTTTTACAACAGTGTTATTAAGAAACTGGCCTCCGAGGCTCAACACTGTAAAAACCTCCTTGCTTGCATAAGAAATAACCTCTGCAAATAAAATTAATGACATTTATTTGGTCTCTGCTCCCGAGACCAAATCGAATGACTCAGGCAGGTTGGCTTGGGCAGACCGAGGTATTTTAAGCTCGTCTGTCAGGATGGTACTGGTGCTTTTCTCAAGGATAAATCAGCTATTAAGATGCCTGATTGGAGATTTACATTAGATCCCTTGCCAGCTTACTATACGCAGCAGTTCCTTTACCATACCTGCGCCATTTAGTATCACTTACAGCTCTAATGGCACAATTACCCTTCACCACCAGCACTAATAGTGCTCTAAGAGAACCTTTTGACGTAGGGCTGATGTTGTGACCCTCGTACGTACCCCTCCAAACCCCCATCTAGCTCCTCCACCAATGTCTGCACTCAGCCCCTCCAAAGCCCCTGATCTCTAGATATCGATAAGGCCCATGACCCCAACTGCAACTCCCCCTCTCTAACGCCAGTCCTCCCCCTACTTATCTGGCTCCTTCCTCTACATGCTTTTCTCCACCCATCCTAATCCCATGATAATCAAATAGGCCCTGGCTGGCTCTTCAGCGTTGCACCAATTAGCCGCTGAATGGGTCTGGGGCTAGCGATAGTGGTACCAGCAGAGGTGGCGGCAAACACAGTAGCATCCAGGGAGGCTGTAAACATCCATTAGCGGTTAACCGTCCCTTCTCATTTTTCCTCCCCAAAGCTCTCTCATTAGTGCAGTGAGCCCTGACAGGTAAACAGCACTAATGGGAATGGCCTATCAATAAACGCCTCGTGTGTTAACAGGAAGTGCTGGCAAGGGGACGGAAGATGCGGACCAACAGCAATAAAGAGGGGGGGGGGGGGGATTCACTGATATAAATATCTATAAACATGGTGGGTTGTTAGTGATGTTGTATTGTGTGCTCCGATTTTGTTCCTCGGTGCTTTGCTCAGAGGTGGGATGAATGTTCTGTTGCAGAAAGTATTATCAATTTTGGCCAAGAAAAGATCTAAGACGTAGCTAAATAATATATGATCTGAAGTCTTATGAAAGTCACTTTGATGTGACTGTGGCAATGTTGGCACACAGTTGCCGTGCCCTGGCGAGGGTACTTCAAGGCACGACCTCAGGTGTCCCCAAGACTGTGTTTGTGTGTGGGAGCTGCGAGCCGCAGAATGCGCAACATCCCTTTTGTGTTAATGCTCATACTTTGCGTATCGGCGTTCACATGAAAGAATGAGGGGAAACTGGAAGGGAGGAACAGGGAGTGACTTAAGAGAAAGAAAGGGAGAAAGTGAGGGTAGGAAGAAGGACTGAGGGGAGAGATGAGAGAGATGTTATTTATGTTTGGAGCAGGTTCACTCCGAGTTCACCTTACCATGAGACGTCCCCAGGCGGTGACAACCACACCGCTGCTGATGTGTGTGTCTGCGAGTGTGCGTGGGCGCGAGGGCTCATGCAACTGCATCCGAGTACATCCATGCTGGTGTTTCTTTATCTTTACCTAAACATGTGTGCATATGTGTGTCTGAACTGAGGGTCAACGAGTGAGCAGTAACATCTTAGCGAGGACAACGCATGCGGGGCGGATGCACGACATGGTGCACGGTGATCTGCGCGTGTGTCAGGGGCCCATTACTTAGGCTGTGGAGCACGAAATCAGCAGTGCTACTGCAGTGGATAAAGCCAATGATACACGGATTACAGCCACACTCAGTCTCCGCTGCCCGCATCTATCCACAGCCAGACAGATAAAGAGACAGCGCGTGCATGTGTGTGTGTCTGTGGGTGTGTGCAGGACCGCATATGGGCCTGTGCCTGTACGATCATCCATATACGCTTGGGTATGCATCTGTGTAGCTAATCCGAGTGTGTTGGGTTGCGTGATTGTACATGCACCACACACACTTCCCGTGATTTAAGTGCGTACTATGAACTGAGAGATAGATGGACAGATAGACAGGGAGAGAGACATTTAGAGCAAGCATGAACTGCTATTGTCAAGCTGAACCCTGTTTGAGCAGCGTCTGTAGCCCGGGGTTGTATGGACTCTAATCCACTGCCAGCTCACTCCAATAAACACCTTATCCATGTTGCACTGAGCGCACATTTACCACTTCAACTCCCGCCACACAAAACCACTGGCACAGTACTAATTTCTTCACACCAAAAAATAAAAAATAAAAAAATACTTTTTAGAGTTTACCGGGATGGAAACCGCAGCAAATCCTGATACAAGTACACGGAGGACTCGGAATTTTGAAATTCTGAAAGCAATAGTTGAAAAGAAGTTGTTGGTGACAGTTGAAAGTTTAGCATTTGAAATTAGCACATTTTCTCTGTACACTATCCACATCTAAGGTACAAGTATGATACTGTCTCCAACACCCTTGCCAGCTCCAGCCTGAACCTCCAACACCAGCCTCATCGCCAGTTCAGCGTTAGACCTCCGCTGGTCTAATTACACAGGCTGACCTCCCACAGGTCGCCTGAGTAAAGGCCCCCTAAAGATCAATATTCATTCTTTTAGATCTGTCATCCGCTTTTGACACTATCGACCATGTTCTGTGTCTGCTCTCCCCCTCTCTGTTCTTTATTCATCTATTTACCCCCCCCCCCGCAACCTCTACATCGGTGCATGAATTGGACTCACTGGTACAGAGGGAGCTGGAACAACGCAATTTTGCCCACTTGCATACTGTTACGTCCAACTCTCTATTGTCACTTAAAGATGACATTAGATTCATACTGCAGTTATAATATCGGGTAGATTTATACTGCCCAGAAACACCAAGAGCAGAGAGGAATGAAAAGCACAGCCTCTCTCTTCCTCTTTCCTTCACACCACGTGAGCCGTCTTAATGGGTGTGTGGGCTTATTTTGAGTAAAAGCACCTTTGTCATTTAAGTTGAACTCCACTCCACATAATATACTGCACCCCTTCAGACTGCAATACACACATCTATGTCAATATATACTGTGTGCATAAATGCATGGAAGTATACAAACAAAGGTGTGCACACAAGTGAACCCAGTCTCGCTTTCTTTAACACTCGCTCTTATAACTCGACAAGTAAAGTTGAAAGTTAACTTGATATTACATCCTGTTTGAACTTGAGGTACGTTTTTAATTGTTTTAATGGGGCTTCGGGGAGATTGGGGCGGAAGGGGTAATCGGGTAAAAGTCCAGCATCCTAAGCTAAATTTACACAATCCTCTCCCCACCTGTAGTGCATCATTGACCGTGGCCGGGCCCGCTGGCCTCATATTCTTCTCAGCAGTGTTATTGTAGATAAGCGCCACGTGGCTAATGAACAGAGAGAGGGCTTGTTGAAGGTCAGCCTCTTCATTTAGGGGCCCTCCAATGGGCTGGCCCACTCTGCATGGCTAAACGCATCATCATAATAATGCCAAGGACCACCGTTTTAAAAGTCTTGCATCTCCCCCCCCCCCCCCACACACAATATTGCCTGGCATACTTAACTCCACATCTACGATATATCCCCTTCATCTGAATTATGTTGATTTCCCGGTTTCTTTCCGAAAGGCTTTTAAAGGTCTTTGCAATTATCCGTTTTCTGGATGTGCTTAGAGAAGGATGCTGTCCATCCGGTGTCTGCTGATGGTAGGGGAAACATGGTTTAACACAATCAGAGATGCAAAGCTAGGCTGGATGAGGGCGCTGATGTGACCGGGTGCCAAGGCCGGCCAAGGTCATGTTCATCTGCATGATTAAGGGTGATGAATTCTGCCCTGACCTCTGGATTATGCTAGAAGGGAGTACTGGAGTCTGAGTATATGTGTTTATGTGTGACCTCAAGTGCCACGTGTCGTTTTTTAAGTTCGGAAATATTATTTTGAATTCATGAGATTTTCTCTTTCTTCACCAACTTTCTTCTCATTCTATTTTTATCGAAACATGCCTGTTATCTTTTACCTCCATTCCACTCCTTCCTTGGTGGCTGTTTTCTGCTCATGTTGCCCCTTCTTTTTGTGCTCCTCCTGTATAAAGAGGAGGCAGATGTGGTCTCCCTGCTCTCTACTGTCCCCTCCTGGAGGGACCAGGCAGCTGGTTTCCACACACTGACACCTGCCCATCACACTCACAGTGCAGACTCATTCATTAGGACCCTGCACTTCCGTCCAAATTTAAACAATACAGAATAGTGTTGTTTAAAGCTACTTCTTCTTACATATCTGATTAATATGAAAAAAAAACATACCTTCCTCACTTTGTCCAAGGGTCTCAGTGATTTCATTGTAAGGAACCAGAGTTTATGTCGGCATTAATAGGAAGTCGCTAGAAAACCCAGCGCGCTAAACTTTTATTGTTTTCTGATTACCAAACTGAGCTGTGTATTTGTTCACACTATGTGCTATTTTAATCTATCTGCTTTATTGTCCTTCAAATAATGAAATGTGAGTACCATACTGCATTTCTTTGCTGAAAGCATTCATTTAAGGGATAATTTTGTGTCTGCAATCAGGAGACGGTGACAGTGCCCCCTTTTAGCACAGCACCTACATAGTAAGTCAAATAAAAGTAGGCTTTACTGTAAGGAATACAGCAGACGAAGGTTATTTCTGTTAAAACGAAAACATTCTGAACCATTTTACTGTAATTCATGCCCCAGATCTTGTTTCTTCCCAGTACGCACTCCTTGTTCCTGTAAGTGCCCCGTCCAGCCCCAGTGTGCCAGCTGGCTGGGGAAAATACCCCCCCCCCCCCCCTCCAACATAGTCCCCCCCTATGAATACTAATGTTGCAATGCTTCTGGGCCGCAGTGGAGAATAACATGGGAGCAAGGAAAAGGGAAGATGGACAGAGGGAAAGAAAGAAACAGAAGGGCAGGTCGAAATGTGAGTGTGTGTGGGGGGGGGGATTCACATGCCTACACACTCATACACTCACACACACAGAGCACCTCTCCGCCTCTACCTTGCCAGTTGAGAAGAGGGGATCATTTTGTGTAGAATAAGGGCTCCTATAGCTTCGTCTCCTGAATTTGAATGCTCATTTGATATCATTGTTTCTAAAAGAGCGAGGGAAGCAGGGAAATACCACCAAATTACTTTAGGCAGTCCTTAAGCCACTACTTCCTCTCCCTCCTCTTTTTTAACCTGTCTTCCTTTCCTTCCAACTCCCAGAGACTTGTGATGTTCCTCCAATGCCCCGGCGGACACAAGAACAATGGGAAGGGGGAGAAAAGGAGGGGAGGGGGGGGCGATGGGAAAAGAGAAAAATAGGAGTGAGAGGCCTCCACAGCAGAGGGCCAGGTGTCAATCACCTCCTCAGGTGGGCTTCAGAGGCACGCACACATGCATGTACCACGCACCACCAATATCTAGGGGAATTAAAAATACACTGGCAGAGAGCAGAGGGGAGAGAGAGGAGAGACAGTGAGATGGTAAAAGAGGGAAATGGGGGAAAAAAGAGGTAGGAGAGCAAATGGGATAAAGGGGATGAGCAGGGAGATGGGCCTGGATGATGCAAAGGTCGGAAAAAGAATTCAAAGAGTGCAAAGTAGATTCACTGAAAGTCATTACCTGCCACAAATTACCTGGGCAACAAGCTTAAAATAAATAAATAAATCAGTTTGCATCAACAACAGAGGAGAGCGGGAGGGACTGGGGCGATGCAGGCGAAGAGCTAGGGGGGGGGGGTGGGGGTGGGGGGGGGAGGAGGAGGCGGGGGGGGGGGGGGGCAGCGGCTGGAGAGGGATGAAAAATCGATGGACAAACAAGTGAGAGGGCGCTTGCAAAAAGGAAGCCAAAGGGGGGGAAAATTAAGCATTTAAAGAAATTCTGTTCTGGCGGTGTGGAGGAGGATGAGAAAAGGAGAGAGGGGGGAGGAGGTGGGAGGCCGGGAGCACAAAGCGCCTGAGGGTGGAGGGTGGAGGGTGGGTGGGGGTGGGAGAGAGTGTGGCAGAGACGGACGGACCACAATGCCCCGCAGCTCGATAGGGTTGAGTGATCAGGTCCAGAGGCGAGCGTCGAGACATGGGCGAAACCTGATGGCTTTAAGTCAAGAGGATTAGGGGTCTCTCTCTCCCTCTCTCTTTAACCCCCTTTTTCCCCTCCACCTCTCCCCCCCACCATGTCTGTTAGGTGGAGTGCCCCAGTGCAGGTTGTCCAATCAGTAAAAGAGAAGGACCAAAGTATTACTAATAGTCTGGTTTTAATGCTTCAAGTGGTAAACCGGAGAGCCGGCCTGTATGCTCGGCACCAAGGTAAACAGGTCAATAGTATTGATCCTGATTCTGACTCTCTCCTTCACACACACACACACACACACACACGCACAGCTTCTCGGCTCAGAAACATGGAATGTATTAAGAAGCTTTCTGCATTACGCCGAAGTTGAGGATGGGGAGTTGACACATGCATACACACAGAAATGGAAACGCACACACAATCTTTTTTTTTCAATATTCACACATGTAAAATAAGCAAGGCACACCCTAGCACTGAGATCCCAGAGGCTTCCACACAGATGCGAGACAGAAAAAATAATACAGGTACAGGCAAACATATCGGCTCCCTCGCATCGGCACGTAATTTCGCTTGGTCTAACAATACAATAAAAATATGTGGCGGGTAGCGGCCCCCACAGCAGCAGCTGCACCCAAACATGAGGGCAGAGCAAGTCATTTGAATACAGATTCCTATTGTCCTTATGTCAATACAACTCAGCAGTGCTGAGGAACTAGCGTGGTCAGCAACATTATGGGACTAATTAGCATTTTCTTCTTTCTTCTGCTGGTTGATCTGTTTAAACAAGCCTGGGGGGTCCGCTGTACTTACTGTAATTAAAGCAAAAGGAGCGACTCTAGCTTGAGAGGAGGCACACACAAAGGCGTCCTCACTAGGGCGGGGGGGCGGGGGGGGGGGGGGGACCGCGAAACTGCACAACTAAGTATCCCAGAGTGGTTTTTGCACATGGAAATACAAGGGGCTATACAACAGGTGAAGTTGGCAGGTTAGTGCATGCGGTTAGTGAGTTTTTCACCCAACGGGACGCCGATTTGTCCATCAGTGTGGCCGTACCTGTGGAAGCATCCCAGAATGCTACTTACTATAATACTTACTGAACCCCCAGCCACTCCGGGAGCACAGCAAAGTTGCTGAAGCGGCACCCCAGCTAGGCAAAAGTCAATTCCTCTTGGGCAATGCATAAGGAATTTCAAAAAAGATAATGAAAGGCGCTGTAATAAATACACAGCGCGAGTTGTTATGTCTTGCTTGCTCTTTTTCCTATCACGAGCAGAAAGGAGGTGAAATAAAAAAGTATGAAAAGAAATGTGGGAGAAAAGTTACTTTGGAGAAAAAGCTAATTTTATTGACTGATAGGAAATCTAACAGAGAACTCCTCTCCTCTGATAGTTCTCTGCTCTGGCTGTGGGCCATGTTAGCGGGAGCGGTGATCACTGAGGCATTAAAAGCACAGCAATGACACCGATGTAATGTAGCCACTCTGATCTGGATTATGACACTTAGCGTGGATTGGATAACCCTTATTATGGCGTTCATTTCGGCAAATTATAGGCTGTCACGACACAGATAACCCGGCTGTTTGGACAAGAGCTGACACTGAGGAACTGCTGTTGCGTGATATGGCCTGATGTGACTGATGCAACAGTTTCTGTGACGGGAAGTATCTCTGATCTGAAGTATGTCATTATTTTTTAAGTGTATCATTAATTCTCAAAAGACTTTTTTTTTTCTCGAATGAAGTCCTTAAACTTCAGGGTTTTATTTCAGACTCATTAAATCATTTTGAATACAAGCATGCCCTCTCATTCCCTGCTGACACACACACACACACACACACACACACACACACACACACACACACACACACACACACACACACACACACACACACACACACACACAGACCACCGTCTTCTTGTTCTAACGGCTCAATGCACTCGATCTTGGTTTCCTGCTTGTTACAGCTCTGTTCCTGCTCAAACAGAGCTCTTCAAGCATTTGCAACTGCCCGTTATACACACATATGCACAGCGACACTGATCATTTGTTTGGCGTGCAAAGTCTTCTTTATCGTCCAACAAGCCTTTTACAAATCCCAGGCACATGGAGTCACAATTTCACAACAAATCAGACACTGTAACCTCACTGATCTGGCTCATGATCGTCATAACGCCAGCAGTAAGCAATATAAATATTGTGTATCATAGCTTTCCTCAGTTGCTTTTTATATCCTTTAAAAGGTCCTATACCGCTGCTTATTTGTCCATATATGCGGTAAACTACAAATTAAAGAGTGCGTAAAATACTGTGACAAACAAACAATCTTTGTCTGGTCTCATCATTATTCTTGCACAAACATCGATGATGGACTCATAAGAGTTCACAGCAGAAATATATGGCACACTCACAATTGTATATATATAAGAATATGCAATACTTCCAAACTTTTCAGTTCAGAGAGGAAGGTGTAAACAGTCAAATTGGTTTCATGGAAAAGGGTTATGAATTGTTCAACCATTTGCATCATCAACTTAATTAGCTACAGCAGTGAAAAGCCTCTTAAATACAAAGGAACAGGTAATGTCTGTGCAAATTTGTTCTCCGTCATGCTGATGAACAGATTCTGACGTTTGATATTTTTGTGTTATTATTTCATTTGAACGTCTTCTCGGCAGTCTGGATGAGACAGGTTCTGCAGTATTTGTAAATGGAATGTGACACAAGTAATGCAGCAACAATCGCATGTAACCAATGCAGTGTGTATGAACTCAAAGTCCACAGACAGTCAGAGTAGTCCGCACAGTATGCACTGACATGTAAACAGTGTGTGCGTGTGTGTGTGTTGTGACATGTTTGTAAACATTTGTGTGTACATTATTGTCTGTTTCCACATGCTTACATGATGCATGATGTGTATAAGTGCATGCAAGTTGTGTGTGTGTGTGTGTGTGTGCACACACATAAGCCCTGGGGAGAAACTCAGTCTTCGTGGTTGTGTGTGACAGCCAGCCATCCTGCCAGATCAAGACCTGTCAGCCATGCAACCCAGCCCAAGCCACATCCTCCTCCTCCTCCTTCTCCTCCTCTTCTTCCATCCTTCCATCCATGCTGCCGCCTTAAACAAGCACCAGCACTTATCAGCCAAAAAAATAATTGGGAGGTCTGCCGCCTGCAATACGTTGGTCCTCCCCTCCGTCCATCCGGGTCGCTTCAGCAGCATCAGCTCCCATTAGGGGGAACGCCGGGCGCCGGGACAAAGTCTGACTATCTCTATCACTGGCTCTCTGTCTCTGTCTGTCTTCCTTTCACGTTTTGTTGTTTTTCTCATTCCAAGCCATTAACGCCATCTATCCATCTACCTACCAACCTCCGAATATATCTGTGCATCTATTCGTAAAAGTGTTCCTATTTTAGATAATTTCGAGACCAGTATGGTCTACGAGAGGATAAAACTCTCCAAACTTGAATTTTGAGGAATTAAAAATGAGCTGTGCATCCTGTTTGTTTCACCCCTTTGCCTCGGTGAGAGAATGAGGGAGAGGAGGAAACATGGATATTCTCCCTTAGGGTCAGCAGTGAGAAAAGGGAGGGGCAGGGGGGGGGGGGGGGGTGCTCTCCGGAGCATCAGTACGTTGTCACTGTCATGTCACAAGGCCGCCTGAGCGTCTCGTGTGGCCGAGCCGCCTGGCATGCCGGGGAGACAGAGAGATAGATCCAAAGGGGCCAGCGGGATGTTGATGTTGATGTTGCGCCGCTGTTGTAGCAAATCCGCGGGTTTGTGTGCATGTGTGTGCTTCTAGACTGAGGAGCCATGACAGGGACAGCGGTTCGGCTGTCATTCCGGGCGCCATGAAGCGATTGGCCGGGGCTGACATGTCATGGGGGGGGGGGGGGGGGGTTCATGTCCGGCAGAGCGGTGTGTGTGTGTGGGTGCTTCTGTGTGTGAGCGGTAGTACAGAAGGGGATAGCCAGGGTATCGCCTCCCAAACGTCACAACCGCTGAGCCGTGTCGTTCTCTCTCTCTGCAAAAGCCTGACATGCTGTGACCCCCACCCAGCCCACTGCTATTTGTGTGTAATAACCCTTTATTGATACACAGGGGAGAGTGGCATGATGTAAAAGCGGCTCCTGCACACTGAAATCAAGTCCATCTATTTACCTATGATACCCAGGGGGGGGGCCGACTACTGCGACACAAAAAGCCTTTAGGCACCGTGAACTGTGTGACCCTCTATTTATACATTTTACTACACTGGTACTCAACGGACCCCTAGATGGTCATCCAGAGTGTCACATTGAACCCTTCATAGTTGAGTCTTGCATCAGCGAGGGCAGTTACTAAACCTTTGACCCATTTCTGAATACATTACACACACCTAACTACTACTACTATTACTACTACGCATGTGTCCTCCAATGCCTAGATACCATATTGCCCTTGAGCCACTCTCTGCCTCAGCTTTCCTGGTGCAGGTCCAAGCGGCCGCAACTGCCTCCCACAATGCGCGAGGTGACATTGAGAGGCCACCGAGTCCCGGCTGATTTGAGGTATCCATCCGGCTGCCCGCGCACAAATAAATAATGCAATGGCCGGCTAATGCAGTGGGCCCTGACGCAGTGGCTGACGTTGCCTGCAGCTACCTTTGGGCTGGAAAATAATTACCATGCAAAAGAGGGGGGAAAAGGCCCCCATACATAGTGTAATGGGCTAAAATGGGGGGGGGGGCGATACAATGCAGCTGCCCGCCACGCTTCGATGCCTCTCTCTCTCTCTCTCCTCTGCTATACACCGTAGTCACTGCCCAGCCAACCAGTATTGCCCATTCCTCTGAGGAGCTCAGTGAGATGAGGAGCTGTTAGTGGCACCCGCCTGATATTCATGTCTCTGGGGTTCCCACTGACACACTGTCACACATGTTACTGTAGGTACTCACTACAGGAAGCAAAGGAGTGATTTGTGTTTGTGATGAGTGCTAACATGCTGTATTATATATATTGCAAGTTTCTAGTTTCCATACAACCCTGCCCCAACAGTGTGCGGTGTTCCAATTAGACTTTGGCATTGACATTGCCCTCACTTTACAGTGGAGCAAACAGATGGGTCGGTATGTTGACTAATCCAGTGCAGGCGGAGACGTGCTGATTATGAATAGAGGGCTGATCAATGCACTGCTGTTGACACAGGCCTAACAGTGTTTACCGAGACACATTTAAACACAACCCTCCCGCTCTCATCCATCAACCCGGGGACAGGGCCGAGAACGGTGGTGTCATTTATCTTGGCCACGAAACAGACATTAAGCAGCGATGATGCACTCTCAGAAATACTGTGACACAATTTTTTCTTCTCAAGAGTACGGTGCTCACAGATCATAGCACTGGATTTGTAATTGTAGGTACACCATTTTAACAAAATGTCCTATTGTTGTAAAAAAGAATAAATGAAAAGGTGCAGCACATTTCTGCTCTATGTCTGATAGCAAACTGAAAAGTGATGGGCAACTGCAGTGGGAAAACAGTGATATCTGGCCTTTGACAGAATTTGAACTTGAAAAAAAGTGCTGTGCGCATAATTTAGACTAAATGACCGAATAACGTTGCTGTTTTGTTGCAGCAGTGCAGCCATCATTCACACTTGCTGTCCTGATTCACAGAAGAATTGCACTACTAATGCAAAATAGGAACAGAATTTATCGGGCTCCTTTAATAGCGACCACAAAAAACACTTGATTGAATTCTATGCTTTTGCACATAAATGTTCATTTGGAAGTCTAGCCTCCGTCTCTCCTATTCAAAGGAGCCGTCATGTCCTTCACACTCTTGGTCCAAGGGCAATATACCGTGAAAAACCGAGCCATGATCTACTGCAGCCCTTCCATGCATCTTGACCCCCATCGTCTCAACCCCGCTTTCTGTTGAATACTGTGGAATGGGGGAGGGGGGGGGGGGGGGGGAGCGCCATGGAGACCGAAGGGCATCCTGGGATCGGGGCATGCCGCCTTCACTCTAGGGGCCCGTCACTCAAAACTTCCCTTTGAAGCTCTGTCAACTCTCTGGAGTGTCTCTCTGCCCCAAACTCAGCCCCTTACTCCCAAACCCCATCCGGGCTCCACACCTCCATCCCATTAGCTCCCCTCCTCTCCCTTTGTTACTCCCTCTCTTCCACTAGTGATCCCCCCCCCCCCTTGAAATTCACTGTCCACTGTCCCCAAAAACGTATCCCCATATCCCCCCTTATCTCCGTCTCAAGCTATGCAATCCAAAATTTGAACTTGAAAAACAAAGAGTGGCACAGAAAGAGCTTAGTTTCACTTTTGCAAACCAAATAAGGTTTAAAATGGTAAGGCGTCATGAGAGCGTAACTCTTAAGCCCTGCGACAGACACGCAGGGTGAATCCCTACAGCTCGCTTGGCTCAACGGTGAGTGACACTCGGGCGTGTTGTCCCGTTCCCCCCAAAAAAAGAAGAAGTGGTGAAGAAAAATGTAGCTGCATTCAGAATTCTGGCACATGCTGCTTGATATTCGCTGATTAAGCCAAAATTTCCACGCAGATCACGTGCCACCGATGGAAAAACCGAGGCAGCTGTTGGTGTTATCAATTAGGGCATTGTTGGTTTTATAAATCTTTATCGCAAAAATGAAAAATTGGACTTTTCAGCGACAGCACTTGCTGTGGATACATGATGCCGAGGCGTGGGGAGGATGTGCTAAGTGCTGATGTTTAAGAAAATGCTTTGAAGGCACATGTATCATTGAGTGCCGCTCTCCATACCAGGGCATTAGACTTGCTGATGGCTTGTTTAAGAAGTGATGAAATGCGTATTAGATTTGTTGTGACTCAAACAGCAGTGTTCACACCTCGCGCTGGCTTGTTAGTGTTGCCAGTGGATTTCCAATAAGTGCTCATTGACTTGCCCACGCTAAACGTCATAATATGTGTGTGTCTGCGTGTGTGTGTGTGTGTAGGCACTCATAGACGTGTTTTCTGAGTGTGTGTGTGCGCGCGCTTGGGTGTGTATTAGTGTATCCATAGGATGCACATGTGAATTGAGTCCATCTGTGAAAGTGTATTAAAGTTTACAGTTTGTCACACCTCAAAAATAATTAATTGAAAAAAGGTGGGAGACAGATAGCTCAAGCCTGGGGCTGCTGAATATGAAGTCTGAGGCTTAAAGAAAAGTCAGGAGGGACAAAGATAAAGGTGGAGGACTCAACAGTTTTCTCTCTGAGAAGCCTTGAGCCCTGTTCGATGAGACAGAGCGCCGTCGAGGTGTTGTTCTCCATTACCTCAACTAGCCAAGACTGACCAATTAACCAGCGCTAGCTGCTAATTAGCAGAATTATAATTAACACCCCCGGCTTAACCACTAGCATCACCACTTTCCTAGAAATGTGAAATCAAATCTGCTCAGAAGTTGAGACATATAGTGCAATTGATCACACATATGCATTACATGATCTACAATGAAAAAGGAAATTTACAAATGTGTAAGATTTATGCGTAATTCCGGGTGTTCACAAATGTGTGTTCTAATCTTGAACGCGTGTAAAACTAATGACTAATAATATTTGCTGAGTCACTGAAATCGGTTGAGTGATGTAGACGTTATAATGCAGCTCAACTGTTTCACTTGTATTCGCTGTACAGGTCCGTCCCGCTTGCTCCAATGCGGCGGCATCACTGACGTGTTGAAGCGACCAATGTGGCATATGGATATATGGTTTTTCCAAAAGACCACAAACTAGTAGCAGTAGCTTATTTAAACCATCATTATCACATTCATAGGCTAGTGTGTCGAGTATAGTTGGTCAATGTATGTGCTCTAATCAAGGGGTGACGATCTATTCGGTCTATTTAGAAAAATGTCTTTCTTAATTTGAAATGACACACAATTTAACCCCAACCCCAGTTTCTCCCTAGCACTTCCCTAGCAGATCAGAAAAATCTGTAAAAAAAGTTAAAAAGTAAAAAAATATGTGGCAAAATATTTATATGTATTCATCGTCGTGGTGGTGATGTGTGAAACTGTTTTAAAAGTGCTTGGTATTTGTGTGACGATTGGTGCATGCATTTGGGAAGACTGCACACTTTTCTAAGTCTCATTGGCAGATCATGCGATACACATTTTTGACCATTTTGAGATTAATTTTACTCCATAATCAACCAACATATTGGCTCTATGGGGCAGTGAGTCGCCATGAAACATAAAGCAAGGCATTGTACATTTGACCCTGGGAGTTCATTTGACTCTCTCTCTCTCTCTCCCTCCCTCCCTCCCTCCCTCCGTGACAGTGCCGAGGTGTTGCCCTCTCATTGCCGACACGTGGCTGGCAGGCCAGCTCATGGCCACGGGGCCTGCTCCTTTGAATAACGGCAGGTTAAGACATCATCATCTTCAGCAAGGAGAAGATTCACTTTGACCTCATCACCTCCATCTCCCCATTCCCGGGCCCAGAGAGAGAGATGGAGGGAGAGACAGCGAGGGAGAAAGACAAAGAGGGAGAGATTAAGAGAGAGAGAGAGCAAATTACAGTGTGAACCCAGAGGCCAAAAAGAGACAGAGGGAGCGATTGAGGGTGAGGATAGTTAGTTCTCGACTTTGATGCTTAACTCTCGTCGACAGTGCAAAGACTGAGAATCATAGAGATGTGCGGCGAAAAAAAAAAACTCTGTGGGTTGCTGCGCTGCAGCCCCAAGGCTGCACAATCATTCTCACATGTTAATGGGCTGCCATTTGGCTCCTAAATCAACCGAGGGCGGGAGACTGAAGTGAGTATAGCGCAAGACAAATATCCAGTCCATTATAGGAAGCCAGTGGAGTTCAAGTATGAAAACATGAAATGACATCTGTAAAACTTTTCTATAATAAATAGACGTTTCGTGAGATGGTGCATGCATCAAGCCACACGTAGCGGCACATTCGCCAAAACACAGACACTCAAGCATGTGGCATAAAGGGGTACACAGTAGGGAGTAGCACCGCAACTGATGAAGAACATTCTTCTCATGTACCACGTCCCAGTTTTAGACTCTTCTAGATTCTCTCTCTCTCTCTCTCATGCTCTCTACCCATCTCTCTCTCTCATTCTCTCTCTCCCTCTCTGGTCCACTAACCCAATTTAAAAGCAAGCAGCCAGACACCTCCTCCTCCTGCAGTTCGTCTGGGACAGTAGACAGCCCTGTTAGTAGGACTAGGCTTCTAATGACTACATTCTGACAGTGCGTGTGTGTGTGTGTGTGTGTGTGTGTGTGTGTACGCGCATTTATGAGTGTGCACCAGTCTAAGGCTCCAAAAACTACTCATGGAGTGAGACCTCAGCTCCCACACACTTGTCTGTAAACACAGCTGTATCTATATTACTGCACAGTAAATCCATCCACTTCCATCTGGTACATTTCTAACCAGGGGTCTCCCCCCACATAGTGTTATGGCCCCGATCAGAGTCCTCTAATTTCGGGTATCGGCTGATGCAGACTTCAATCCAATACTCGTATTCACCTAAATGCTTACAAAATATGTATCTGGCACATTCAGTTCTGATTGTAAACTATAACGTTGATGAGCTTAAATCATTGATATGATATGGATGAAAGTTGAACTGAGAGGTTTGAAATTGACTTGACAGGATCCGTTAAGACGTATCACTCTGTTGGAACTATTGGGACTACAAAAGCACTGTGCAGTGGTGTTAGAGTGATGCTTCTGCTACCTCACACACAATCTTTGTTTGAGTGGAGACACCTGCTCACAGAGATCCCACACACCCACCAGCCAAGTGTAATGTTGGCCTGATATCAAGTTACTCACTGGATTCACTTTAATCAGTGACAGTTGATTTAACCTAGAGTCCCGTATGGAACGTTTGTCATTTTAACCGGTGAAAGCATCGATAAGCGCCGGCTAAAGTGAGAAGCGTGAGCATATTGCTCTTTGCTAATGAGAGACGAGAGATAACAGATGCGTTAGCATCATAGCTTAGGCTGAATATTACACTAGCCAATACTGATCCATTAAAAGAAAGTCTGGTTCGGTCCCGGTACAAAGCTCGGCCCTTTGACATCCCTAATTCTAACACATTAATAGTAAATATTTGCCATTACAACTCAAGTTAATTTGAACAAAAACTTACCAACTTTAATGAGTTTTCACATTCCCATGAGACGCCAAAGTTGTGGATGACACCAACGTAGCTGTTTGCAAACCGCCAAGCAGCATTAGGATTCTCCTGGTCAACTAAATGAAGCTATACAAAGCCCTCACCATTCACAGAGAGTAGTAGGTGGTTCACTCATGAATATACACACCAGCCAAGCAGCATTTAAGATTCAAGTGACTTAACTTGGCATTTTATGTTTTAATTGTCTGTGGGCAGGAGGTCAATCCGCCCAAAACGTTGCTGCCCGTTGGTGTGTACTGTCGAGGAGATACGTGACAGCACGGACATAGATATATGAAGGGGAATACAACACGGTCACACACGCACATGTGGTTAGCCACTGATGAGGGACAACTTTTAACTAAATTGATTTTTATCCCCTTATTAATTTCCTCTGCGCTCTCTCCCCCTCTCGCTCCTTCTCCATCTCTCTGGCTTCATCAGCAGTCTGTCAATAGGCTTCGCAGCCACGCTCGATCCCTTATCGCCTCAGAAACGCCTCAATCAAATCCCAATCAGTCCCTCATACCGCCCATCAGCACCCAATTCTGGCCCAGCTCCACACACACACACACAGATGATGAATGAAGAATGAAAACACAAACACATTTACACTGATATACACCTTTGTTATTATTGAAGTCCCTCTGGTTAATCTATAGATCCGGCGATCATACAGTCATTGGTCCTAATTAGGGTTGGAGACGGCGGGAAGGACAAGATGCATAGCATAAGAACTGAAGCACTTAAAATCTCAGAAAAATCCAATGTACAATTCTGACTTTAGAACTCTACTGTTCTGAGAGTATCATAAGATTTTCTTGAATTGAATGGTTTTGTCCTGTACCTGAGCCAACTTTTTATTGACAAGACATGATGAGCATCATCATGGTTTATTCAAACCATTTTTTAATCTTCCTCAATGCAAAAGGATCAATTTTGTCAATCAATACTTTTTTTTCCACACTAGAGGGTATAAAAATGTACAAACTCCAGAAAGAGTAGACCAATGAACGTTTGACTTCCTCCTCGTGCACTTCATCTTATGCTCTAATCAAAGCTATACGTGTGTTGACAAAAGCTGTAAACTGAAAATTGTTTGTCACTTTTACATGAAATCACATTCCTATTTAAGACCACAAACAAAAAACACCAGCGTTCTATGTAAATACATCCTGCAGGCATAAGGGCATCCACCCCTCCCTCTCTAGCTCCCTCCATTCACCCCTCCTCCCTCTCGACATGCACCAGACACAGTGTCTTCCCCAGTATGCAGCCCCACCCATGTCCAGCTCACAGTCCCAGCCAGTATCCACCAGCCCAGTTTTGTCATCATTAAAGCTCCCCTGCTCGCCCTGCTCTCCTCACTATATGTCACCTGCATGGGGTTGCCGGCACCGGCAGTGGAGGGGTTAACTCTATTTTGTCCAGGACCTCATGCCATGTGTGTGAATATGTGGGAGTGTGCGTTTGTGCGAGTGTACCAGTTTGTGTACGTGTCCACACAGGCATGTGTTCCTGTCCGTGCATGCCCGTTTGTTCACTTGTGTATGTGCGTGTGTCCGTGCAGGACCGTGATCTGCTCTGTGTGTGCGCGCGCGTGTGTGTGTGTGTGTGTGTGTGTGTGTGTGTGTGTATGTAAAGGAGAAATTTGCCTGTCCTTGCCTAAGTGAATGGCTAGGATTAAGCTGACAGCCCACCTTAGTGATGGCGAAATAATTGGTTGTTCAGCTCTGTCCTTGTCAGAGCGCTGACAGTTCTGCAGATGTCCTGTGCGGTTCTCCAAAGGTTAGGCTCAGCTGGGGCCGCCATTCATTAATCATTCCGCTCTGACAGTGCACCGAGCAGCCTGCAGCTGCCACCCCGTCCCCCTCAATTTCTGTCACCGCCTTGCACCACCACCACCACCAATAACCCCCCCCCCCACACACACACACACCCGCTTCTAGGTCTCCCTCCACCCCCATGTGTGTGTGTGTGTGTGTGTGTTTGTGTTCCCCATTGTACACACAAACAAGCACGCTTAAACATAAATTTGCATGAAAAGTCAAGGGCTGTATACAAGCAACAGCGTGCCCCCTACATGAGACGTGTGAACTGGACGAGCGGTAAGGAAAGGATGTAAACAAAGCACACAACCTAAGAGGGAAGTCTTCTCCGCTAATGATCCAACTTGCTCTTCTCTCAGATATATAGCGCTCGTGCACTGCAGCCAGTAAATGACCAACTCCGCTGCGCATGTAGGCAAGCATGTACTCGCACCTTTCACAGTCGTGGACTCCACTAACCAGTGTTAACCCTTATGGACTATTAACCCAGTGATTCGTCATGGATAATGGCGCTCCTTAACGCCAGCCCGCCTATGCATTGTAGTGAAACTCCTGCAGACACCGCGGCAACTGATGTTTTATGAAATATAAATAAGAGCCTCATGTATTTAACGTGCATGTGGACTTATTCAATTTCAGAGGCCCAGCTGAAAATGACTGTTATGATCGGTGCGAGGTCAGACACGCACACTAAAATGACCTCTCATGTGCGCTAACAGTTCTGACCGTGTCAGCAACATTGTCCTGACCCTTTTCCCTGTCTCTCTATCTAACGACCCTCTCAACCTATTTTGTCCCTCGTTCCAACCCATTCTCCTCCGCCTCCACAACTCTCTCAGGAGTGGTGTTTCCATCAAGGCCTTTGGCACGGAGGGGGCTGAGGGGATGGGGGGGGGGGGGGGAGGCGAGTGTAGATAAAATGTTAGAAGGCGCAAAGAGGTGAAGGAGGAGGAGGTTTGGAGTTGTCCATTGGGCACTAAGTGGTGTGAAGAACGGAGATAAATCCTCCATTATGGTCTACCTGCTCCTCAGTATTGATTAACAGCTAGGGACAAGAAGCTAGCATCCATGATGAAAAAAATTCTCTGTGGTCAGAACCATTCTGGTCGTCGAACAAACATTTGCTCCAAAAATTGACAGTGTTAGCTAGGGCGGGCGGGTAGCATCGTAAAAGATATTCGCTACGGATAACATGCAATGGAAATGTGCTTCTTTACCAGTCAAAATAATAAATTCCCTTTTTGTCTCTCATACATTTGTTTCAGTACATTTGATTTAAATAAGGTATTAAAGATGTTGAATACAAACTTAGAGAAGAGGCTACAGTAAAAATGTAAGCAAAATATTTTGAATATATTGTAAATCAATTTAATTAAAACCTGCATATTAGGTTGGGGGGGTATAGATTTGTACCTACTCGGTATAAGGTTACTGTATGGTATATTTGTGTATGATAATAGTGGGCAAAAAGACAAAATTTGGTTAACAGCTGGTTCACCTTAACGTACAGCCCGTATGGGCCGTACTCAAGTACTGTACTTAAGGATACTTTTCAGGTACTTGTACTCTACTTCAGTATTTCCATTTTATGATATTCAATTCTTCACTAAAAACTCAGAGGGAAAAGTTGTACCTTTTACTCCACTACATGTATTTTTACATACAAGCATTTAATAAACTGATAAAATACAACACATGGTTAAAGATCAACAACATTGTGTAAATTCCCAACATCACACATTTTGGATTGTGACAATAAAAAAAAAAGCAGGGTCTGGTTCGGGCTCCTTGTCACATCTCAGATGTTTGAGTTGTTAACAGTTTCACCAAAGTTACATTTCCTCACCAAATAAGCCCAAAGAGGTCAAATTATCAACTATTACACAAAACATATTATTTATTGATCATCTCATGATCCCTCAGATTTTTCTTGTGAGCCCTCTGAGGGGCCCGACCCCGAGATTGGGAACCACTGGATTAAATTAGCTCACAGTATACCGTGTAAAGTATTTTAAAACTAGCTCCACCTCCAGCAGCTACGACAGTAAAATGCTGCTCAGACATAAATGCATCAGTATTAATAATGATATCGATTATATCATTTACAGGGGCAAACTGAAAATATATATTCTGAACAGTAATCTTGGTATTGAATTACTGTTTTTCCACACACGCTTTTCATATTACCTTCAGAACCCTTGGACAATACAGAATATGTACAACAGCGTGGCAAGCTAAACGTAGGAGCGTGTGAAAGAAAATGCAGAGGTATTTTCACCGGCTGGGCAGCAGAAGGTCAGATCAATAAATGAAAAAAATGGGTGCTTACAGAATATGCTCTTGCAGCCTCCCCTTTCTAATGCCTACTTAAATGTTAGAGTAACACTATAAATGCTTTGAAGTGTGCTTTGGCCTTCTAATAAATACAGGCGTATGGCCTTACTCTTTAACCTAACAATAAAGCGGAGTCATTTCTCTACCTACTTGTCTCTGAATGTTTATGTTTCTGAACTTCTTCTTCATGATGAGAGAAGCTTGTATGACGGCGTTTGAAGCTAAAAACGCATATAAAAGCCTGACCTCTGAAGTGAAACTATTTCCTGGCGTTCGAGAATAAAAATGTTGCCTGGTCATCATACAGCCCACTGACTGATGCTAATTGCTGACTATGCTGTGGTTTATAGTCACCGCAACGCCTAACGCCATCAATGACACAACGTGTTCAATTGTTTATTCTAATAAACAAAACAATGGGATCATGGGAACCGTGCTGGGCTTTGTGCTGACATCAGCAGAGAGAGAGAGATCCAGAGGAGGTGGGTGGGGTGCCCTGTTGTGCAACTCTGAGGAAATTCCCTCTCTTGGTCGGTCAAAAGAAGCATTTTTTTTTTTCCTGGAGACAAAGCACATATACCTACACGCACAACAAAACAGATGTGGGTAGAAATGGTTGTCAGTGTGTAGGAGACCAGTGACACCATTGTATTTTTACTCTCCTTAAAAAGTTCATTCTTTCCATTAATATGCAATGATGCTGGTTGTACCCCGCTGAATGAAAGAGGAATGGAGATTTATAGTATTAATATTCTATACATTATGACCATGCCAATGGGTGATATTCTGGCAATTACACTGATGAACTCTCAGCGCACAGTGCCCCGTGTTAACATCACAGCTTGAGGGTGGACATTCTTTTAAGCTCTAATCTATCTACCCAAGTCTGCAACCCTTTACATCCACCCATATCAGTCATTGGTTAGCACGATGTGTCAAAGCACCGCCTATCCAGGTGCAAGGACATCTAAAACTGGAAGACGTATCACCTCTACCAATAACGGACATGCAAAAATGACGGATTCTCCTCCAATTCAATGGGAAACATAGCGGGGAGTATCATTGATTTGCTCCTCGGAGATCACCTATGTATCATACGTGTATGTAGATCATCCATACCACCACCCCCCCCCCCCCCCTCCAGTGGCTATAGCGTTGGAATGAGAGCGCAAAGGGGAGGCACATACAGTAGATGACGAGCTCCAGTCACATGGTAAAGCCCACGGAGGATCTCATCAGCCTCTATGTAGATGTGTATGCTGAGTGAGTGATTGCCCATGGCTGAAAATTGGTGTAGAGGGCTTCACGGGGGAATTGTGGGACGAGTTTTCTCTCTCAATCTCTCTCTCTCCCTCCCTCTGTCATACACACATAGGCACACAGCCGCGAGAACACAAATATACACACTTATTGGAAAACACCCACTGCAAGACATGCATGCACACGCACGCACAACCAGCTCACGGACAAATTTCCCTACATGCACATGCACATGGAGCCGGGATGATTAAGGTCCTATGCAGAGGAGATTCGGAGTGGTACTGTGCCGTGGCTTGCCTGTTTTCCCAGCTGAATACAAGCCACTGGCTCGGTATTCTCCGACGCCGAGGAAGCCCATCATCACAAATGCAAGATCAGGGGTAATTACGTTGTAATATGCCACATGAAATATTTCTTTGCAGCAGAAATGGGATTCCCTTTGCTTCAAATTTAGAAAAGAAAAAAAAATAGATATATTCCACACAGCTTGGCTGCTATTTTTGCAAGCGTGTATTTAAATTAGCTCTTTGTATTTTTAGTAGGAGGGATGTCATGGTCTACGCTGCTCATTTGCCAACGTTAACGCATTCCTCCTGTGTCGCTGTCATCCCATCCAACTGGCACAGGAGATCAATCCTGCTACAGTATTGATCAGTGATTCTGATCGGGTGAGATTATAGGTATTGCAGAGATATCAATGCGATGATGGATGATTGACAACGCAACCACAGCAATCGATCAGCAGGATATTGCTGATAAGACGCTGGCAGTACAGCACTTGCATGGCAATTTGCATTCGCTGCAGCAGTCTGTCGGTTGATCGTCTAATATTTATGTACAGTAATGGGCAGAATTAACATTGCGAAACAAAGACACATCTACTTGTTATTATTTGTTGGAGTATTCTGCACTCAACGGTACTACAGTGAATACCGTCATAGCATCTGAGAGTATTATCAGCTGATTTTCATCTTATGAAATCCCAGATGAGCCCACATATTTGATTTGTCAAACCCCTGCATCTTTACAGCCACATATTGTGACCATTGGTCCATCACGTCCCCCTTTGGCGGATTAGGGAAAGGAGGGTGATTTGTTACCCTTTTGGGAAGATGTCTTGGACGCTCATTTCCCCCTGCTGCATATTCTGCCCCTCTGCCGCCATCCCCCACACCTCCACCCCCCCCATCTTGATGAATAGCCGGCCGCATGAAGGCGAACAGCCGATCTCACCACCAAGGTTACGGTAACCTGGGCCCCCGCATCCAGGGGGCTACCTGCCTCCAATAAGCATGGGCAGAGAGAGGGAGTGAGAAAGGTCTGCGGAGTGGCGGCGGGGAGAAGGAGCAGTCCAAGGATGCTCCTTTATAGGCTTTAAATCTGCATGGCAATTTCTGGAGACATGAGGCTGCATGGGCAGCCCCCCCCCCCCCTATTTCTGACTCTCCTCCAGCAGGTTGATGTCCCCCTGCCTAGCTTTTGTCACTGATCACCCAGCCCCTATATGCCCTGATTACTGGCGGAGCAGCATTATGGATTGCTCTGAAGGACAGGAGGGACTTATCCCAATGAATCGCTTCTCCCTCCCTTAAGAGTACATGGGAGGCCGGATTTCACAAGTGAGAATATGAATGGATTCATTTGTCTGTAGATTAGATGGATTGGTGATTGGTTTACCTGCGCATTTTTGAGCAATACGTCTGCATCGGGGAGGCATTCATAACACAGTACATCCACTCTGATTCATAATACATGGTTAAAAAAAAAGTTAGAATATCTACTCAGAAGCGTTTCAAAACAATATATATATGTACTGTAGAAAAGTAAAAGCCCGAGCACGTTCCGGAGTCTGTTTGCCAATTACAGAGTACAATTCTCCCGTTTCTCATGCCCCTCTGTGACCATCGTCTCCATCAGCCGGTGAACCCCTCTCATCTTTCCACCTACATTCTTCACCACCTACAGTCTGCAGGCTCCACTTTCTCACAGCCAAACAAGTGGGCAATAAATAACCTCCATATTTAAAAAAAGAAAGAATTATTATCCATATCTGGAACTGGAGAGTGAAAACATTCTAACTCTGACACTATCTCAGGCTCCCGCTTTTGTACGCTTTTATATTTGCACACAAAGCCTGAACGCAGCAGTTTTCTTTCTCTTTGTGTGGACGTCGGGTTTTCATCGCAGTCCGGCACCACTAGAGAACACCGTCTCTGCCAGCGATTAGAGCCCGAGCGACAAGAGGGCCACTTCACCTCCAAGATTAGAATGAAACAAAGACTGAAGTCTTTGCATTGTGCCAGGAACGGTAACAGACAGGAGGGGAGAATGGTAGGAGCCAAAAACAAGAGTTGCTGGAGAGCCGAGTGGAGTGACTTGTCCCGAGATGATTTCAATGCGTTCCTGACGAAGCAATTTACAAAAGAAAACACAGACGATTATTCAATCTCATCAAATCTTACGCAGTAAAGAGAAAGTGCCCTTTATTTTCGCTTTGTGCTGAGAAATTGAACCTCACCACCCTCAGAGATTCGATCTACCGTATCAAGTGTAACTTGAGCATACAGATCACTCTGCTACACCTCTGGCCTTTGTTACCTTCTACCAGTATTGTAGATTCAAAGCACTCAGCCAGCAGGGTCGAGGCCTTGCTGTGTGCAGAGGTGAATGCAACATGACCCTCCTCTGCTTATTCTGCTGCTCTCCACTGCCACCCGCCTACTACTGCTCAGCTCCGTCCTATTAATACCGGGATGTTTGGAACTGTATTTGCGCGTCTGCATGTCCATGTTCCTATTTTTGGACTCACATCTTTTGCTTGCTCAGTCAACAGGCCCTTGGCTGCCCACCACTGGCTGCTAATTGCTGCAGACATTGTTTGGCCTCTCGCTGCTTCATTTAGGACAAACCCCTCATTCATGTGCTGCGGACAGCTCGTTAGGGCCGACCCCCACCTACTACATCTCTCTCTGTCCCTCTTTCACTGACCTCCTTAATTAACTGGTAAGGCCTCCTCCTCCTCCTCCTCCTCCTCCTCCTCCTCCTCCTCCTCCTCCTCCTCCTCCTCCTCCTCCTCCTCCTCCTCCTCCTCCTCCTCCTCCTCCTCCTCCTCCTCCTCCTCCTCCTCCTCCTCCTCCTCCTCCTCCTCCTCCTCCTCCTCCTCCTCCTCCTCCTCCTCCTCCTCCTCCTCCTCCTCCTCCTCCTCCTCCTCCTCCTCCTCCTCCTCCTCCTCCTCCTCCTCCTCGCAGAAAAACAAAGATAAAGTGATTCAGTACACACATGGCATTCGCACAAATCCCCCCATTCGTTCATTGGGGTTCCTTGTCCGGCCCCTCCTGCTATTTGCTTTCTCCTCTTTTGCTTTTTCTCTGCGTGCCTTTTCTGTTTTAATCGCGGACCTCATTAGGAAGGCTTGTTTGGAAGTGGCTCAGTGATACGCTCTTTTAAGTTGTCTCCGTCTATTTGCTTGCTTTCTCCATTTAGTTTTATTGCTGTTATTCTTGCTCGATCTTGCCCATTTGTCATGCCCTCGCCACTCCTCCTTCTCTTCCTTTCAGGAAGCCCTCCGAGGCTTCAGCTGTTTTTGGTGGTCCCCACGGAGGGCTCCCCAAGAGCAGTTAGCTGGCTGTCGGGAACGAGGGCCCTCTAAAGGGGCCCGCACAAGAATGCTGGGGGCAAAGAAGTGTAAACAGGTGGAGCCTCTCCATTATATGAGACCCCCTCTACACTCACGCACTCCACCTCCGACTGTCTCTTTCTATGTCGACGTCTCTCACGCACATACACACGGGCAAGCCCCCCCTCCACACAGGACACTGTGTGCGTGTGTGTGTTTTCCGAAGCTACCTCTATTTCATCTTTGCGGCTGTTGGACCACAAAACCTCCAAAAAGCATCCCGCGACTTTCCAGGGTGCCTTTTTGTCATCATATACTTTGCTGTCAATGGGCTCTCGGTGTGTGTGTGTGTGTGTGTGTGAGAGAGAGAGAGGGTTTTGAAGGAACTCAAACAGCATCCACATCATTGTCATTTTCTACCCGCTCTTCATTTTCCCACCGTTGCCTCTCGCTCTCACTTTTCCTGGTCAACTTCCTTGCATTTTCTTTCTCTCCTTCTTCCCTTCTTTCTTTCCCTTTAACAGGACCAAGGCAAGTTTATTTGTATAGCACATTTCAACAACAAGGTAATTCAAAGTGCTTCACATAAAACCATTAAAAGCATCAAAACATGAGGCAAAAGAAAATTCAGCAGCAGGTCTTTCAGCAAAAAAGAAAAAAGTATCGTATAGCTCGTAATACCCCAACTTTCCAGAACAAACTTTCTTCTACTTTTCACTTTTGTCGTTGCTGGTTTAATATATTTTTACCATTTAGTAAGAAAAATACATTTTTTGCTGACCTAGTTGGCCACATTTTGTGTTTGTCCTTACTTCATACAATGTGATTGTACGTGTATATGTGTGTGTGTGTGTGTGTGTGTATGCGTGCATGTATATGTGTGTGACGTGCACTCAAATTTGCCTGCAACAAACCACCGATGATGGAATCCTTTAAGGCAGAGGAGGGGTGCAGGGGCAACAGTAAGAGAAAGAAAGAGAGAAACTAACTTCTGTTCGCCTGGGGAGCACCGTGCAGCCCATCTGTTGAAATTGTTCCACATATTGTGACCTAGATAAAGAAAAAAACTTCACTCTTATCGGTAGCGCTGCCTTCCTCTGTGTTTGACACTTGTCTATTCATTTTATTGGTCTAGTTGTCTCAAAATAGAAGACCTTTGCATAATTTTCACCTTTACATATGTATGATTTCAATAAATTGGTATTAGAAGAATGATCAGGTACAAAACTAAAACAAATTAAATAATAAACGAGTATTGTACTTTTTTTGTATATCCAAGGAGCTGCTCTTTCGAAAAACTTCACAGTGAAAAAAAGACGAACAGCTAAAAGTCATCTGCATTTTGGAGAGACGAATAGTATTACAGGTGCTGCACTCACCAGTCAACCTCTGGCTCGCCTGTATGCATCGCTCTCTCTCTCTTCATTCTTTCAAACGTGTGTTGCTATTCTCTTTCCCTCTCTTTCCAAGGACCCCTGTCATTGTCAAGAGAAGATGCCCAGGGTTTATGTAATTGACGGGGAGGATGGAGAAGCAGGGGAAAAGGTTAAAAGAGATATCCTTTGCCTGAATAAGGAGGTAAAATTGACTGGGAGAGTGTCTTTCAGAAACTCCAGCGTGACCTTGAAGGAGGACCAGGAGGAGGTCCCTACTCTCGTATGGACCAAGGATGGGAGGTTAAGTGGGGCTGTCATGGCCACACATTCACACACAAAACCCACACACACATACAGTAAATGCACACACTCGGGCAGAAGCACAAGGAAACACTGGTGAGAGTCTCCTATTGTGCACCTCTCTGACAATATTATGTTTGGGCAAGAAGAACATTAATTTGCCTTCTTTGAAGGGAAGTGCACTTCTCAGCCATCTTCAGCCCACTTGTGCGAGAATTGGAGTGGAGTCCCCCCCATCCCACACACTCCCCCAATCCTTCCCACCACCACCCACACACTCATTGTCTCTGCTGCCTCCCCAAGTGCCCCCCCCCCCCCCCCCCCCCAGAGTTGTTCCATTTTTTACTGTTCTTTCTTTCCTGTCAAAACAAGAAAATGTTTACTTGTATAAGGATTAAGTTGTGGTGCACAGTCAACTCATTGTCATTTATGTAGCCCCAAATCACAAATTTGACTTAAAGGGCTGTATAGAGTTTGAAGTATAACACCCTCTATATCCTTAAACCCTTCAATTAGCAAAAAAATCCCCCCCACAAATAGCTTTAAATGAAAAAAAGACACCCACTTACTTGCAGGATGAGCAGGTCTGGACAGATACAGATGCAAAAAAGATGAGATAAGAATATACGTATGTTGGATTTATCTTCCACTACTCTTGACTTGTGATAAAGACACATGACAGGAGTTCCTCTTCCGTATGAAGATGTCAGTGTGCTCTACAGTCCTTTTAGCTAATTGAAACAATTAGAGTACATGACCTGCCCCTGGTTCCCCTGAATCCGAAAGCACTTCCAGAGACCACGCAAAGGCGTCACCTCAAAGCAGGAAGTACAGGAGACACGGTCATAATTACAGCGCCCTACGCCGCCTTCTCTTTGTCGGCCGCCGCGTACCAACATTAAATTTTAAGTGTGAATGTGATTATCGCGTGGCATTCATTTTTAATGGGCTTTGCCTCTATGTGTTTTAGCATGCGGCACGGCCCGGCAAACGGCTGACTCAGGCCCTTTTCTGCTGATGGCACATATATTTCGCATATATATATACACACACGAGCCTGCTAATTCCTCCTCCTCCTCGCAGAGCTCCCTCCTCGTCTTCCTGCCTCATCCTGCTCCTGTTACTCCTCTCCTTCATCTCCATCCCTTTAACATTCTGCTGCTAGGAGATGGGCCGAGGGGATCGAGGGCGAGGCAGTGCCCTCAGAGGTCTAACTATCCAATGGGGTTGGCCAAAGGTTTCACTGGTGAGGCTGTTTGTCCCTGATGAACTTGTAAAAAATCAGCATCAGGATGAACTATTAATGACTTTTATTAAATTAGACCAAGATCAGTATTTCTACTGTATCAAGAACAAGGACATTTATTTTCTATTTCACTCTATTCTATTCTAATTTGTCAGCATCAAAATCTAGGCACACGACTGACCCACTCTGCCCCTCATCCAATATGTCAAAGAAAAGATGAAGCAGCCTTCATCTTTTCTTTGGGGTATATGTGGGGCCTGTAATGAGTATCCCTCCCTCATATAAAGTAACCAGTCAGACTGTAAAAAAACATGTTACCTATACTCCTACAGAGACTTAATAACGCCTGTCGGGAGGAAAAAAGAAAAAGAAATGAAGGAAGGGTTCATGTGAATCACAGAGGGAGCGATAAGGCCTTTAAATTAAAACGGATATATAGCCAGTCCGGTATGGAAATCAATAACCTATTATTAACCGAGAAGCCACCCAGAGAGATAGGCGAGGCTTAAATGCATATATATTCATAATAACAATATTGAGAGATATTATAAATAAAAGGAAAAGGGGAGTAAATACCAAGCTGCCTTTTATTAGCTGCCAGTCTGCCTGCCAATATGTGCCGTGACTCCGCTGTCCAAAACTGTAACTGTCCAACGCCAGATCAAATTAGAGAGACTGACAGGCAATAAGAAATTGGTGAAGTTAAACGCGATTCGAGCTCTTTGAATATTAGAGCCATGGTGTCACAGGGTAGCAGAGGAGGGGGAGGAGGAGGGAGACAGAGCTGAGGTAACTCCTGATGAAGTTTTATTAAAGCCATGTGCATTTTCAGTTCCCCCTTTTTCTCTCCCCCTCCGCTCATTCTTTGCCCCTAGATTCCGATAAGCCTAGACAATGACACTGGCATCCCAAGGACATACAAACAGCTCACTGTCACTCGGTTTCTCTCTTTGTGTGCCGTGTCCACACAAAAAAACGCCCGGGCTAAATGCCGTTCTAGTGCAATTCTATCAAATTGACACGATAGAGATTGAGTTAAAAATGAAATCTCACAATAAAATATCAAAAGCAACTTGAGGAAGATCGTGCGGAATTGTAACTGTAAGCTTACAAGCAAAGATAAAGACTCATTCTATTTTACAGTTTAAGCAATGGTATGACATCATCAACAGTGAATCCGCTGTTCAGTCTCACTTCTATTTCCCACCGACTCTCCTCATTTGTTCTTACTAGTCCCCCCCCCCCCCCGGACTACTCCCTCTCTCTGCCAATCCGGCCTGACTTTTAGCATAAGGCCACACATGAAGCACTGAGGACCAAGACAAAATCCACTCCACTCCCAGATGCAGTTTGCAGATGCATGTTTGTTTTCAAATGAATAGCTGAGGAAACTCGGTGGCCTTTTGCCCAGCGTATATACTAGCCCCCCCCCCCCCTCCCCCCTGCTGCTACGACACTTCCCAGCAGGTCCATCATTTCCACTCTGTCTTTCGCTCTCTTCCTCCTTTCTGTATTTCTGACTGGCTCTTTGAACCGAGCATGGGGCCCGGTGCCATTGTAAGACATGCCTTCTTCCTTCCCAAGTTTTGTCTGTGTGTTCTTCAGCCCCATTGAGGGCTCCCCGGCCCTTTTTCCAGTGTGCAGCTCCTTTGTAGCCTCCAGAAAGGCCTTCATCTCGCACTTGTTTTCATCAAACCCCTCACCCCTTCCTTTTCCCTTCTCCCTCCTCCTCCTGCCTCCCTTCAGAAAAAAAGACAGGAAGCGAATGCAGATGTCAGACCCACCTGAGCTCATTGCTCAGTCTCTGCTTCTCTTTTCTCTCTGCCACGCGGTCTCTCTTACTTGCGCACTCTTTTCTCTCTCTCTCTCTCTCTCTCTCTCTCTCTCTCTCTCTCCTATAGACCCCCGTGGCTGAAGCAGTTGCTACATCATACACCGAACACATTGACATACTGAACCTCACAGTGGATGCTGTCCATCACAATAGCAGCATGCTTGTTTGTTGTCTCTCTCCGTTGCCTTGCTGTCTAAACCCGTACTTGTCTGTGATGCTACAGCACGCAGGCAGGTAAACGGTCTTTGTCTTCAGTCTGTGCCTTCAAGTCTTTGCGAGAGCGGAGAATATGGATTCGCTTTTTTGCGGATGAACTAATATTATCTGATCTGTCAGTTCCAACGAGCGTGCAGCCGCTCGCGGATCGTGAAATATTTCTTCGCAGTTTCCCATCTGTGTGATAAGAAAATATCAGACACTGAAGACTCCACGTCAGTCAGTGCCTGTCTACAGGTATCTACCAAAGGAGAGAGGATTCCCACAGCAGAGCCGCTACTGGAGGGCAAGAAAAACAGAGAAACAACCCTCTCTGCCAGGTTAAGTCCCTGTTGGATCGGCACTGACGTGCAACCACCGGGCCTCCTCAAAGCCCATCAGAGTGTGTGTGAGAGTGTGTGTGTACTGCGGGACATATCCGCTGCCTGGCACCACCCACAATCCTTGGCATCTTCCCGGAGAAGAGTGCGGGACAGTAACCGCTCCGCCCCGGGGAACAGGGCAAGAGGGCACGCTGCCTGGTGCAGACACATGATGGGCGTCTGGCTCCTGTCACGGTGCCCACTGCCTGTGCAGGGCACGGGAGGGGGAGGGGAAGGGGGGGGGGGGGGGGGGGGGGAGTAGGCCTGGCACAAGGCACCGGCAAAGTTGGCACAGGGGGCACATAGCATTCTTTCACATGCCATTGTGGCATTTTTGGCATGAGACCGTGGGCCTGCTTCTGTTGTCATTTCAGGCGGTCCCCGGTTCCCCAAACAGCAAATGAGCCTGGAATTTAGTAGGCAGTCTTTCAGCAATGTGTTGCCATGACTTCTAATGGAGGGCAGGACAGAAGGGTCAACAAGACTTTTGTATAACAGAGCTTTAATTGAAGGGCAAAGTCAACAGAATTTCACTGCTAATTGCCATCTCTGTAGCGCTATCCACCCCTACTCCCCCAAAAAAACTGGCAGTAGATAGGAGTGAGAAAACAGGATTAATCAGAGCAGCGTGGGAAGTCGCCAAAAAATGACATTTTTGAACTCCACATACGCTGCTTCTAAATGCGTTATGAATTGTATAAATCATCACGCTGACATAAGGACATAATAACTATTTGTATCATGTTCTTGTTGATAGGACTGATAATTTGACTGCCCTCTGAATCATTCCATGTTTGTGCCATCTTTCACCGCAACACCTGAGCTATCCCATGAGGCATTGCTGCTGCTGCTGCTATAAAAGGTAAGCATTGTGCTGTCTGGGGTGTAAAATAAATAAAGGCAGTGGACAGCAAGATGAGGTGGGGGTTGCAGAATGCCAAAGATGAGTGTGAGGAGAGAGAGGAAGGAAGGTGTTTACAATAGAGAGAGAGCGAGGGAGTGTGTGCATTCGTATGTGTGAGTGTGAGCACTGGTACAGAGATGGATCACCAGCGCTTGTATCTTCTCCGCGGCCATGCCTAGCAGCACGTCAGCGGCAGCCTCCATTTACATTAGGGAGATTTAAGCTGTCTCAGGCAATGGTGACAAGTCAAGGTGTTTCACTTTAATTACACCGGGCAAGGTCACCCCCTAGCTGGCTCACCCTCACACGGGAGGAGAGAAGGAGGACGACTACGAGGAGGTGGTGGTGGGGGGGGAGTTGGGTGAGCTCACGCCTGTATTTACATTCTCATTTTCAGCCCCCCCCCCCCTTTACCCCGCCACCCTTTAATACACCGCCACTGACACACCATGTAAAGTATGCACCGTATGCACACATACACACACACACACACACTGGAGGCACACGTAAAAATAAGGTGGCCATGGATTTAAAGAGAAAAATATCCTCATGATAATATAAATCAAGGCGCAGACACGCGCAACGTACACAAACAATACATTTGTCAACACTCACAAGCAGAATACAAGCGTACACAAAGAGGCACACATTCCCCGGCAAAGCCCGTTTGTTCCGAATAATCCCGAGTGACAAAATAAACGCCATGCTGTATGAGGTTATAGCCTTAATGGCCCATACGCCATTGAGGTGACACAGTGTATTACACACCCTTAATATGACACCTATTGCCTACTGTGCTTTTAGCCAGGTCTCTCTGCCTTTTTGTACGCCTTACCGCTCCACTCTAGCTCGTCTGTCCCGGGGCCATGGCGTTGTACAGTGGAACTGACAGGTCGGGAGTTCACAGAGTGCCTTCATGGTGGAGTTAACCATGTCCTGAGAGGCCCACCGAGAGCCTGGCTATGAGAGAGGGAAGAAGAAGAATCACAGTCAAGCAGATGCCCTGATTCTCCTCTGTCTATGTCTTATTATTGTACTTCTGGTAGAATTCATTAAATGTATATTCAATTTAGTCCACTCCCCCCCAACTTCCTGTCTCCTATGTCGCCTCCTAAGATGACATAAAAAAGAAGTGATTTTAATTTCTTACGCCAGAAGACTCGCATGTTACCGGTGTGTGTTTTCTCCTTGGCGACAATTCAACAAATACATCATGTGAATCAGATACTCATCAGTACTCTTATGTACTAATAGGCAAAAAAAGTGCCACAGGGTCCAACAATCTATACTCATTTGTAATCGTATCTGTTAAAAGTTTAACTTGCAACGAGCATGCTTTCTCCGATTTAATGGACTAGTGTTGAAGATCTTTATGAATTAACAAAAGAACACATTGACATGTTACGTGTATTTTTTTAATAGAATTTACAATATCTATTCTAGAAAACACTCCATAAGCCTCTGTGAGTCCACACATGCTCCTCACCCTCTACTCATTTGCGTGTCTTTTCCACAGAGATTTGATGTCAGGCTGCCAGTTAAAAGCAGCCATACCTTTCTTATCCGCATCACAGCTTTACCCGTGAAAACCGCAGTCATTTAAAAAAAAAAATAGAAGAGGTAGGAGGGTGGGAGGGAATGAGAGAAAGGAGGAAAAAAAAGAAGAGAGAGAGGGGAGGGAGAGGGTGAGAAAAAGAAGGAAGTGCCTTCGGGGGAAGTTATTAAAGAAGGTGCAAGCTGGCTGGCTTGGCAGCAGTTCAAAGGGGGTGGATCCCCTTGCCTTTCTGCACCCAAATGGCAGTTGCTGGCACCACCGCTAAACACACAATGCCTTGTGGCAAAACTGTGTCTTTCATTGACAGATGAGTGGGGCAAGGAAAGGAAAAAGGGAGGAGGGAACACAAAATGCTGCTATTCGCTCTCTTTTTTTTTGAGGTGGGGGGAAAAAAAGAAAGACTGAACCTGAAAGAGGTGTTAGCCCTCTAACCAGTAGTGAAAGCCAGAGCTGCGCACACACACACACACACACACAAAGAAAATGTGGTTGTAGCCATTGGTGGAAGCATGAGTGTGGGATGGTGTGGAAAATGATGAGAGGGAACAGTCAGTTTTGTCATTTTATCATCATTATAGCTGGGGGTGGTAATTAAAAAATATTTTAAATGATTTAAGAAAAAATAAAATAAGATGCAGCTCAGCGTCTACACACTACAAGTTCCATCTTTCCGAAGATTTGGTTTGAAACCGCACTGTTGACGCTAAATTTAAAATGCATCATTTAATTTATTGAGCACCATAAAACATGCATGGTTCGTTCTTCCAGCAGCTTTGACTCCACAGTTCCTGGCAGGCACAAGGTTAACAGATTGTATTGGATACAGGCCCTTGAGCTTCAGTCAATACTGCCGGTCAATAGTTCTTATTAATAAATGGATTTCAAAGGATATATTTTATTCACCTGAATGTAAAACGTGCAGTTGAAGCGTGCCGCTAAGCCAGGCAGTGCTGTTGATACATGAGCACACTGTACATGAGTGACATGGGGCTTTGCTTCTGGTAAATACTTGCAACTAGAGAAATGTAACATGTAGTAGTGCACCTTTGGAGGATGAGGGTTGATCATCTGCTCTATCAGAATACAGAAAGCCAAAGAGGTAGACGTGTAACGTTGTGTCTCCTTCAACAAGCCACACACACACACACAATATTACACCGCATATTTCACTATCTCTTTCACGTGACCACAAACAAACGCACGTATGTAGAACGCATGTATGAACAACTGCACACGCCGTCAGGCCACCCTATAGATAGATTTATGCATGCATGTATAATCAGCGGCCTAAATGGAAGCCCTGACCCTGCAGGCCCAGAGAGCAAGGACAGAGAGGTGCATCAGAAAAGTCGAAAGTCTAAAGGCATTAATAACAACCTGTCCAAGCATCAAGCACTGCAGGAGCCGAGGTACAAGACGGTCGGCCGGTTGGATGGAGAGATGGGTGAATGAGGGCGCAGATAAGGAGTTTCAGAACATGCTAACAATCAGCCAGCTCAACACACTTTCATGCCAATGAAGCATAAAGTCACAAGAGTCGATATCTGTATATTTTACATTCCTTCGTGGGGAAAGTCCTGTGTGTGTTGGACCCATCCAGTGCGTCCTCACACCTGCATCACCACAACTC
Organism: Melanostigma gelatinosum; assembly: GCF_949748355.1. NCBI lineage: Eukaryota > Metazoa > Chordata > Actinopteri > Perciformes > Zoarcidae > Melanostigma > Melanostigma gelatinosum. Next base: position 7,170,959 of record NC_136642.1, on the reverse strand, counting down.
AGTCATCATTACAATACGACTCTCTCCAATTCCATGATCCAGTTATGTGTGTCGTATTATGCTTTTATTGTTTACTCCGTCACAATTAGGACTATATGTCATGCAATGGTGCTTTTGTGTCCAAGGTAGGTGAAAAGACAAACACTACACACAATAAATAAAGTTACAATGCAATACAACGCGACACTACACCAACTGTTGTCCTGCAGGAAATTCTGTTCGTGAGGCAGCACAGTAAACATCGTAGATATCACGCGGAAAAACATGCATGACAGCAGGCAGCACACAACAGATTATTCACAGTATCAACTTATATTGGACATGAAAAGGCCGGAGAAGAAATGTACAGTGATGTACACAACGTCTTAGTCCTAATTTGGGGAAAGTGAACGAGGCCACACAATGGCACACACAGATTGTGCCCCGTGAGTGTCGAGTGTGTCTGCAGATTCTCCAACAGTCTGTGTGAAACAGAGACAGTTGTCAAGCCGCGGCCAACTCAGTCACGCTGCCACTGAGCTCCAAACAATGACCTGAATGTAATGACAGATGACACACAGAGCGTGTGGATGCAGCACAGGACGGAACCCAAACTCCATCTGTTACTCCGCCATATTAGAGGAAGATGGGCTTTTTTTTGTTTTTCCCCCAAAGAGAAACACGCCACACTGTTTAAATCTGTGGGGACACATGCAGCACTTTTCCTTTCCATTCATAAACAATTATCTGTAGCTTTGATGGAGATTGTAATGCTGTGACTTGAATGACAGACTCCTATGTTGGTTGAAAATATACATTTCACATCAGAAGTTTTGAAAACCGATGAGATGAACACTAAATAGCACTAAATCAAACATTGTGGTTGAACAAGACATGAACATACATGCGTTTAAACATGCTTAGAATATGCACAGTGAGAAAACTGCATGCACACGGAAATGAAACACATAAAGGTTCAACTATTAGTTGATGAATTGATTAGGTGATCGACAGACAATCAACATCTGTGTCGAGAATTGATGAACTGTTACAGTACATCCAAATTGAATATTTACTCGTTTTCTTAGTTTTCTAATGAGAGCAAATTGAATACCTTATTCTGACGACGTAACCTTTGGTCCTCGGAGCATTTTACGCTTTCATCCATCTTTTTATAAACTCAAAGATTCATCAAAATAATCTGCAGATTTATCGACAGTGAAGATCACCATACATTGCGGCCTAAATGTACTGGATGTGGGGCCTACCTTCTTAATCCCGTCTTTACATGTGACTTTCTTTAAAGGGTTTCCGTGAAGAGATAGAGAGCAGACAAAAAAAATATGTGTGCACATTCTTGCATTTGTGTAGGTCCGACCCCGAAAAGAACGAGTGAGGGATTTTAGACGAATCGGCCAAGATGAGAAGCTTTTCCGCAGAAAAGCACAGCTGCCGGTGCAGGAGGTTGGCAGGGAGGTTAACAGTGGCAGTTTTAAATGTATTTTCTACAACACTTTCTCAATTAAAGGCCCTTTTTACACATAGCACTCTGCTAATAACATAATGGCAAGTAGAATGTCATTGAGTGGTGTAATGTACCGAAATCCTTCACGAGCATTTTTAATGCTTTCATAATTGGAGCCCACTTTGGAACATAGTGGCACACGGGAGGCAGTGGTGGAAAGGCAAGAGGAAATGATTTGTAAAGATGTCCGCGCTGGAAATAATAACTAGCCTTGGTGCTAATGTAGGGCTCTTTGCGAAAGGGGAGAAAAAAAAACAGGTTTGCTAATTGAGTTTGCCTGGAAAAAAAGGCATTTAAAAGTCATCATTTCATTTTACAGTCCTTTTTGTGGCTCATTGTTTTTAGAAAGGGAAAGGGGAACACTAGTGGTGTTTCACATCCATTTGGAGGTTAATGGGCAAGTTTCAGGCTTTTAAATGTGGTAAAAACTACACTGAAAGGATTTACTTTAATTAATTGCAAAGTGTGATTTTTTTTTCCTCTCCAAATACTCATGAACTCTTGCCATTCAAAACTTACCAACCGAAATCGCTCCGCTTATGCAAGATAAATACCAGTTTTAGTCTTTTCCCGCTCGCAATCAGAGTAATATGATGGATTTGCCAAAACATTTCTACCTGTATTTAAAGTAATTTTGGAATAATTAACACATAATTCTAGGCTCAATGAGTTCTGAAACTTAAAGCCAAAATAACTTTCTGTTTGGACTTTTGCAACAGACACATCTGACTTTTTTCCTTCTCATTTCTTTATCTTCTTTGTTTCCTCGAAGAAGAAACAAAGGTGTCTTGGAGTGGACTGTCTCCGACTTGTGAGTCCGTCCTGAGACTATACATTACCTTCCACCACAATGACCCCTAGCCCTGTCTAAACACAGACCTTAATGACTCATGGTCGGTGCGCACACTGCTTGGTTGTGGGCTCCGCAGGCTGTGGCCGGGCCGAGGAGAGGACACCAGGCTCCAGGATTGAGTGGACTCCACACAGACATTAATGCCCTCGCTTCTGGCTTGTATTGCATCAATGTCAATGGGCAAAAACATGTCCTCCATCTTCAAAACCACACCCTGAGGGATGAGAAAAGCACCTGCGGACCCCTTATCTATCAAAAGATAATGGCCAAAGCCAAATCAGTCTTTCTCCGAAAGCACTCAGCTGTTGAGCCGCGGCCGGTTGTGGCAAGTCGTACAAATTTGCCGAGACACCGCTACTCGTAGATAAGCTATTGTCCTCAGACAGCATTACATCCCTTTTAGCCTTCCACTGAAAAAAATGGGAGGTCTCCTGCACAAGTATCCCCTCTATAAAATGAAATGAGGAGAAGGGAGCTCGGGGTGAGGGAGCAGGGAAATCATTTACAGTAGCGTGATGAAATGTCCGTTGCTCCTGGCAACAAAACAACTTAACAGGTGCCTTAAGAGAGAAGGGAGTCGTATTATAGTCGTAAAAGCTTTTTTGATCGTTTAACCCACACGCCCGATCAATCAGCAGAGGAAGCAGACGCACACAGCGCGACACGGCACATGAGCAAGTATGTTACACACAAAAGGTTAATCGCTCAAAGAGAAACTGGGGAAGGTCAAAAAATAAGTGGACAAGATGTATAGTAGGTACATTGGTAGCAAGGTTTCACAGTGACCAGGGCTCTATATACAGAAATAAATCCGTATCTGTTACTAAACAAAGTATAAATACACTGATATATTCATTTAAAACCTTTTTTCCCACCAGTATTTGATTTGATCTTGCCACATAACACTTGCTTCTCTCCAGGGTCCACGGGTGATTTGTGCTCACTCAAAGCAGCGGCGTGACACTTTCATTAAATACACAGAGGAGGAGGAGTTTTTGACAGAGGAGCCCGATGGCCCTGAGAATGGCACAGGACCTCACCAGCTGGTGGTGGACCTGGCGCCAACTGCCCATCGAGGCTGGCAGCTTGCTCCGGCGTGCCAGTCGAGACCTCTGCGCGCTCGGCTCGCGACCAGCGCGACGCCAGAGGATATCAGCTGCCAAAGCTTCACAGTCGGCTCTCAGATGGGGCAACCGAGGCGTTAAATCTAATGAGAAGGAACTGAAAGTAATTCAATAGAAAGTTTTACGAGAACTAATATAAATGAGCAGCAAAGCAATTTGGCCGTTTGTAGTTTTTTTGTTTTTTTTGGGAAAAGATGAAAATGAATAAAAAAAGGATTGCTTTGTAAAACCTGTAAATGTTAAAAAATGTGGTAAATACTAATCAAGTCTCTAGAGCTCTGGTCAAAATAAATAGAATCACAGCTCAGTGCATCAACAAAGAGGAAAACACTTCCAGTCTTTTTAGAAGTGGACTGAAAGTTTCAGACTCTTTCTCCGCTCTCCCATCTCTGCAGTAAACTATTCTTAAGAAAAGCATTTAGCTACCACGCGAAATCCCTGTCTGGAGTAAAGTCCATACAACTCCTGCAACACAGACTGCCTGTTGCATCATGTGTGGAGACATGAGTGGGAGCAGGAAGAGGTACGACTGCACGTTTGCTTGGTGGAATTGATGATGAGTGCAGCCTTTCTGCTGCAGTTTTGTGAGATCAATCAATCAATCAATACCTGATTTGTACGACTTATCTTCAACATGCACATTTCATATCATGCATTTGGAGAGAATTATGGAAGGTCAGCACGCATGGCCAGATACCGAAACAGAAAACTTTTTTCATTGAAGGCCAATTTTGAAGAAGAAGTGTGGTAAAGACTCCTAAAACAGAAGGAAGCGACAGAGAGGACGTCACTTGAGATGGCTTCCTTATTTGAAGCCAACCTACCAAAGGTCATAATCACAAGAATGTCTACAGGTTCAAATGAATCACTCGTAAGTCCTACTTTAGTACAATTTAATGACTTTTTAGATTTTTAAAACATAGAAAGAAGACATTTTCGACTTTTTAAGGAGCTGCAGACATCCTGCAAACAGAGAGACTAACGCTGTCACACGCTGGCAGAGCTTCCAACTGAACTCCAGCTACACATGGAAAAGACAGACAGATCAAGAATATCGAGGCAGGGGGGGGAGGGGGGAGCGCAGCAGAGGAAAAACGGAGACATAGAAAAAGAGAACGGGAGATCCAGAGACTTGTCAGTCACGGCAATGAACACTGACAAGCCAACTCTGTGGATAATGTTTCTGTCACTGAGCGCTCTAATCACAGTGTTCTTAGTCAAAACCAATCCCCTCGTATCTGTTGCAAAAACAGCTGAAAGAAGCGTACAAAGAGAGGGTGTCAAGGCACGAAGAACCACTCACATCTCCGCCATTGTCCCCCGCTGTGAGAAGCACATGGGGGTAAGAGAACGCACGGAGGAGAAGAGGAGCAGAGAGACAGACAGAGAGGAGGTAGAGAGAACGCACGGAGGAGAAGAGGAGCAGAGAGACAGACAGAGAGGAGGTAGAGAGAACGCACGGAGGAGAAGAGGAGCAGAGAGACAGGCAGAGAGGAGGTAGAGAGAACGCACCGAAGAGAATGGAAGAAAAGGGAAAAGAGAAAAGGCGGCAGTTTTTTTTTTTTTAAACACGCCCGGCCAGGTAGTGCCTGTCAGAACACATTCAGAACACATTGCCATCGTCTAATTGGGTCATTTTTTTTGATACCCCCCCACCACCACACGGTGCCAGCGTATTGATGGGAAGGTGTCGGGGGTGCCAAGAGCCTGCGAGGCCTCGCTGGCACCGAATCAAAGCAGGCACCGACGCTGCCCGCAGACAATCTGGCAAGCCAGAGCACACAGAGGCGCAAGAACATCCAAAAACATGGCCCCACAGCTCCCGCCTGTACCACCGGGGCGTAATTGGTACATGGGCATTCCGGCGCGTTTTCAAAGGAGGGAACTTAATCCACATGTGTACTATGAAATTGGCCCCCCACCCCCTTCCTCTTGCTCTCTTTCTTGCCCTCCCCCAGTTTGCAACCCTACCAGCGATTTAGCACTCCGAATAAGTCTTGTTTCCCTCACATCCACTCCGTCAACTATCAGCTGCCACTCTATCTCTCTCCCTCTCTGAAAATCGCCCCGGGTTTGACCACGACGTCTCAGGCTGTGAAGGCGGACAAGGATGCCTAATCTTTACTCGGTGCAAAGCTTGACAAGATTTCTCCCGTTCCGAGTTTGTTGGCGGTGGTGTTCCGCGCCCTCATGTGTGCGTGTTGGTATGTTTGTCTGTACTGTAAGCACGCGGATCTGGAGAGCCTCAAAACTAATTTAATTTGTTCGTCGTGTGCTTGCACATGAAGCTGGAGTTGGGTTTTTTGAGGGCGTGGGTTGCGGGATTGATGCTTACAGTTGGATGTGGGTGAGCCAAAGAGGAGCACATCCCCTACTTCGACTAAGAATCTTTTAAATCGAAATACTCCCAAACAGTAACATCCTCTCATGTGTGTCTCGTGTCTGTACATTCCTACGTCGGAGAACACTGTCGCGTCTCCTCTTCCTTTGTGTGGTGGAGTGTGCCTTCCAGCCAGCCTGGCACTGACTGGCACATGGAGTAAACCGACTCCAGCTGCTTTCTGACCGAGGGGAACTTGTTTAATTAACCGCGCTCTGGTTCCAATGAAAGGGTCGGTTTCGCCCCCAGCTGTTGACCAGTCTGTGGCACCCCGGAGGCCCTGATGGGGACTGGCATATCACCCCCGGTCCGGTCCGATCCATGTTTCCCAGACAAAGATGGACTCGGCCTGTCATGCCAGGATGTATCACGCCTGAGCCCTCCTTCATAAATTAAACATGAGATCTGGAGGAGTTCTTTTAAAAAAGGAAAAAGACCCATAGGATGTTTCTCTGCTCAGATTCACCCACGCTGCTTTTCTTTCCTCTTTTTTTCTCTCTCTATGACTCGGACTCACTCAGACATGGAAAAAGGGAAGAATGGGGAGAGGGTATAAACAGGTGCAGAGGTGAATTAGAAAACAGTGCCCTCAAAGACTTTCTCAAGTGTGTGTTTGTGAGTACTTGTGTGTGGGCAATCCACGGTGGCCTGAAAGAGCACTTCAAAGGGCCTTCTGATGGTTGTCTGGCCGTTTCCATGTGCTTTTTTGGGACTCGCTCATATGCACGAAATGAAATGAGCATTAGTCATCCTGTGTTGAGACTATATCTTTGGTGCAGGTGCAGTGGTACATAGAAAGTTTCACCTTGCACCAAAACATGCAATGCAACTCACTTTAAAAGATTGCTGACTTGAAATAATTTCAAACTAAATGCTGTGTTATTTCACCAGGCCTGCACGTGTTACAATTTGTGAAATAAAATAGGAAATTATTTTTCTCATTATTTCCGTGACTCCTAAGCGCCGAATCTCCACAGCGCTAATTGTTCAGTCAGTGGGTTTTCACTCTGTTCCCACTCTCATCCGAAATAAATCAGGCTTGGCGAGAGAAGTCCGACGCCAAAGTGACACTCTGAGAGGTAGCAAACATCACCACCCGGCACACTGTGGAAGTCTCTCAGTCTAGAGCGCGCTGCCAAGAGAGCTAATTTCACCAGCGTCTGGATGACAAGTGGTGCCGTCGCCGAGCACAATTGTCACCTTTACAAGTTGTCATGTGTCTCGTGTCCTGGATGCCGTGATACACTGGGAGGGTGTCATGTCATCCCCTCAACAAATCGCGTGTGAACACAGCAAACAGACGAAGCATATTAACACCCAAGAGCAAATGGAAGTAATTGGTCTCTGTATATGTATATCTATATATATATATATATATATACATATACATATACATATATATATATGTATATGATTTTAGTTTTTCTTACATCTGCACAACTCCCACAAGAGCACTTTGGTTTCAAAGAATCAAAGCTGGATGAGCTTTTTTCTGCTCCATGCTCTTGCCCAACTCATGCAGCCGCCGATTCTCACCCCCTATCCTCCTCCCCCTTGTCATTTTATTTCTCCCTGCGAGTCCAAGGCAGAGTCCACGGGAGCCCCATTTGCTGTGACATATGGCGAACAAGGCAGGCACTGCGAGCGAGCGGCCCTGTCTGGAGCTGTGACTTAGTATCGTCCCTCAGTGCCTCTGGCAGCACAGGGCCAGAGGGATGAAGGGGATGGAGGAAGAGAGAGAGGAGGTAGAGAGACAGAGGAAGGGTGGGAGTTGGGGAAGAGGGAGTGGGTGGGTGGGTGGGTGGGGGGGGGGATTCATGCAGGAGTTTTCGCCCTGGAGACACACTGGCAGTCCTAAGATTAGAGGGGTAATCAATCTCAGCGTGGAGCCGGCCAATCCCGCCGCCCCACGGCCTGGCAACCTGGCCTCCTCAGGTGGGGGGCAGGGCTGCAGGGAGCAGAGGAACACTGACAGGAGGGATGGAGAGAGGAGAGAGGAGAGGAGAGAGGAGAGAGAGAGAATATGCTTTATTAAGAGTCATTTGTCCTTTAACAAGCCTTGGTGCTGGACAGGTGATGAAGCATAGCACCACAAACACATATGATTACTGTCATCGTTGTTTACTGGCCTAGCTGCCTCTGTCACCTCACCAGGGAAACCTTGTTTTGGGGTGCTCCTTACACACACACACACACACACACACACACACACACAGCGCGAGCTGTGCAGCACCTATCTTGGTCATAGTTAGACTGTGCTGATCCAACAGTGAGCATCTGTAACAGTCCAACTCTTCCAAAAAAACAAACAAACAAACAACACACTGGAGCCGTTATCAGTAAAATATAAAGTTCAAAATGAGATACAAACTTTTGAAAAGTATCCACTTAAACATCATCTAATTTTTTTTTCTATAGGCACACTTTATAAAAATGCATGCAAGGAGAAGTAGCAGCCTGTCATGTGTTAACGACAGTAGCCGTTATTATGTCAGCGATGTTATTTTATGCTAAAGAAATGAAAGCACAACGACACACTGTCAAGAGTGCAACACCAGTGTTTTAAGGGACGCAATCAGTGTCGGTTGGCTTTAACACCAAAGAGTCGATGAGACACTTGCCGAAGTATCATGCAAAGGAGTATGATTTGGTTTAACAAACAACAAAGAACAAGAAGAAAAGTGTGCTTTTTTCCTGTAACATCAAAAAAAACTCTGGAAGGTAGAAATTGTGGAACTTTTTGTGGTGGACGACCAATCCCAGTTTCATGGTTGAAAATGGAGGCCAAAATCTCAAGCGTCACGACACAAAGTGAAACATGGAACGAAACTACAGCGGTGAGTGAAACGGCAAACATTTAAAGCTCAAATGTGTCTGACACCACAGAACATATTCTCAAGCACTGGTCATAAAGAGACCAATCAGCCTCCTAATAAGGAAATAATGTGAAAAATAATTTTGAAAAAGAGTTTGGTTCAACTAAAATATATCTTATGAATATTTATTGACATTATGGATCGTCACATATTCATAGATTTTAGACTGTATGTGAAATGTATTTTGATTTGGTATTGTTATCAGTACATACTCATACTTGGTGTAGTACGTGTAAACAGAAACACAGTATTGAGCAAGTGTTGTTATTTAATATGTCATTATGGTATTTAATGTGTGAGGGGTGGCTTTTAGCATGAGTCCATATAGGATCGCTTCTAATAAGTCAGAGGATTGTGGACTAGCTTGAATTACTTACAGTCACTAACTACCATCAATGTCTCCTATATTCAATTATTGTCCTCAATACACACTGGAAATATGAACTGAGAGATGTAATATGAATGCAGTAAGGAGAAGAATGCTAAAGGGGAAAAAGAGAAGACAAATTAAAAATAAAAAGGAAACATCCTCACGAGGCCTTTTACAGATAAATTAAATACCTCCCCAGTGGCCGATACCATTCCATTTTATTTCAAGAGAAATAATTAGGGTTTTTTCTTTTGCAAAGTGTCAGTTTTTTTGTCTTTAATCAGCGAAGAGCAGCTTTATGTTAAGATGTAATATTCTGTGGTTGTTCAAAGTTGCATTGTGTTATGAGGATGCAAGCGTCAAGTATCAACCTCACCGGTGTAAACCTCTTTATCAGACTCATGCACTTAAACATGTATATATAGATGTAACGAAGCAGGTAGTACTGAAGTAGGAAAGCTGGTTTTAATTGGGCCAAGAGGTCTGAACTGAGTCCCATCTGTGTGGTGTGGTAGGGACTTAATTATAAGCAAACATGGCTACCTATCGATACACCACAAAACCACAGCGAGGAAGAGGGTTAAGAATAATCTGGACGCCCCGTGGGTCATCACACACTGTAAACATGAATTCATCCAAAAACAAGACTGAGAAGAAACAGAACATAACAAGTTGCATGAAATCAATATGAGCCAAAGCAAGAATCAAAGCTGGAATAAGGGAAATCTGGCTAAATTGGACTTTTTGTTGTGCTTGGTCAAGTGTAGTGCAGCTAGAGATGAACCTCGGGAGAGAAGGGCAATAACAGAGTAATACTTGCACCGATTGTGGGTCCATACCTCGACAAAGTCAATTCAGGTCCTTATGACCCGACACAGTGGACGAAGGCACATATCTGTTCTAAAGTGGAGATGGCCATGAGTGCTAAGGCAAGGGATTGCGGGTAACCCGACATCTCAGTGTGTTGTTCGTCTCCGGTCCACAACGTCTAGGGCTAGCTGCTCGGCTCGTCTGTGATCTGCGCTTCCAGGCACTTGCTTTAATTGAGCTCGTAATTGAATAGTTGTCTTCATTAGTTCCGGTCCCCTGCTTGCGAGTCTCGGGTTACGGATTATCGGGGCAATGTTTACGCTGACGTCCTTCTTGGAAAGCGTAGAGGAGAACATTGTCGTTGAGTCGTTATGTCACCAATGAGAAACAACTGTCACTCATGGCCGACCGGTGACACAATGTGCGTTTCCCGTAGCAACCGTGGCTTTCAGAGACACCGCTGGGATACAAAACAGCCACGAGGAAGCGGGCTGGTTGAATGGAAACAATCGACTAAAGTCATTAATATTCTTGTGGAGATTCAGGCTGGAACACAAAAGCTTCACCTGCAGGAAGGCTCTTCCTGCAAAATGCATCAAGCTCAGCCTACGCACGATTTATCTCATCAATCAAATTTCAAAAAGACTTAAAGTTAATACTTTCCATTTGTGATATGAATTCAACATGTTATGCTCATACAGCTTAAAAGGGTAAAAATGATCCAAATACCTCGGAGGCACGGGCCAAGTTCTGAAGGGAAAATTCCATCCCGTTTGATTGAGAAGGAGAAAACAGGTACACAAATAAACAGCATGCGTAGAGACAGGCCAGACATCAGCACTGCGATGTGCTTGAGGTCGTGCAGCATGGTGGAGAAGATAAAGGGAAATTAAAGGAGAGGTCCCTGACCCTCTCCGATAGCTCTAAATGCCTTGCAATTTTCCACAGGAGACGAAAATCCTCCTCCACAAATGAAGGGCTGCGTCTGACCTCTTCCAAGAGCGCAGGAAGTTTAAGAGAGGTTGACAAAAAAAAAAAAAGGTAGAGGCTCAAAAGAGAGGCGAAATGGTAATTTGACTTGCAAACAGACATTTCTAACCCCTTTAAGGTGCATTTTAATAAATCTTCAGCAATTTGCATCTCCCGCGCCCAGCCAATTATGATGGCATGCGTGAGATTGAGGGAACATCAATGGAAAGTGTGACAAACAAAATAAAGCCTTAAAAAAGCCGGCGAGCAGGCCCAGCTCTCACGCAAAGACATAAGGACAGTTGTTCCCTCATTAGAGCATCATTTGGCAATAATTATCTTTAAGTGCTCTCAAACATCTCGGGGAGAGGTGAAACAAACTACGCAGCGCTCCGAGAAAAATCATGACGGGTAGCTAGAAAGAGCTACAAAAGTGCTCGTCAGACATGCACTGCGTTGACATGTCGGAGCGAATCAACATCGCCATGGCGCCGGCACTGAATGGCATCTTAAACGAATTCAATCAAATGAAATTTAGGTGCAATTTGGGGAGGAGCGGGGCTGGTGATCGAGCCACACCTTTTTAAATACCTCCCACAGTCTGCCACAGACACCTCACATATGTCTTACCTTTGAGCACAGACACCTTTCTCCTCTCACCAAGACGGATTTGCCCATTTCCTGGTGCCTAACAGCTTCACAAAGAGGAAGTGACTCCGCCGCCTGGGAACAAACAATGCCCGAAAGCATAAAAAAAATGGATTTTATATGAATATTCAACAAGGGAGCGTAAGAACCCGAATTCCTCATTTTCACCTTCCTTCCTTTCCACCATTGCAGCTTTTTCTTTGACTGCATAATTAATGTGTGAACCGCAACGTGTGAATTTGTTTGTGTTGCAAAATAAAGAATGGTGGGAATTTATTAAAAGAAGACAGCTCCATGCCTGTAGAACATTAGGGTGATCAGAGAAGTAGGAGGTGGATTTGTAAGCCATTGCTGTAATTAAAAGGACATATATGTATATACAGTATATTTATGTAATTCCTTATCCTTTATTTATTATTTCACAAAACTTGCTCTTCCTCCTCTGATCAGTGGCGTGATGGTGATTTTCTTAAAAAACAGAAGTAGCTGTGATTTTCTTCAATAATTCCCACAATTTTATATTTTGTAAAAACAAATTTAGACACATACAATATATATATTTTATTTTTTTCTTCCAAACAATAGCATTACTTTATATTAGGGAAAATAAAGATAGAACCTGAATGTCTAATAAATGCCTAACGTAACCCCTGTCCCATATTTTGTCAGGCTCAGCACGTATAGTGTGACGTAGGCTCGGCAAGACACACAGTGCACACACACACACACACACACACACACACACACACACACACACACACACACACACACACACACACACACACACACACACACACACACACACACACACACACACACACACACACACACACACAGTGTCCACCCACCAACATTATCTCCTCTGCTTGTTAATGGGGACAGCTCACACAAACGCCCTAGCAGAAGTGAAAAATCTCCAGCCCCTTGCTCAGATTTGTTCCCCTGACATCAATCGTTGATCCTGTAATTTTTTTTCCCCACCTTTCGGGGTTTTCGCCCCAGTCGTTGATGTGCTTTTAAAATGCATGTGTGCCATTTGCCTTCGAGTATACAATTGGGTATACACACATAAAAACAGACGAGGAAAACGGGTGGTAGCGAGGGGTTTTGCAAGCTAAAGGGATTTTTTTTTCCAAAAAGGTACACAGATACCCTGAGGAATAGATTTACTGGCCTAGAATCCTCTGTCAAGATGTGATACATTCAGAAGTTTTGCAGAGATGAATCTAGACAAATGAATGCATTTGTGATTCCTTCCTATATGTGTGTGTGTGCGTGGGTGGGTTGTGTGTGTGTGTGTAAGAGGGGAGGAGAGAACTAGAGGCAGTTAGTATGCTGAAGGTAAGTCGGTGGGCCGGCAGGTAAGTAGGAGACAGAGAATCAGGCTGCCCACAGCCCAGTGGCACAGAAATCTCTCTCACACACACACACACACACACACACACACACACACACACACACACACGCGCAAACACACACACACACACACAGCCCTCCAATCGTTCATTTTCCTAATGATCCGCAGAGCAGAAGGAGGCAGGAAGCCATGTTGACTGGGAGACCTCTGCCTTAACCCCGACTCAGAGCAGCATCGCTAATGATACTGTGTGTCAGTCGTACTCGGTTGAGTGTTTGTCAGTCTGCAAACTTTTGTTGTTTGAAAACACAAGCTGTGACTTCACAGAGTAAACTACTTTCATCTCAAAGTCTGACATGGAAAATTCGGTGCATTTGGCTTTCGCGAAAAGTCTTTTCATTTGAAAGTGCAACTTGACATGTTGAGTGTGCACTAATACCTCGCCATCTATGACCCTCACTCCCCCTCTCTTGCTTCCCTCACGTCATTTGTGCTGACCACAAATCCTCTGTAAATATTTCTAGGATGGGTTTTAAAGAAGAAAAAAAAGAAAAACGTTCTCCAACGCGTTTAGGCAAATATCAGGACGGCCGCGGAGGCGCGGTGGCCCTGGGTGGCCATTAGGATGCAGCGGGCAGCGTTTCCATGCAGACACCATCTCCACATGGAAAGGTCACCTCCCTCCCTTCGCGGGTAAATACGCAGACGTATACAAATGCGGTTGCGTGCTGAAATGGCTCACCTTAAGAAGGCATTAGGCTCTCTCCCACTGAACTTTACATCCCTCTCTTCCATTATCTTAACCAATGGCATTTCAACCTCATCCAAAGTAGCGGAATGCTCCCAAACTACGCAAAGCCATTAAGTCTGCAGCTTTAAAAAACCAAAAGTGACTATAATTTAGGTGAATTGAAGAAAAGAAAATGGAAACGGTTTATGGCGCTATGATTTTTTTAATTGCCATTGTTGTTTTCCACTGTAATAAGTCGACAATTTTACTTTGAAAACATCAAATGTCTATTGAAGTACACAGAGTATACTAAGCTGTCTGTTGTCATCATTATGAAACAGCAGAGCAACAGGGAGTGACGCTGATTGAACAACAGTTCATCCTGTTCGACTTGAGATGTGACTCAGTGCTGCCCCGTGTGCTTCCCCCCCCCCCCCTCTTTGAATCCGCTGTGCTGTAGGTTCACTATTAGGCCCTTAGCACCCGACCTGCCTACTGGGCCCTGCAAGCCCAACTGCTGTCAAGTCACATCTGGCCAGGAGACTAACCCACACTGTCAGTGCCCCCCGCGTCCACTACCGACACACCTGAGCTGGGGCACGCCTTCTACTCCAGCCGCGGGCAGAGCCGGGCCTCGAGTCAGCACTCACTGTTGTGTAAAGGTGCAGGAGGGTCAGGTCATGTGACTGGAATTGGGTTTTTGTTTTTAATACTTCTAGTACTTCTCTTAAACAGATTTTTACCTTGATATCTTATTCCTGTGTCTTCTACTTTCCTCCATTGTCTCCCTTTTTTCGCTAGTCTTTTCATTTTTCCCTTTTGTTGTCTCAACCTCGCCATCTCCTCCCGTCCCAGGGGTTGACCACCTTACCCGTGGCACCAAATCCCAGTTGACGCACGGGAGCTCCGCCGATGCTGCGCTAACAGCTCCACAGTTAGCTTCCTCGCGCTGTGCCGAGGCTCGTTCCCGTGGCGCACTCTCCCAAAGGGAATTCCCACCAGAGACAATGGGCAGCTTACCAGGGTAAACAACAGCCTCCTCCATGCCAGCCTGCCACAAAGGCACAGACAGCGAAAAGGGGAAGAAGAAGTGCAAATACAGCACAATGCTGCTCGGGAGCAGGAAAACCAAGCACAATGCACAGAGCCAAGTCAGACGCATCCCTCTCAGTGCTTTAGACATGTAGAATCAATGGCAACACAATCACAATATGTAATTGTGGCTCACGCTGCCTCTTTGATTTAGTCAAACAATTGCTTTAGTTTGCGGGGGAAATCCATAAGAACTAATTTTCAGTGTCACCAATGGGAAGGGAAAAAAAGAAAGTCTGATCAAGTAAATGCAATGAATCACGGCGCAGTCAGAATCCAAGTGCGGTGAAAAAAGTAAGCCCGTCTGATGTCACGATTATGTCAATGCGTTTGAGAGAGAGAGGCTGATATGAAAGGATGGTTTCGTCTTGAAATTCATATCCACTTACTGCCAGGGCAGGCCTGTATACCTCTCCAAGTAATGGGTGTTTACAATATAAAAGAGAAAAAATAGCCACTTTTCCTTGCTCAGACATGAAACCCTCTTATGAAATTAGGCTGATAAAAGGGCCTTGTGACGTCGGCCATTTTTCCAACCTTGCCTGTGAGCATTATTAATGGCATCCTTGTGGCATGTCATTTTTCTGCATCTCCAACTCGCTCCTCACAGCAAGAGCGGAGGGCTGGGAACTGCTCGGGCGCTTTGTCAGAACAACGGTGGAGTCGCCACGCAGCCCTGTCAAGTTTCCCCAAGCAGGTGCAACCTGGGAAGAGCCACAAAACACACTTTGCTGTGTGCATAATGGCCAAGGGGTTAATTTTTTGTTGGGGGGGGAATGAAGCGGCGTTGAAACAAATAGCAGCGTCGGGAGAGACGTGTGGCCTTCGCTTAAACAGAGCCATAAATCAGCAGACTGACATGGAGAGAGGGAGCGAGAGACACAGAGGAAGAGAGCGGGAGATAGAGCAGAGCCAAAAGTGAGACAACAGCAGCATAACATTACCAACAACCTACAGGATTAACTCTTCCGGTGACTTGTATACTTTTTATACTGTAGAAATGTTCTCTCTTTCCTTCCATGTTCTGAAGACGGTGTGCATGTCTCACTTAATATTTTCCACTCTAGTGAGGTCATGTGCGATTGTAACCCCCTCGCCATGTTGACCCCCTGCCCTTTACCTTTATTTATTCAAACATATAGCTGCAGCATTGTGTTTGAGATGCTCCTATGACATTTGTTTATTGTTCAGACGAGAGAAGCAGAACAAAAAACGCTGAGGCCTTCGTACATGTGTTCCTATTTTAGATTGATATTTTTAATATCAAAAAACTCATGCAAAACATTGCATGGGTGCTTGAACGTCTGCATACACAAGAGCGTGTGTGCATGTTCGTGCAGAACGTGGCTGTGAAGTTCAGCATCTACCTCCACACAGGCGAGGATTAACAAGCCTCTTTGGAGTTGCAAAACGGAAGGGGGGGGGGGGTGAAAATGCATGCGGATTGCATATAGCGAGCATCATCTCGCAGTTATGCTTTTAATGAAGTCCTGTGTGTTCAAACCCGCATGTCTGAAAGGGCCCACATCGCGTTAGGCTCTGGCTTGCCGGGGCCATAAGGCCTGCCAAAATCGCTAACGCATTCAGAGTCTGTCCTGTAAACCCAGGCGGGGGCGGAATCTCGGAGACATCTTATGCGCGGCCGTGTGTGTTCAAGCTGCGACCCACCCTGTGTCACTCATTTTGTCCTGACTTGTGAGGGATTACCGCAGTGTGGGCTTGTGCTGAGGTGGCAAAACAGAGAGGCATAAGAAGAGGAGAGGAAGCTATACCAGGCTGAAAGAGTCTGTGCTTTACATACAGGCCGAGGCTCCAGGAAAACCTGGAGCAGTGTGATTGGACCCTGCTGAGGGAGACGTTAATGTATGTCATCCATTGCCATTGGAGTGCATAGAGAGACGAGAATGGAAAGATGGAGCGCAGGGTTTTATAGAGGTAACATAGTAGATCTGGTTTAGGTAAAGCTGGATGAATCAAATAGGATAGCCACGGGTATTCCAACTGCATGCTTTGAAAGTGAGCCTAATAGTGCCTTCTGCAACAACAGAGTAACAGGAAAAGGGAGATTTGGTGCGTTTGTGCGATATAGCAAAGCATGCAATTGCCTCCTGGATTTCCACAGTTTAGGCGCAAAGTATGTGCAAATGATTTCATTCACCTGACACCAAAGAGCAGCGGTCGCCATGGCACTTTCAGAGAAAATGAAATTAAGCGCCCAGAAAATGTTCGCGAAAAAACTTGGGAGGATACAGAATGGATTTACGGCTTTAAATCTGATGGAGCTTGATACTAATGCGGTATAAATCCTCGCCTTTCATTATAGTATTATATGAAATGCATTGGAATGGAGCGATGGATCCTATTTGACATTCCGTTACCGGAGCAGTTGCGCGCAGCTTCACACTTAAGCCCTTTAAAGCTAATACATAAATGTAACATTACATATAGCTGCAGCTCTCAACAGCTGGGGTTTTTTTTCCCTCTTCTGACTGAATCAGCAAACACGTGAGATGATTCTACCAAATGGTTTAATGACTCAAACAGATTGAGGAGCGTAATGATGTTTTGCCTCTCCAATGGCAACAATGCTGCTAATCGGCTCAGCTATTATTCTGACAATGAAAATGAATCATAAGATGCTTGTTCCTTTTTACAAGATGTTAATGTCGCACAGTGTAATCGACTAGGCTCACAGAACGATTTGGAGGCAAGAACTGTGTGGGGAACGTTTTCATGTGACATCAAGATCAAAGAAAGGAAGCTACATTTTGTCTTTTTTTAACCATTTGAAGAACTTCAGATTTCGGAAGGAGCTGGAGTGACTATTCTCTTTCTTACTTATAGCAGACTTATCCACACACACACACACACAATAACTGATCTACATGGATCTCTCTTCTCCTTTTTTTTTGACCAGCTTTCAACAGACAAATTAAACGTCACAAACAAGGTTTTTTTTCTTTTTTTCAGCGCAGGTCATCATTGCTGCGTCCCATTTCCTGTTTAGTCCACAGCGGGCCACTGAAGAAGGACTGGGCCCTTCGCTGGCCTGCTTATACTGCAGGTGGTGGGTGCGAGATGGGGTCCATTTGGTCCAGCGTCATTTAGTGTGGGGGGGGGGACGGCGCAGATGCATTGTGCCCCGTGGCGTGGCTGTGGCGGAAGCACGTATGGGCTCCATTGTGCTGCGATCATGTAGGACGAGCACGCCGCCTGCTAATCCGCCTGTGGGAGGGTGCATGCCTGTGAATTATTGCACTTTGGGAGAGAGAAAAAAAGACGGCAGATGAGGAGCACAGGAAGAGGAAGAAGAGGAGGAGGAGGAGCGAGAGGGAGCGAGAGAGAGAAGCCCCCTTGGCTGTGATTATGAAATGGTCTGTCACAGATTAAGGCTACAGGGATGCAGGCAGAGATGAGCCAGAGCCTCCCACAGACACTCTGGCGAGTCAGGCTGCTTCATTGAGCTTACCTGAGGTTATACACGCCTCGCATCCATCGACACACACACACACACACACACACACACACACATACGCACACGCATGCTGGAGAGAGAGAGGGAGGAAGGGAAGGCAGGAGAAAACGAGAGGGAGGGAGAGATTGAGAACGAGAGGAGAAAAGCGTGAAAACAAACATGCTCCAAATAGGCTCGCGATTGAAAGGGAAGGGAAGAAAGAGGAAGAGAGGGAGAGAGGGAGAGAACTGTGCCCAAGGAAAAACACAAGAAAATAAAAGGGAGAAAGGGGAGAGGGAGCTTGAGAAGCCTGGCAGCCACAAAAGCCAGTGACTAAAATAAGACCTGTGTGGCTATTGTCTGTTTCCAGGAGGGCTTTGGTGATAAAAAAAGCCCACGCTATTTGTCTTTCTCGTGCCTTGCCCTCCGCGAGAGCATAGATACCTGGAGATGTTGTTTTAAACTCGAGATAGAGGAGAGAGTATGTGTCAGGAGAGAACTGAGTGCACTGTGTGTTCACAAAGTGAAGGACTGGGTGTCTTCTGCAGGTTGGTATAATTATACTGGGAGTCTTTAACGTAAGTATCTATTATTTTCACGCCTGGCAGCTTCAGAGGTGTGCGCGTTGTGAAAAGGGTAAGAAATACTCAACTCTGCACTGATTGATTGACAACTACAGCCTGCACAGTTCTGTCCAATCACACGCTCCACTGTCAGGTTGATTCTTTCCCCCGGCTGCCGGAGTTTGTTACGGCCGAAACATCCGCGTTTGATTGGCAGGCCGGCCCTCTTTCAGGACAGACGGAGCCAATCAGCTTAATTAGCCCGATGGTATTTCCAGGTTTTGTATCTACAAGGCTGGGATTTGTGAGTTGAGGTTTAAGTTTCAGCCTTTTGTTTAAGGATTCACTGGGGCTTGCAAGTCTCCTTCACTGGAAGTCAGACAGGAAGTAGATATGCATCAGACAAGCATTGGTGGGAGTTTCATACAGGTGTAGACAGCTGGGTTCTTTTTCCTCCAGGTGTGGTGGTAAGTCATCTATGTGTTGGGAAAGTTAAGTTCCTCATATTAATACATTAAACGAACACACAAGCCATCTCTCCATCACTTGTTCTTCATGGTTTCCACCTTTTAATGACGTCATCTAGTTGAGGATTCTTCTTCTGTGCACAACTCCTGATATTTGCATAACGGTAGTGGATGAGAACCTACATTCATTTGCATTTCTTTTGCTGATTTTCTGAAAAATTGTGTTTAAGATTCATGATGGCAAATTTTTCTCCCAGTGAGTGAGGCCATTCAGAGCAGCTCCTACTCTGCCTATGTGGACACATTCACCAGGAAGTGCTGTGAATAAAAGCCTTTAATAAAGAATTGAATCGAATGGGCAAAACATGAATACAGCAGCACTGTATGGTTTGGTTACCTTGGAACGTAAAAAGACAGTGTTTACATGTCGATAATAACATGGTCGGTGTGTCTCTTATGGGGATGTAGGAGAAGCAAAACAGCCATTTGCATACTCAAAGTGTATTTATTAGTACTCCCAAACAGTCTGCTGCCTACTGGCTTTGTATAGAGACTCAAGGACAGCATAACAACCATGTGACCCTATTGTGACCACACTGCTACATACATGCTACTCCTTACCCATAGGACCATATTAGATGGGAGAGGACAGCCCTTTAAAAGTGGTGAGTTATTACAACATCTCAGCCTGACACGCCTGTGACAACCCAAGCTGATGCCAGATAATTGCCCTCATGCTCGCCACTTAATGAACATAATTACCACATTCTTCGGCGTTCACCCCGTGATTAATTGTTACAACACTTCTTTGTTGAGTTCCGACAAATTACCCCCGCGCACCACCATTGCCATTTTCACATCAAGCAATCATAAAGTACGCAAGCAGGCACTCATAAAGACAGCCTAGAGCCACTTGAGAGCCATGTTGGGATTATTGAAGGAGGCAGAGGAAGTTAAGGACTCACCAATCAGTCAATTATAATCATTGGGGAAAGGTTTTTGAAGCTGTCATTCCTCGAGGAGAGGAGAAGAGGGGATCTCATGAGAGCTGTAGCCGGCGTGTCAGTTAGCTGTGCACACACACACACACACACGCACAAACACTCAGAAATGCAGCGCTTTTCTCAGTCGCACACACAAATAACATGAAAAGGAGGATCTAAATAACTACAAATGCCTCAGAAATCATTGGTGTGCGCACAAAATCACTGAGCTCCGTCACACCTGTGAACTCAAACGAAAACATGTCCGCACAAGTCAAACGGAACGGAAAGTTCTAATCCGATTATTCATCTCGTGTTTTTTTTTTTTTGGGGGGGGAGGGCAATTAGCTCGTGCAATATTTCACAGACGACCTAATAGAGAAGCTGTCACCAAGTTAAGCAAGGCTCGTCCTAAGAGCGTTTGCTTAATAAGCCATGGCCTAATGCAATGAGGTGCTTATTCCCAATCAGCCATGACAAAGTCTAATTTATGCCAGGCCAAACGAGCAAGAGGAGAGGGAGACACGGGGGCCGAGCAATGATCGTGACCATTGGAAAGTGTGATTTAGGAAGAGTTTGGAGAGGTGAGAGCCGTCCCTAAACACAGTCCTGAGTGAGTAAGATGAAGTGCGTGTTCAGTGCGGCCTCCTGTTGAGAGGAACGTGCTCCATTTTTTTTGGGGGGGGGGGGGGGGCTACGCACCTCCATTCACTTATATTCATAATGTATACACACAAACACAGTTTCACGTTCAGACACAGACACATGGATACAGTACATGCAACCCACAGCGCTTGTGCGTGATTGATTAAGCGAAGCATCAGATCGCTCACTGTGACAAATAGCTGGCTGACAGCCCAACACACAAAAAAGCCCACAACCTAACGCCTAACCTGTGGGGGGGGGGGGGGGGGGGGCTGACCTAGCAGCAGGCCTCCACAGCTGTCTCCATCATGCCTCCTTTTCTCTGTCACTAGCCTCCTTCTCCCTCTGTTGACTCACACCTTTTCTTTCTCCCTCCCTCCCTGCTTGCCTTTCTCACTTTTACCTTTTTCAGTCCCTTCCTATACTTCTGTATCCTCATCAGTATCTCTGTAAGGCATTCTGTCCCTCCCTCTCTCTCCCTCTCCTTCTCGGGGAGTGATAGATTCCCTCTCAGTTCATTTATCCTGGAAGCGGAGGAGACGGCGGTGTGATGTGATCCATCTCGCCGGCGATGGAGGGAGCGCGGCGTCCCTGATCACAGGCCCTATCAATCTCACTCATAGGGGCCGGATCAGCGCTGCCGTCAGACGGCAGACACACATGGCCCGTTCGCCTGCCGAGGACTTCCTACTGTACCTAGCGCACTAGCACTCGCTGGGGAGGTGACTGTAGCTGAGATAGGGAGACCCACGGAGGGGATGTTGCCATTTCTGAACTCCAGAGAGGGAGATATATATACACGCGAGTTCTGCTCAGATGCTGCTGGCAGGGCTTGAACAGGGGTGAAAATGAGTTAAAGCCGTGTTTGGAAAACATCAAATATGTTTCAAGCAATGCTCTGACAGCGGTTTGTGCTGATGTTATGTCATAGTTGTGTTGTTGCCAGTCAACTTCAGTATTCAGTACTGGAATGATTAGTCCATTTGTCACTGTTGTTTTCTGTTCATACATATCAAAGAAACGTGCTTGTTTCATCTTCTCAAATATAAAATTGTGCTGCTGTTCAGAATGTTTGGTGTGTGTGTGTGTGTGTGTGTGTGTGTGTGTGTGTGTGTGTGTGTGTGTGTGTGTGTGTGTGTGTCCATGCTTCTGTGACTGAGTGAGTGTGCACCTCTGCTTTTGTCCACGGCTAATCTTGCATTCTGTTGCAGCAAACTGCACAATCGTTTGGGTTGCCAGTTATGGCTGCGTGGTTGCAGTGACTCACACTTTCTCAAAACACCCTTTATTGTCCGTTTGATATACTGCCACTGACTGCCTGCTTACTCCTCACTCACCACTCTTAACCGCAGCCGCCGGTAGGGGCCGATGGCGATAACACGATGGTGAGGCATCATCAACACTAGAACGTTTTCGTTTTAAAAAGCATAACTTGTGCTACGTTTATGCCTAGCGTCCACACTACTCTGGCATTTTAGAACCTCGAAAACATCCACGAAGGTGTCCTTCCTCGATTCTTTACGCCGCCGGAAGAAAACAAACATCAGTCGTGATTACTAGCAGTGGTAAATTCAACATTGATAAGGAATTACAGGCGCTGCTATTATATAACTATTGTGACGTTTAGAAAGAAACCGTAAAAGAATAAAGCATAAACGCTGCCCTCCTCTACAACAGGGGCTTTGAGCCGCCCGGCAGAGCTACGAGTGTGATAACAGACAACAAGGACACCGAGGGGAAACGAGTGAGACGTGTGAGGACCACCTTTCTTGATTCATATCGTCACAAAACTTTGATTTGTTGTCGTTCACTTTTTATACTAAATTTGATGTCTGTGAGAAAAGAGATTGAGCAAAGACCAACGGCTGTTTGAGTTTGAATGAGGTCTGTTTGATGACGCCTTACAGCACTAGTTGTAGTCATTGAGTCAGCTCTGCACTCTACTGAGCGCACATTGAATGAAACACTTTCAGACCTTCATCAGGTACAAAAATCACAATATCAAACAACATCGAGCCGCTGCGTCAGCCAATTAGAAAATGTGTCAAATCACAAACATCAATATGAGTTTTTGAGTTTTGGCAAATATTGGAAATATTGGGGATTACTATTTGAGGGGCAGCATTTCAATCCACGTCTGACCACATTTCCCAACACACTTGCCATATGCTGTATCAAAACGCATCAAACTCTCCTTGACACTCAAGTACACAAAATCAACATCGCCCGTGACATAAACCACCCTTTACACACACTCCCCTTTACACACTCTGACACCCCTCAAAAAAACACTTCCCAGCTGACGTGTAACACTCTCATGCACTCATCCACAGACACTTCATAACCTGACATGCATCACCCTGACACGCGCACACACACACATGCGCATCCACACACATCAAAAGCAGTGGGCTGTAAAGCGCTGTCCCTATCCACCCCAGACAGCGTCGACCAATCAAATTAGGCCTGATCAAAACATGCCATTCAAAGCCAGGGCTGGTGTGTGTGTGTGTGTGTGTGTGCTGGGGGGGGGGGGGGGGGGGGGGGGGGCGTTCAGGGGAGCGCAGCCAACGCTCTGACCTTGGGAGCAATTAGCATGACCAGAGAGGGAGAGAGAGATGGAGACAGAGAGACAGAGACAGAGAGAGAGAGAAGGGGGGGAGCTGAATAAAGAAGGAGGTAATGCAAAAGCACCCCCACCTTACTAGATCTGCAAATAGGGGATGGAGCCCTCTGAGGGCCCACTCAGCACAAGGCCCTGGTCTTAGCAACCTCCTCCTCCTCCTCTTCACCCAAGCTCCCTTAACTCCCCCGCCTCCCAGAGTTCCCTGGTGCGAGCCCCGGGCCCAGGTCTCCCCCTGAGGAAGCCGAGGCCTCGTGTCTGTGTCTTCTTCGGACTCGCTCTCATTAGACTCCGCGTGTCATATTTGATTTCGTAGGTCATTAGGTTCCATAAGGTCGCCGTGCGTTTCAGGTAAAACTATACCGTGTGCTGGATTTTTACGTATTGCAGAGTTCATTTTACGCCTTACAAATATGAATGAATTACACAGAATAAGATCAATAATGTCATCGAACAACCTCGACACACACACACCTCCTTACATGCACAGGTTTATTAACTATCCAGTAAAAATATCAAAACATCTTGCAGTGAATCAGTATTTTGAATCTTCTTTGATAATATAAAGTGATCCCCCCCCCCCCATCACCCACTTTCAACTCCTCCGTTTGCTTTCAAAGGCAGCAGAATGTTGACGTCCGTCGGCTGCGTTTACGCAACCGTGTATTCCACCAGCGTAGGAGAGGCGCTCATAACACACCCCCCTCCCACCCACCCATCTACCTGGGAATCTAATTTCAATTGACTGCCAGACAGAGGAGGTTTGAGGTTAGAACCATACAGTAAAAAGGCTGGGCAGGGCCGCCTAACTGAGGTGCGCAGGTTCAAATTGTTTTCTATAAGTCACCTCTGCAGGGGATTTGTGTTTATCCCTGGCCATTGATTTGTTGCTGGGCTTCATTGGGTAAGAGGGAGAGAAGGGGAAGGGAGGTAGACCAAAGAATCCAAGAGAGACCGAGGGAGGGTCTGCCGTCCTTCTCCTGGACCTCCGCAGAGAGCCGAGTTGAAGGAGGGCGGAGAAGGACGCTAGGTTGGAGATGGAAACCGTGTTAATTATTTTTGTAGGGGTTTCTAAGTACAATGTATTTTAGGAGATTGTTTGTGGTAGGTTTTTAGCATACATTACATCTGAAACTATTATGTGATTCGTTTAAAATTAATTAAAAAACTGAAAATTAAGCACTCAAGTCATTTATTAAGCAAAAACACCACATTTATGTTGATATGACAGTCTCAAATATTACAATTTGCTGCTTTTCTTACTTTTCTTATTATTGAAAAATGTAATATGTGTGGGTTCTGGACCTTTAATCGCACACAATTAGCAATTTGAAGTCTCTCAAAAAGAGACATTTCATAATTGAAACAATGTATCAATTAATCATAAAAATACAACAATCAACAACGAAAATAATGATTAATTGCAGCCCTAATTGAGTCTACAGTGTACTGTACATTCTGTGTAGGCGCAGTCTGTTTCTAAAAGTTAAAAGTTGAGTTGAGCTCAGTTTCATTTCAAATTCCAGAAGTTGATGGACAAGACTTCCAATGACATGACGCACCACCTCAGTCAGCCATATGAACATTACTGTATCATTATTTTACACTTTTTCGGTGCCTTCTTCTCCCGCTTATCTCTCTTTCACCTACGAACCTCCCACTAAACCTGCCTGGCTTTTATACAGTTGATAACATTCATACACATGGACACTAACAAATGGCATTGTTTCATCACGTTATGCTAAACACTCTGGCATCAATCTGACATTGTGGAATTATTTCCTTTCTTTTCTCTTTGTCTATTGTAGTTTTGTCTCTCCGGTACAATGGGATATTCCTGATGGGGGGGGGGGATTCCATTTCCTTGCATTGTTCTACCAAGCTCTTGTCATTCCGCGCCTCTTCTCATCTTATAATGCTGCTGCGGCGCTCGCCCCATGACTCGCCTGTTTCTGATTCACTTAGTGGCTTAATTACCGCTGAGCGTCTTCAATGCAAACGATAGACAAATGGAAAAGAAATACAATCAACACACCGTCCTATTAACCAGGTTCTCTGATCCTCCCCAGCAACTCTTGTGCCAGACAATCCCTCGTCTCCGAGTGTGTGTTGTGTACACTACAGCGCGCTGATGGAGACACTGCTACGCGAATGTAAATACGGGTTTGCATATGCACACAACACAACATTAGTTTGTAATTGGGAAAAGGTAAAGGGATGTAGCGACTACGACGCAAAGAATTATTAAGTCCGTCACTTAGTTTGAACAAAGTAAACAGAGGAGCAGCCAAATGCAAAATGAAGGCGCTTCATATGATACTGGATCTTTGTATCGGTGTTTATGTGTAACACACAACCAAACTTTATCTGTACACTGTTAGAATGGTAGTAAAAAAAAGCTAATGAAAGAAAAGAAAGATGAAAGGTAAAATAAAACCGAAATCAGATCAAAGATGACCAACGTCTGATTAACTTTGTTCATACTCAAATGAAAAGGTTCAAGTTCACATTTACACTTGTTTTGATGACACAATTAGTCTCAATATCAATCTGACAGTTATTTCCTCTATTAATCGATCCAATAGTTGCTCTAATAAACGGTAGAAATAGTCAAATCAAAATAGACATCTTGATTTCCTATAAAGACTTATTCAAATTGCTTGTTTTGTCTAACCAAACGTCAAACACCCACAGGCATTCAGTTTATCATCACATATCGTTAATAGAGTAACAATCTATCTGTCGATATGTCTAGAAATCAGCATGCATACACATTTGAGAAGTGAGTTTGTTGGTATTTTTGCTTGAAACATCAGATTATCTGTCGATCGACTAATAACTTGAATGATTTCTTTAGCTCCAACCTCATACACTAAATTCCAAATATTGCACAAAACACACACGTTCATTTGTACTTCATATCAAATCTAAACATATATTCCCAAGCAAAAACAACTGTATAGCACAATCACATATTCAGTCTACACAGTAACATTTCTACTTCAAACCCCAACTGCTGAGAAGTTAGAGTGGTGAACCATCTATGGAAGTGTTTTGGTGTGTGCTTGATCACTCATGCATGCTGTGGACTTCATCAAGGAGTGTGTGTATTCATTTGTGTTTGTTCAGTTTGGGGAGCACGCCTCAGCTTGACAGTCATCTTGAGGGGCCTGCTCGCTATACCCACAAACAAGACGAGTCCAAATTAGCCGCTCAGAAAGCCCGTGGCCTTGAGTGGTGCTGTCCTACCCCCCAGCTACATTATTGAGCAATGCTAATGATCCAGGCTCTACTCATTTACTCCCTCTTCAACACCATTGCGCTGCCTCTCGTATCAGATTTAGCCTGGCTGACTTTGCAGCGAGCTTCATCATTTTAGATTTCAGCCCTTCCCTTCACCGAGAAAAAAAAACGTATACCCAGTGGGAGCGGGACTCTTCACTCTGACTCTTGCTGACTGACTCTCTCTCTCAAGGTTTTGGTAAGCAATGCTGCTCCTCCAGGTTTTAATAAGCAGTGGAGCAGAGGGTGTGTGTGTGTGTGTGGCGGGTTTGTGTACATGCATGGCTGTTTGTATGTGTGCCAGTTTGAACGGTGAGCCGGTAACGAGACATACGCCCCCTCTACCACCACCACCACCACCACCACAACCAGCGCCGCACCACTGTTTACTCTAGCAAATCCTGAACGAGGCCGCGGTGCTCCGAAGAGAGCTTTGCTCCTGTTAATTGGTCATTAAAAGTAGTGGTTTGTGGGCCTCACTAAATCTTTAAACAGGCCATGAAATAATAAAAGGGGAGGTTTGTCACTGCTGTTAGCTCCCCAGAGCAGGCAGAGAGGGAGAGGAGGAAACAAGAGAGAAGAGCAGGACTCGGCTTTTTGATCATTATCTGCGGAATTAACATGACTGATAATAATTGCTCTGTTCATTTCGGGCCTTGTAAATACATCGTGGACGTGGGGCTGCACACCGGCAGATGAAAGGAGGTTGTCATTGATGTGTGAGGGGGCAGAAAAGAGGTGGGCCGGAGGGGAAGATTGTGGCAGTAATCATGATTAGTGTGAAAAATACAAAGTCTGGTTCGACACAGGTTGAGACGGAGATAGCGTGTTGTTCCTCGCACTGTGAACCTGCAGCACCGCACATGTTTGACAACGGGTACTTGGATGTGTGCAGTAACAGTTGCATCGTTGCACTCCGCTCGGTGAGAGGAAATGCCACCGAGGACGCTAAAGAGCCAGCGAGGAGTATACACACCGACTGACCCTGCTCAGAACACTAATGATGTCACAGAAAGTCAGCTTCAAAGATGACTCCAGCAGGATGGAGACAACAGGTGTCAAAGCAAACACACACGTAAACCCTCTCTCTCTCACACACACACACACACCATATTGTGTATTGTACCCTGCTAAGCCCTGTGAGAGTAATGATTCTGTTATACTTGCATGGCTTCTCATATAT
This sequence comes from Melanostigma gelatinosum, assembly GCF_949748355.1. NCBI lineage: Eukaryota > Metazoa > Chordata > Actinopteri > Perciformes > Zoarcidae > Melanostigma > Melanostigma gelatinosum. The sequence continues at coordinate 7,143,046 of NC_136642.1, read as the reverse complement.
TGATTTGGACCAGGAGAAGGCCCCTCCCGTAGGGGCCCCATTCCTCGTCTCCCCAACCCGGGTCCTATTGTGCCTGCGTGTGCGCAAAATACCAGCAGTTGCTGTGTCAACAGAGGCTGTGTGTGTGTGTGTGTGTGTGTGTGTGTGTGTGTGTGTGTGAGAGAGAGAAAGAAAGAAATAAAGAGATGAGCCTGGACTGTGGATCTCCCCGACATCTATAGGAGCACCGACCAATCCCCTCGCACACAACAGCATCTGCACATGCATGCAGGGACACATACATGAACACGTGCACACAAGACCGTGCACCTCATTGTTGGGGTATCAGTTCAAGCAGTCAATAATGGCGCAGTGGACCTTGAAGGGACAGCCATGACCCAGACTGCCCATGGCGTGGGGTTCATGAGGAAGGATCCATAGAATCCTGCAAGCTCACACCAGATAAAACACACAAACACTGTCTCTCACACACACACACACACACACACACACACACACAGATAAAGAGAGCCTGATCGCTGACCTATAGGACCTTTCCCTCCTCGCTACCCTCCTTCTGTCTGAGTTGGCCTGTGTGTGTGTGTGTGTCCTATACAGACAGTTTTCCTCCCCACACCCCCAGTCCCTCCCCTCTCCTCACTCTTCCACCCAAACCTCCCATTGTTTCCTCTCCTCCTCTCCATTGTCTCAGCTGAGAATGGAGGGATGAGCAGCGGGTGAGAGAAGGATGCTGATTCAGAGAACTGTCACCATGAAAGGTTCATCATACAGGCAAAAAAATTCAAACAAATGGGTTTGCTGATGTGTTCTTTGCAAACACTAAGACTGCAACAGTAGGTAAAATCCATCTGGGAGAAAATTAGCTGCTTTATTTTTTTTCTTTAAATTGAAAACAAATTCACACTTTACTTAGCATCTGTTGCCATTTTATTTAACGCATACAGACCTTGAGTAATTCTCTTGTTTGACGTCATTCCCTTCTCATAAGTTTTACATTTTCAGTGCTGAAAGTGACAAAACAGGAGACATCCTCAACGTATGTTCTGCCTAATCGCAACATTTTCTTCCTCTTGTTTTTACTGTAGCAACTTCTATACTGTGTTTTCTGAATGTCATCCATCACGCTTAACCTTCCTTCTATTGCAGAACATTGTAAAATGCATCTCACTTAAAAGGGAACGAAGCTGAAACTTGTCTCATTGCTACTTTGACTGCTGCGTTTCAAGTGAAATGAACACGTGCAGGTACAACATGATTCTACACAGAAGATACATTTGACCTATGAAGTAATATTAGGGAAATGGGCCCGCAGATTCCCGTGGCAGCTAACTGGGTTTTGGCTGCCATCTTCAGGCTCTTGTGAGTATTACCCCACCAACACACAGACAGGATTCACAAGCCCTAGAGCTAAACATGGTGATTGTTCCTTCATGAAAATTAGATATCCCCACCCCTAATCTCTTCTAATTTCATTCAAGGATTTGTAGAAGCCATAACCCTGAGACTTACATTACACATAATCATTAACTGTATCATCTGTTTACATAAATGCACATCATCAGTTCCAATTCTTACTGATTTATACACATCTTAATCATTTTTCCTCAAAAGCGTGAATGGTTTGCGTGTGTGAAATTAACAGCAGGAGAGTCACCGTATAAATATATGGCAAAAGCCGAAGGCAAAAATAATCAGTGAGGTCTAAACCACCGCGGAGATATTCACAGAAATAATGTTTCAATTCCTAGGTACCGTTCCGACCGATTCAGCCAAGTTTACTTTTTGAACGACTCTGGACATGTTTTTTTATGTACAAATCTATGTGGAGCATTGGGTACAGTGAGGAGATGTGTGCTTCAAATCATGCTCCGAACCCTCGGGGAGTTGTGGTATTAAATAAGACCTACCTTTGGAGCATTAGTGGAATTCAATATGTGCAATGTAATTATTCTGCTCAATAAGCCACTGGAGGAGGATATTCCATTTACTACGTGCTCTAAAGCAGGTACATTCAGATGCTGTTCTATGTTCACACAATATATAAGCAAACATGCTACTGGTTAAAGGGGGAGAAAGTATCACACGCACATAAACGGGTTTCATGGTAGTCCACAATTAAGACGGGGACACCATTTATGAATTTCAGAGCTGTTGGTGAAGATGGAAGACTTGATAAGTTGAAAATCAACTTATGGTTAAAGTCATCTATCAAACAAAACTAAAAAAAAAACAATCTGCTGCTTTTCTCTGTTTATTAACATTGTAAATATAGAGCCGGGCAACAATGCAATGTGATGATTTATCGTCTCAATGGAAACATATCGTGAGGAAATCATACATCAAGATATCGTGATACACAATAACTTTCTAAATTGATAAGCATATACTAACTCAAATTTCTCAGAAATTGCTAATTACAAAACCATGTGGTCGTTTCATATTGATTGTTTATTTATTGAATGACCAGAAAACATGTTATTTTGTGACATATTATTATTGAGATATAAAATGACCTATATCGAGATAGAAGATGTTGTACATATTGCCCAGCCCTGATTGTAATTGATGTATATAGTTGAGTTTTTGACTGTCGGACAAAACAAGCTGAATGAAGACTTCATTATGGGCTCCATGCCATTGTGTCGGGCACTGTTACGCAACATTTAATAGACTAAACCATTCAATGAATAACCAAAAGAAACATTCAGTGTTGAAAAGCCATGCAGGGTAGTTTATCAGGGTAGCAATATTTGCAACATAAGAAAAAGCTATGACAGTGAATGACAATGCATACAAGCACTACAGTGCTGAAGCCTGTCTGCAGTATCACCAATTCAAAACATAAAGAGCGCAAGTTTGAAAAGAGAGAGAGAGGGAGGGATGGGGGGGGGGGGGGGGAGTTATGCGTTTCATGCTGTCCCAGTTGCCTAAAGTGATTCTCTCAATAATGTATTAGAGCACTTGTTTATTATTTACTGTTTACACAGCTAAACTCATGCTGCTTTTGTGGAGTGACATCCTCACCCGCGCCGTCTGCGCAGAGCAGCCGAAACAACACGACGCGGCGCAGACAGACGAGGCGGCCCGCGGCCAACCAGACCGGGCAGCCACGCGCTCCACGCCGCGCTCAGTTGATGCAAAGGCACTGGACTGAGAAATAAAAGACATCTCGGTTCATGGGAGCCGTTGTACATGCGTCCTGAGGTTGTCAAAAGAAGAAAAAAACACACGGAGGGGGTTTGGAAAAGGGTGGGAGTGGGTGAGTTACTGATATTAATATTTATGTAGACACCTAACTGGCCACCACCCCACTCATCTGTTTCTTCATTTTGATGATATTTTATATTTCAAAGTGGTCCTTTGTGTGACTGGCTATAGAGCAAGGGTGTGTATGCATGATAACAGGTGCACACTGTGTGGAAGAGTCGTTTCCTGTTCGTCATGTGACAGTGTTTTCTCAGCCTAAAACCAAAGTAAGAATGACAGGAAACTGCTTTCCTTTTTTCTAAGGTAATCCTCAAGTAATACAACAAAAAGAAAAGCCCCTACCTCTACTAAATGATTGAGAATTATTTAAATTCTTCCTCACGCAGGGTGGGTTTATAGCTGAAAGCAACATGATTTAAAAGCCTAATCTGAGATCCATTGTTAAAGGAAATGTTCACCCGATCACCAAAATATGAAAAAAAACATAATTGAAACCTGCTTTTACTCCATTAAAAAGTTATTCATGAATTCAGATCCTTCTAAAGGTCTGTTTAAATCAGTAATACTTTCAAATCCAGCAGGAGAAACATGGCAACATTCTCTATTGTGACACATTCACACTCTGCAATTATACTTGTGAATATGCCTTTAATGATGGGATCTAAAAATGAACCAGGAGGCATGAAAATGTACTGTTGGAAAGAAAGAAGAAACATGTTTCAATGATTACCAGCGTCTTGGATTAAATAAGTATGTTGATGTTAAATATAAAATAGAAATGATCTTGTAATTACCCGCAAGTACATGCGGAGCAGACTCTCCTCGCAGCACATGTGAAGTGTTTACTGGATGAAGAAGCACACCGATATGAGTCGGGTAATTACAAAAAAAAAAAAAAGAGTCTATCTCTGGTCATAGCAGGCAATAATTACATCCTCTTGTGTAGGTATTAAAGTAAATCAGTTCCCAGGCCAATTTCTGAGAAAAATGTAGAGGTAGACTCTTGTGCACACACACACACACACACACACAACAAACACGTACTGTACCCAAAAAACAAAAACAACCACACACACACACACACACACACACACACACACACACACACACACACACACGCGCGCAGCAGTTTCAAAGTCATGAAACGAGGGGACTTCAAATGCAGCTATTTGTTTGGGGCCTGTTGTCGTGGGAATAGGCAGTGCGACTGTGCTGCTTCATTAGAATTCCTTTCAAGTTGTGCAGTGCGGCCTCCCTATGTTCCTCTCCCCATATTCCCTGACCCCGACGCATCTCCATGGGGCTGAGGTAGGGCGGGGCACAGGGAAGTGGAAGGGGGGGGGGGGGGGGGGGAGGTAGGGGTTTGGAAGTAAAGCAGAGTACATTACACTGCAAATACACACACGCGCGTGCACACACACACACACACACACACTTTTGGATACGAGCGTACAGTGCACGGCCTTGTAAACACACACCGGAAAGAGCACTTGAACTGGATGTGAAGTCACCAGAACTCACACAAAGAGGAAGAGCGAAAAAGCACACACATTATTTTTAATGCAGATAAACAAATACACACACACACACACACGCATGCATACCCAGAGCTCTCCTCCCTAACGGTGTCACCTCGCTGCATCACCCTCTCAGGGATGCAGGGGGAGGTTCGCCTCAGCAGGCACAGCTCAACACTCGGTCACAGGAGAGACTGCGATGTTGTGTTTTTTTGCCACCAGAGATGGTGCCGGGGAAATTGTTTGTGTATAACGCACCTGGATCTTTTCTGGCACGCTAATAATTACTCCCCTCATCTGCTGCAAGAGCAGCTAAACGTTGCCTCGAAAAAGTCCTCCAAACGAAGACGAATTTGGAAGTGTCTCCATTAAATGATGATTGAGTGAGTGAGTGGCATTTGTGACTAGATTACCGGCATGTGCGCTGAGAGAACTACTCACGAAACTTCCTGACATCCAGCCTCTATACAGATGCTCTTAAGAAATGCATGAGGAAAATGTCAACATCACTGTGATGACCAATATAAAGACATTATGTTTATAGAACAAACAAGGAGAAACAATCCAAATATTTTGCCACATACATTCACTTCATATTGGAAAAATTACAATTTTAAGGCTCAATGTGACGCTAAAATAAGAATTTCTGTACAATATGGCACCCAGCATTGAACCGTTTGATTGATTAGTCATCCTTTTTGAGACCGACAGAATTACAATGCATTGCAAGTAGCGATGCAGAATGATGAACTTCAGTGAATTACTTGTTTTCTCTTGGATACAGAAATTGTTATATTCTGCACACTTTTCTGAAATGGAAAAGCATTGTGCTCTTTGTGATCCCAAACCATTACGCGACCATTTTGTGATAAACGATGATAATGATCAACAAGCTTTCACTGAAATGTTTGTGTTTGTGCTTTCACAAACACAAACATGATTATTTAGGCCTGAAACACAAATCTGTGATGACAATATCAATTTAGACTGAACAAACAGCAGCATATATAAAAACACTGGTTCAATTCTCCAGCCAGATGAGTCAGCATTTTTGTTGAAACATTTAATGAAGCACTTCTCATTGTGGAGTATGAATTATGAATTTCAACTACAAAGTAGCCGCTGTTTGTTCATGTCCACTTTGCAGAGTGAAAATGGTCTGTTTGAGGTCTTTTTTCTTTTTTTTTCCTCTCAGTTGGAGAGAGGTCACTTTGGCAGGCTGGGCTCCCGGACGAGACCCCAGCGGGCGCCAGACTGCAGGGAGAGGGCCGCGGAGCTGCTGCCCGTCACAGCCCACTGGTCGCCTGACGGGCCCCAAGGCCTGCCAGACTGACACCACCCCCGGCCGGCAGGAGGCGGAGAGGGGGGGGCTGGGGAGGGGGCCAGGGGAGGAGGAGGTTGGCATGAGGGGGACAATCAGTATCCAATGCATTTATCTATTTCATATAGTAGGGTAGAGGTGGAGAGGACACTGAGAGGAGGCACGGTCAATGGCGTGGCACTGTGCCCGCTGTTGGTGTATGACTGAGGTTGTTTCAGGGTGGACAGAGAGAAAGGGGGGGAGGGACTCAATAGACAGCAATTACTCAGCAGATAATAGATAGACCGAAAGATAGCAGTTCACGCAGTACGCAGCTTCAATACCATTGTAGTTGAGTCAGAAAAAGAAATCTGGCTGATAAAAAAAAGTCTATTTTCTGCGAGAGAAAAGAAAGAATGAGATGAGGGGAGAGAAGAAGAAAAAAAAAAGATAAAGGAGAGTGAAACTAGTTGTGTGTGTCCCAGCATGTGTCTGAGGCAGGAGGGTAACGCTCACACAGTCTCTCAGGCGTGTCCGGAGCATGAGCCTTGCACCTCTGCTACATTCAAGAACTCTCTCTCTCTCTCTCTCTCTCTCTCTCCTATACATGCACACCTGCCGTCTCCAACACACCGATGCGCGCGGACGCCAGCGCACAGCATTGTACATGCTTGCAGTTCATCGCACCAACACGCACTCAAACTTTTACCCTGCAATTATAAAGTTCATGCAAAGTCACACTGGACATGTACATTGTTTTCTTCCCTCAGTTGTTCGAGGACAGAGACATCCCTCGAAATGGTTCTCTTTTTTCCCTCCTCAAACATCTCCCCTTAACACTCTGTATTAATAAGATGTCTTCTTTCACGGAGGAAAGGAAACACAAAGACAGCTCTGTTGTCCGAGTGTATCTGTGTGATATTTTCCGACGCCGTCCTGTGCTTATGTAAACATGACAGTTTTTTGCATTCAGAGAAGTGCTGGTGCTTAGACACTGAGCCAAGTTTGCAGCGCTCACTGCTCTTAATATACAGTAGCTCCCGTACTGAGGGGTAGGATATCACACACACAGCGAAACGTAACATATACTGTGTATATGAAATGTGTAAATGCATGAGTCTAACACTTACATTGAAGATATTCAAATTAAAAACACACTTTCCATGTGCACCCTGGCAGGTAGACATTATAAACACACACTGACCCAGCAGACATCGCACATGGAATAAAGCAGCAACTGATGAGGAGCAAATTGAATCTTGTCAAAGAGGAGTTTGTGTTCTACGGCGGCGCGCACGCTCTAACTTTGCAATTAAACAGTAAATGGATCAATGTTTGTATACGTTTGTGTGCATGTGCTTGTGTTTGGGGGGGGGGGGCTTCAGGGGCCTCAGGGGCCGGTCCTAATGAGCTATCTGTGTGCATTTCTAACAAGAGCTCGGTGCAGCGCCCACGGCACTGCCATCCCGGGCCGCAGCTGACCTTGCTCGGCTGCGGGGCTGTGTCGTTTGCTATATTTATGGCAGCACCACCATCTTGCTGTGCGATTGTGTGTGTGTGTGTGTGTGTGTGTACATTCACCAGTGTGTGCAATCCAGGAGGGCGGGAGTGCAGGGGGGCTCAGTCAGGAAGCAAATACTGTGTATATCAGCATAATGAATCAAGTGTGTGTGTGTGTGTGCGTGTGTGAGAGAGAGAGGGTGGAAGGGATGACGAAAGCCATTTTCCCTCTGCTGTTTTCTCCCCTCTCTGCAACCAGCCCGTGGTGTCTATCGCATCCATTCTGCATTTGCCCCCCCCCCCCCTTTTTATTTATTTGCTTGGCCTGATCAGAAAGCTGCTGCCTCCTTCAGCACAGCATTGAGGCACTGCGAGTTAGACTGAGCACAGCACACTCAAGAGCTTATTTGATGCCCTCTACGTCTTTAATACCGCTTCTGTCCGTGCTCCAGCATCAACCCTCCCAATGAGAAGGGCTGCTTTGAGCGCTTACACAATGTACACAGTTACATGCAAGCTGGTTGCGGGCGTCAAGTCATGTCGAGCCCACTGTGCATTCTTGCACGCATGCTTTTATGAGTCTGGCACCAACCAAGCCAGCTGAATCGCCAATGGAATAATAAGATGTGCATGGAATCAACTGGATCCCCTGCTCGTCTCTGGGCAGGGGAGACAGGCTGGTGCACACACACACACACACACACGGAAACATACACGGCCTCAATATGCAAAGCTCCCCTGTGCTGGGTTAAGGGAGAGGGGCGTGCTGCTGTGAATACTCATCTGAGCCTGGCAGAGGCAGAGCGCTGTGTCTATCCCCCCATAACCTCGGGGCGAGGGGCAGGGGAGGGCGCACCATTTGCGTGGGACACACACACACACACACACACACACGCACGCACAGACCAGTCAGACACATACATGCTCATACGCCAACACACACACAACACAACCCATGCGTACACACACATTCGCATATGCGGGCGATAAGCGAAGGAGCACTACGGGGAGGGGGCACCGTGACCAAAAGTAAAGTTTTAATTCGGTCCTCGGGGACACTGCTTACTCATCCAACTCCCCCAAGGACCGACTTCCTCTGAAATCTATTCAAATCACATCTCTCCTCCGCCTTTTATTGCATTTCTCATATCCCCCCCATCACAAAGTGACAAATCACCACACACTTCACAGAGCCAACATCACTTTCTCAGCATTTTGGGGGGACAGATAGATTTGGGGGATTTTTACTTTTAAAGTGATTAGAGAAACTCACTTCCTACTGGTTTTTCCATTTTTTTTTTTTCAGTGAGCATTACTGTACATGAGTTGTCATGTTAGGAGTCCAGATATACCTCTAGCTGACAAACACATGCAGCAGAAAATACCTGGAATCATTTTGAAGAGGAGGGATTATTTATACCGACAAATTTGTAACTGAACCTCCCGAAGTACGATACGCACACACACACACACACACAGATGTACATCATATTTGAGTCTCACCACCACTGCTAAAGGAGCTCACACACTTTCTGTCTCCCTCTCAAATACACACCAAGCACAAACTCCATCGCACACTCCCTCCCAAACATAAAAACACACAAGTGTACACACACTCCACTACTCAAGTCCCACACTTCCTGCCACTGTTCTCCCCTCCGTTCTTAATAAAGCAGGTGATGAGAGCGTCGCGGTCTAATTAGTTTATGCAGACGTATGAAGCTAGTGGGACAGGCAGCATTGTTATTATTCTCCAGCAGCCACACACACACACCAGTGACACTTACGTCGCCTGCCGCATCCCCGACCACGCTCATCGGAGGCGGTTAAGGGGGGGGGGGGGTGGTTGGAGCGGGTGAGGCTGGATGAGAAAGGGGGTGTCAGAATGAGGAGAGCCGGTGTGCGAGCGTGAGAAGAGAGGGAGAGAAGCGCCACTTGATATATTCGTAATGTTCCTTAATATTTTCATTTTGATGTAATTTGTGGCCCCGGTTTTTTAAATATCCGCTCTGTAATAATGTTTAATTTCAAGGGTCAGTCTGCCAAGGAGTATATTAAAGCTGATAAAACTCATTTTCCACAGGCCCAATATCGCGCCCAGATCAGGTTAGGAGGCCAGCCTCCCTGAATATTTCATCTTTTATCATGCCGATAATGGGAAGATGACAGAGGCGCATTATTACAATGAGAGAATTGCTCATTGTCCTGACGGGGAGGGCTGCCTGGCTGCTTGGGCGGCCTGCTTCCCTGACTGCCTGCCTGAATGACTGGCTGGGGCTGCCGAAAGCCGAGGGCTCCACGGTGTGTTTGCCGCAATGAAATAAATTCTTCCCTGGGAGAGGAGAGGTGACGAGGAGGGAAAAAAGAGGTGCAGGGAGGTAGAGAGAATGAGAGAATGTGAGAGAGAGACAGAGAGAGAGAGCGAGAGAGAGAGAGCGAGAGAGAGAGAGAGAGAGAAAAGCAACTTTCTTCAACCACCTCACTTATTTGATTGCGATGAATAATAAATGTGTGGGCTTGCAGTTGGGGGGAAGGGGGTGCGCAAAGGAGCAGGGTGTGTGTGTGTGTGGTGATGTGGTAGGGGGCTAGGTGATGATCACAGATTTGAAGAGGGTCCCCATTCCGAATTAACCCATTTAATTGAGCCATTAGGAAAGCACAAAGCTGGGACTACGAGGCGAGACGGGGGTACGGAGTGGGGGGGGGGGGGGTTCCAGCCCATCATCGGCCTTGGGAATGTAACCTGCCCCGCACGCAAATGGCTAACTGGACCGTATCTGGCGCCAGAGCGGCTTAATAAATGGGACCAATCAAGGCCGTTGTGGGGACCACCTGTGTCCCGTACAGGTCAGAACCATTAGACCCACATTAGAGGGCCATGATAGACGCAGGCGCCACTCCAGCCACCCCAATAATGAGGATAATAAGAGTACCATAATGGCATATTTATGGGCTGGCTGGGAAAAGAAGAGACTGGCTGCAGAGTTTGGGGGTTGTTCAGAATGGCAGGAAAGGAAAGTGGAGCACTCGGATTCAGAGACAGGTGATAAGACTGTATAGCTTTCAGCAATAAACAATATCACAGGCTGCAATTTCAATTACCAACATGATTACGGGACTTAATCCTCCCTCTAAAAAAGACTGTAATGAAAGAAGCAGCAAACGAGTAAACCAGGAGTGATCAGAATAAAATTACTCACAAGAGACCTAGTTATGATACATTTCCATTTCCACTGGCTGCGCTGTGTAAAAGATCTGTCACACACCAGGTGGGCCCATCTTGGCATTTAATATGTTAATCTGTAATCTTCCTCTTCATTCAACTATTTTACTACAGGCACCGCACAGAAGAAATGTTCTTTTTCTTTATTTCTCTCCAGTACTCTACCGGCACTGGTTGAATGCTGGGAAATAAGGACGGGAGTGTTTAACCAATTAGTCATTTAAACATCCCGGTAGACCTCAGAAACAGTCTTTCACAGTAAACTTTGTTTTAAAAAGTAATCATCAAATGAGCTCTGTTTCCACGTGTGTGTGGTGGAGGGAGCCCACCAATACCTGCAGCTATAGGAGCTGCGTATAGGCATCATCTGTGCAACAAGCCTGTTCCCAATGAGTGGAAACGGCAATGAAGCAAAGTAACAAAGTCTCTGATGTCCCTCCTGGTCGTCCACTTGCAAAGGGGCGACGGAATGGCTCAGGAGCTTTGAAATAGAACCTTTAAGCTTTTTGCAAGCAATACAGTTACATGAATAAACATTTATAAAAGAGTGAGAACATTTTATTTAAAATTTCCTGACATTCAAATTATCATTGTCAAAATATGGAGACTCTCTGTTGCCCAGTCTCTGTCACACTCTCGACATTGATCCTCGCCACTGTGTCTCAGTGCGAAAGTCAAAATGTATTGAAATAAAACTGTCTCCCGCACGCACCTGAATTAACAGGGCTGTCTAGCAATCTAACAGCACCAAAAGTGACAATTATACAACCACAATAACACAAAATCATATGTTGTTTTGAAAGCAAACGGGTTTGTTATCAAGGATTTAAAATGCACTCGTGCTGATTAACGGGGCTCAGCAGGCGAACATGGCGCTCCACTAAACATCTCTGTAGGGAACAGATACTATAACATCTGAGTTCTAACAGTTAGTTGAAATCGCCTTAATATGAGGGTAGGAATCTTCAGTCACCCCTTCGGTTGTCAACGTTTTTTTGCAGTTCATATTTACAGTCTGCTGTTCGGAGAGGACTACTACCGGAGAGTTAAGTTTGTACTGCATTTTTTTCCCACAATGCTCAGTCCTGCTGTTAAAAGGGGCAGTAGCAGGTGTGGGAAAGTTGACACTTCAGAGCAATGAATTATGTATTATGTTGAATGGAAGTTAGTGGACTCGGTATGATGATGACGTCGTGGCAAATAAATGGTTTCTCGTTGCTCTAACATTTGGCAACAACAGTTTGGACAAAATAACCGCTTTACAAGTTTAACAGCTTGTCAGTGATGAGTCAAACCAGTGTAGCTTAGCTCCTGTGGAAAAGCCTTCAAAGAATGGGTAACCTATCCCAAGCACCCCCCACCCATCCTTTGCTGCCCTCCAAAAAAAAGGAGGTGGCAGACACTTTGGTGCACCCCCGTGGAGAGGAAGTGGAAGCGGGGAGCACCCCAAAGGGGCAACAGAGGTCACCGCTGACCAGCGTGACTGCCAATGACCCCAGGGAAGGGTGGGATGGAGTCAATGTGTCTGGACCCCCACCCCAATCATATATTAAAAAAAAAAAAAAAATTTAAATCTGTCACCGTGTCGGGAGGGGTGAGTGGGAGGTGGCGGGGGTTAGGGGGGAGTGGGTGATGGTGGGTACCAGACTGGGGCACCTCGGGGGACTTTTGGGGAGGAAGAGCCATGCACCATGTCTCCTGCTACCAACCGTAGTTCCCTCATTTGATTGTGAAGCCATGAATAATGCATCGCGGATGGGACTGAAGAAGAGGGGGGGGAAGGATGGAGGGGTGGATGGGGGTGTGGGGGGGGGGCTTCAACCTTAAAGGGGCCCTGCCACAGTGGGAGTCATTACCGATGAACAACCACACTGATGAGCCACGAAAAAAGAAAGAACGAGAGAACGAGAGAGAGAGAGAGGGAGGTGAAAAACAAACAAGATATAAAAAAAGAAAGATGCTCATGAAACCAGGCTTCTCAAACATTTCAAGCATGCCGCTTATTGAGTGTTTTCCCCCTCCTCCGTTTTCATCACTGTAGATGTTTTGTTGTTGTTTTCATCTGTTCATTCATCTATTCATAATTCAAATCGGGGAAATACTCGACGTCTTTTCTTCGCCCGTTTGTTTGTATTTGTTGCCTACGTTCTTTGTAATAAGTTTTATGTCGAGTAAATGTACAGTAAAAACTTTAAATACGGCGGTGCAAAGTGGCGTGCCTACAGTCACCCACTAGATAACAGAGATATTAATAATTGGTTAAAAAGCTTCCGTCTAGGTGTTTAAAATGCCTGAACTACACTTTTCATACAGCTGGAATAACCACTGTGATCAGTGTGGAACAGCGAGGTAAAAGTGTGATATCTTCATGAGGACATGATGGAGCTTTGCGATTCCCTCAAACTGCATCGACTGCCTGTCGCCAGCAGCTCCTTATCCAACCAGTTCACTGTGACTGCTTCTTCTTTCACTTCTATTCTTTCCTTTTTTTTGACAGATTTGCCCAACAAGGGTGAACAGTGTGACTAACTTCTGGGAGCAGACCGTTCCAGTGTTAACAGACATTACAGTCAGGTAATGCAAGTTGACATCCACCAAATGTTAACGAGTGGCATTTTGGTCTGATACAGAGATATTATGACAGGAAGAGGGAACGGTACACATGACTATAGTGACTGAAGGATAATCAATTAAAATATGCCTAATATGACACCAATTTTACAATATGATTCAGCAACAGTGAGGGCATATGTTAGTGTTAAACAGGACACTGTTACGAAGTGATGAAATAATTAGTTGACAGAAAAACAATTATTGATAGGCAAATAGTCCTCAAAGTCTTTAATCTAACAAAAATAGAAAAAAGATCGAGCTTATTCAATGTAAGATTGGTTGCTTTTATCCATTTTTTTTATCATTGTAAATTTAAAATTTGGAAACTGTCCAAAAGCAATTTGAAGATATGAGCAATGGCTCTGAAAATATGTGCTGGCCTATTAAAAAGTAAAGAATAAATAAATAAAAAAAACATGAATTGATAATGACAATAATTGTTAGATGCAGCCCTGTAATAATTCTGAACATAATCATTTGAGCTAAATACACGCTGCACACACACACAATATTCAGTGTGCTCACACTTGGATGATGACTAAAAGAAACAAAGAGGCTCATACTTGCAAATCCATAGAAACACAATTTATTTCCGCATATGCAAGTTGCTGGAGCAGGAGGTGGGTGGGAGAGGGAAATGAGCAGAGCCATCCAGCAGTATTGCTGCTGCTAGCAATGTGTGCATGCGTGTGTGTCTGTGCATGCGTGTGTGTGTGTGTGTGTGTGTTTGAGAGCCGTTCCTGCGGCAGCAGCTAAGGCGCTGTAGCAGGACTCGGTGTTATCACTCATTCTGATTCCGTATTACAGCATGACGGATGGGCCCCCGCGGGCCGGTGAGCGTCGCCGCGCGCTTATTACCGCAGCTCTTAAGTGGGAGTTGATTTAGCTTAAATAGGTTGTTTCATAAGGAGAAGACACCAGCGCTGTCACCACTGCTCTGCTCCTCGCTACAGCAAACTGCCACTCTAATTGAATAATGCCTCCTCTACATACCTATTAGGGTGCTTCGGTACATAGTGTGCCCCAATAATTGCTTATACAACCTGGCTAATTTGGCCTTCACCCCCTACACACACACACACACCTCTTCTCCCCAATGTGTGATATTCATGTTGCTAATATAATCCCCAGTATGTGTGTGCTCTATGTGGGTGAGTATTTTACAGTGTTGAATGTTCAGTCACTTTTGCTCCGGCGTATTAGCGAAAACAAAACAAACGGGCCTATATTTGAGTCATAAATTTGATATTTCTTGAACCTGAATCCAATGGAATCACTGGATTCGGAACGCTATAAAAGTGCAAATAGACCCACACTGTAAAGGATTAGTGATTCAATACCATAGCACAGGGAAATATTTGAGCATGCGGGTTCCAATAATACGAGTGCCATGGTGTTTCCGCGTGGAGGTGGTTACGATGGGAGGAGGCTGGGATAAAGGCATTTCGATTAGCGAAACGTTGATCCGTTTCCCCGTCTCTGTTGGCTTTGAGAGATTATTGCTGATGCAACAGTGCGGTGGCATGTGAATTGCGCGCCGCTGTGGAGTGGAACCGGTGCCAGCTCTCTGTAAGTGAACAAGGGGCCATGGATTCTTGCCAGCAACAACATACTCCCGGGAAGCCGAAGTTGGCCGTCAATCATGAGCCCCGAAACACACCAATTTCTCACTACCCCCCCCCCCCCCCCACACACACACACACACACACACACACGCTTCTCTCAGTTTGTCAGACAGACGCACAGATTCATACACAAACACCAACACACAGACACTAAGGGGCACTGAAAGTGAAGAAAAAACAAAAGGGTCGGCACTTTCAGGGGGAAGTTTGATCACCTCCCAGAATGTGTAGATCAGAGGTCTTCAACAGGGGGTCCGCAGGCCCAGGTACTGAAGGGGGTCCGTGACATTTTTGGCTGATTAGACAATTTTCTTTTATTTTAATTAATTTTTTTTTTTTAACATGAATCTGTCCATTATTTTAATAGTTCTATATTGACAGGTATGTTTATGCATGGCAGTGGAATAGGCCATCACTCATTTCCACATTTATGTTTAGAATAAAAAAGTCAATTTGAATAGCTTGTATGCATGTGTGTCATGCAATTGGTGGCGCACTGGGTTAAGAGGTCGTCTGGGAACCGGAAGGTCGTCACGTGTCGAAGTGTACCTGAGCAATACACTGAACCCCCGGCTCCCCGGGCGCCTGTCATTTGGCAGCCCACTGCTCCCTATATACAGGGGTGGGTCAAATGCAGAGAAAAATTTCCCCCTTAAAGGGATAAAGACAGTATAAATTCTATTCAATTGACAAGGTATGTTTATAAATGGCAGTGGCACGGCCTCCCTACTCACTGTACCTTGCACATGTTTAAAATTAAAACAGTGTATTATTTGAACAGCTTAGTATTGAATGCACAATAAAGAGGTATGTTTATACATGGCACTATAGGCCCAGTTTAATATAAAACACAATTTTATACAATATATATAGTAGGGGGTCCCTGCGCCATCTCTCTGAGTTTGGGGGTCCTTGGCCTGAAAAACATTGAAGACCCCTGCTCTAGATTAATGCTCCGGAGCAGCCGCACTAAATATAACTGTGAATTCAAGACCTCGTGAAGAAGATGGGAATTTCTCCAGCCCGGCCTTAGGTCAGAAACGATCAGGTTAGAATATAATTTTACTCACTGGACAGAATTCTAAATATGAGGAGTTGGTATCTGCTAAACATGCTGCACAAGCATGAAAACCCATCTTCAGTAAGTCCCAGTGATTTGATTAAAAACAAACTTAAATTCAGAGTTAAATGTGCATTGTACCTGTACACTGTAGCTATAAGTATCTTATGCCTTTCTGGTTCCATTAGTCATGTTTTTGAACAAAAATCTTTATTCTCATGTGTCTTTTTCTAGCAACGGACTTTTATTCAACAGTACCATTCAAACTGCAGCGACTACTCTGCTGGTCGCAAAGGCCAAACATAAATCAACAAGTATGACAAAAGGAACTTCTCTCTTCTTTGTCTAATATAAGCCAGCCTGACATAGTAGGGAGAAGAAAAAAAAAAACTTGTTTGATTGCCCTTTTCTTGCAATCTTTAGACTTATTAAGATGTTCTGCTGTAATGATGGATTTAGTTTTATTTGTATACTTTCAATGCCTAACTAAACATTTTCACTTTGTTGGGTCTAAAGGCCCAAATGCACCTTGTCCTTGTTTGTGAACACTGAGAATATACTGACTGGGAACCACCGACTTAAATTTAAAAAAACATTAAGAAAACATAAAATGCCATAAAAGTACTGAATGTCAACCAAAAATGCATTGCTTGAATTTGATAGACTGACGTAAATTTAAAATGGTAGATGTGAATAACTACAAATCCAGATTCATAATAAATTGTATGTGCTCCAATAGTGACACACACACACACACAAATCAACACTCATGCACACAATAAACACACTATACACATGGACACTTTATCAAACATACATTTCATCACACAAACACACTCCCATATGCACACATTCCCACACACAAACATTTACACAGTATACATTTGTAGAACGTATGCTCACACGCGCCCACACGCCCACAGCCCTGTGGGTGCTCTGGTGTGCCACCCCGCTCTCTTTCCCATGCGTGCTGGCTGTGCCCTCTGGTTGGCGGTGATTGATGATGGCCATGACGAGGCAGATCATTTGGGTGGCCCCATCTACACAGGACGTAAATCAAATCAGCCTCGCTAATGATTCTCAGACGCTCATCTGGCAGCCGCGGCCAGAACCCTATCGGGTCTTGCGCGGAAGGGACAAAAGAAACATCAATAAGTCCCAGAATGATTGTATTTGACCATCCGTTCCAGGGATTGATGTCCATTTTCTTAAAGATGTCTAGGTGAAAGAGAGGCACCTCTGTCTGGGAGAAAAATCAAGATCTCATCATCTGTGCTGCATCACAATTGTGAAATTGATGCATGTGCGTGTGTGGGCATGTGTGTGTGTGAAGCTCTATGGATATGCATTTAGATGTGATGCAAGGTGGTGTAATGTAGCTGAATAGGCAAAATATTGCTTCATTGGAATATCTAAGATCAGCTGTGCCAGGTAGAGAATCTAAAATAAAACCGACAAAACAATCAAACAGGTGAAGAGGATAAAAATCCACCGGGCGGACACGTCTGTGGGTCCGGTCCTGTTGCCGGCTGTGATGTGATGGATAACCCTGGCAGGTGAGATGACCTCAGCCCTCCGGCCTCCGGGGGTGACCCATTACAACTTTTCATTAAAACGTCTGTCCGGTGTACCGCCTTGATTTGTCCATAATTTATGACGCCATTACAAGCTAATTAGTGGCAGGATCCCTCTGCCCTGCTCGGCATGCCAGGCCCCTGGCAGTTAGGAGAGGGCACACACTGCTGGCTTCAGCTGAACAAGTACCAGCAAAGGCTACTCTCAGCAGCCCGGCCTTCATTTTCCTTTTAATCTGTGCTTGTAAAGCTCGGTAAATACAGTAGACTGCCACTGCTCAGAAGCATTACGCAAGTAGTAGTAGAAGTATTATCTGCTGGTACTGTTACACCGTAATCATTTGTGAAATTATATTTTTAATTTGCATGAATGCTCAGATTTTTTTTTCCAAGACAAAAGTCAATATATGATTTGATAACACAGCCACGATTTTGGAGATTATTTCAGGGTGGAACAATCTGTTCTAAACTATTTTAACATTATTTTCTCAGATTTACCTCACACTTGTTTCAGCTTGTCACAGACGGAATCACTGTTAATCAGTGATTGTGAGAGCAACAATTTATTTAAATGTTTTATAGGAGTGTGATTGATAACCTTCCTTTAAAAGAAACAGAATTTAAAGCTGGATTCCTTTGTCTTTACAGTTATTTGACCCCAGCAGAGGCCTTGTAAAACTCAAAATGTGCACCATCTGCATACGGAGCAAATGTTTAACAGTAGCCTAGCGGAGCAGAGAGTGACTGTCCTCAGCAGCTTGTCTATAAGATTGGAGGGGAGGGGAGAAGGGGGGGGTCTCATCAAAGCCAGTGCACCCATGCATGAAAGTCAATCCACTGCTTGTGTGTGTTTTATTTATTCATTAGTGACACGCGGCTTGAAAAGGAAGAAGAAAAAAAAGACAAGAAACTTCCATTCAAATAGGCATGGCATCCCTGGAGCGCCATTGTAAGAAACAAGGGGGGGGGGGGGGGGATAATGTGTGTGTGTGTGCGTGCGTGTAAAACAGGGTGCTGGAGGAGAGGGAGATGAGGGAAGAGTGGGATGACTTCTTTTAATTTGGGGAACCCCTCGGGGGAAATCGAGCCCGTGAACACACAATTACGACAGTCATCAGTGAAGCGCGCACGTGAGGAAGTCGGGCGTCGAGCGTAAAATAACAGGATGGAGGAGGAGGAAATGATATGAAGTATTATTATCTCAAGTCTCTGCTGCCCCTCCCCCTCTGATAATCACCCGCACACACATGCTAAATGTATGCACACACGCACTCATCTAAAATGTGCTTCATTTCTTAAATGATGAATGTAACTAACACACAGATAATCTATTACAAATAACGGTTTTGGGGGAGGGGCAAGACCGTCATCATCAGCCAATTATCATCTTATTATGGGTGTTAAGTGGCCTCATATTAGGGTCAGCGCCCTCTCATTTCAAGAGAGGGAATAATTGTTAACCTCTGTAATAGCGATACACAGAAAGTGTTTAACACACCCCGGGGGTTTCTCGCTCACACACAGTCAGCGCATTGGACAGAAGTTCTCATGGTTTTCACTTCCAACCTGCCGCAGAGTTTCAGGTTCAACAGATCAGATGCATTAATGTGTGACCAGAAGTGTCACATCTTCCGTCAAGCCAGCTGTGATATATAAAATCATATTTAGTCGTTTATGTACGCTTACATCTAGCGCTATTGACAGTTGTTTATCGCCGTTTAACGTCATTTAAGTCTCGGCCACCACACGATATTTGTGGTGAAATTCAGTGACGGCTATTTGAAGCTTTTCCACTGTACTTTCTGGTACATATGTGTAATGATTAGTCAATCAACACAAATATTCAACAAGACTTTATAATAATAATCCTTACAGAAGTTATTTATCAAGCATAAATGAAACAGTCTCTGCGTATAGCTTCTCCAATGTGAGTATTTTCTGTTTTATATACGATCAATTTAACATCTTCAGCTTTTACAGTGTTGGTCGGACAAAAAAAAGACATTTAGAGACTTTAGACTAGACCAAATGATAAATTGACACGATAAAATAAATAATGAATGGGTTAACTATAATGAAAGTAATCGTTAGTGGCTAGCTAAGATGTCATGCTTCTCATTTCTTCATGAAACTGCGCTTGTTTTTCTACCTGCTCTGCCCACCTCTTATTATATTTTCCTCTCTAAAATAGCAATAAAACCTTTTCATGAAAAAAGTTTTAATTTTACACAAACATTTGACATCTACAAGAGGTTTAAATGCTCATCGAATTGTATCGATGTGAGCTGCATGGACTAAATGAAAGAATTTAGTTGGTGTGAGGCTAATTAATTGACACTGTAATTGCCAAAATGGCCACCAAAGAGGAAATTACATCCCCCCCAATAAAAAAAGTTGCATTTAGCCTTTAATCTGACAGAATTTAGAAAGACATATTGTCGACAACAAAAGGAGATCAAATCAACTTTTTGGATTGGGAATTCAATATTGCTGAACACATGACTGAGGAAAAATTCTGATTGGACTGAATCAGAATGTTATTAAAATAATCACATCTCTGACTCGTGGCAAGTCCAATAAACTTGCAGGAAGTGTGAGTTCTGGCAGCGTCTTTAGAAGTTGATTCCCTTTCAAAACAGTGTGAGCGATGGAAATGAAAAATCCTCTGAGGACGCAGCGCCTCACTTCACCTCAACAGTCCACATGAAGAGACAAGAGACTTGGTAAAGTGTGTTTTTTCAATAACTTTTTCTTTGGAGTCAGGTAAAACCAAATCCGTTTAGCTTGTAGATAACAGTCAATATTATATGAATGACTCTCCTAAGTCAACCTGGGGTATATCGTTTTTGGATATCGCTTTTTGCAAATAACTTTCAATTCCTTTCCGGCTGAAATCAAGTTTTTCAGGAAATTCTCTTTGTGGTATATTGCATCTGGCTGAGTGGCCTTTATTGTGCTGGCTCTCCGGTGGGCTGTTATATGGGAAGGCCGGACCCTGGGGGTCCCGTGTCGCCTCTGGCTTATATTGCGACAGACACCAAAGTGACGATCTCCCCCAATAGCCTGACTTCCTCACTCAGCGAATCCTCTAAGTGAGTTACCTGTCTAGGAGGGTGGCTTAGATAGAATGAAACACTCACTTGTCACTTTTATTAACCCTCTTATTTCCCCCTTTCCCCCCCCAACCCCCACAACCTCCTACTATCGCTCTAACCCTCTCTTCCCAACCCAACACAATCCCCATCTTTCTTTTCTTTTCTCCCCTACATTAACCCGCAATTCTCCCCATCACACCCCCTGAAGCCAAAATCATCTCCGTTTTGCATAATGCGCCGTTTAAACTGATAGCGGTGACATGAGCGGGAGGGCACTCGGAGTGAGATGGAGAGAAAGGGGGAAGTGATGAAGCTTTGTCCTCTCTGACTCACCCTCGCTCTCCACCTCTCTCCCTTTGCGGCTGGCGGTGACCCCTGGTGACAGTTATTATCCACACGGTCGCAGTTGGTCCCTTGTCCCACGAGCAGGACACAACCCCTTCCTAATGTCTCCCGCTAGGCCTGCTCCTGGGAAGCCATATACTCACTACAGCAGCCCTCCTCTTTAGCACACACACACGCGCACACACACACACACACACAGTACACCCTGCCCATAGGAAGCTTTACGGCGGCCTTGTGCTAGTCGAGTGTGCTTCCAGCAGGCAGGAGAAGATGTGATGTAAGGCGGGCGGTCTATTATGTCGTCAGTGTAACACTGATTCATGACATAAGACATTATACTTTGGGGTTTTTTTCAACATGGAATAGAATTAAACAATCAAACGACAGAAAATTAACCTATTTTGATAATACATGCATTATTTAAGTTGCCTAATTTATTGTGCAAAAATGCCAATCATTGTTTTGGTCCCAGCTTCTTGAAGATTTGCTGCTTTTATAAGTTAATGAATACTTAGAGTTTTGACTGTTATTTGGGACAGAAATGTATGATGGTCATTCATCACCATTTTAAAATATTAATAAGTTAAACAGAATGATTTACAGATTAATTCATCATGAAAATCATTAGCTTGTCCTAATTCTATGCTAAAATACTCAAATGCCCTTTGACATTCAATTAGATACATAATAAAAGCTCTTGAGGCTGCTTTGGCTTACGTACTGCTAAATACTTAAATCTACTGAAGTACTTCATAATAATACATTGAAAGTATTGTAGTACAGCTAGCAGATCATTGTGAATACGAGTTGTTTCACCATGGGGGATGCACAACAATTCTGAAAAGAAGAACGACACACTTCTGCTACGAACCATTTGTTTCTTTCTTTTCTTCTTTCAGACAGAAAACAATGACAGAAACGAGCTCCGTCGACATCTCTATCTATCTTTCCTCGTGTGACACTTTCTTAAATATTCCAATCGAGAAGTGGGCAGAGACGCAACACAACCTCATGAATTCAAATGGGCGATGCCCGGAATGCCAATGGTTTCAGTCTTCCCTGCTGCTACCAATTTATATTTTCCATATGGGTCCTGAAACGCAAATGGAAGTCAGCCTGTGCCCTTCTATCCCTCCTTGCCTCCCCCCTGGGGACAAAGGCGGTCAAAAGTCAAGGAAATTCTGATTCCTCAGCACAGCACACCAAGGGCACCTAAACACAAACCAAACAGCTCCCACAATGCCTCACTGTTGGCAAACTTGGGTTCCCTCCCTCAGAGATCTGCTAGTATTCTAAATGGTAATTATCACACACACACATTTGCAGGCGTGCATACACACTACTTGGACTGTGCAGATGAAATGCAAAAGACAAAGAGGAGAAAGGGAGGAGTTCAGGGAGAGACAGAAGAGAAAATGAAGTGTAGTAAGAAGACGAAAAAATTGAAGTGTAGCAATTTAAACCAGAAAAAAAGAGAAAATGTCAGGGAAAAAAAGTGGTGGGGATGTAAATGTGGAGTCAGAGAGTTCAGGAGGAGAGAGGAGGTATAATGTGCTGAGCTGACCTGGGGGCCGCGGGGCTGAGTGTCCAGGGGCCAGATCTCAGTGGTTATCATTATGTTGAGGGGGAGGTGTACTCGGTCCTTCTCTCCATTCCCCCCCCCCCCTCTCCTCCAGCTCGAACTCCATTTCTGTCCCAGGGCAAAGGTGAGGTGGCCTGGGGAACGGCGGAAGGTGAAGGGTAACGCAGGGTGGAGCACGGGGTCAGCGTCTGTCGTTAGCGCTGCAGCTTGACCTGCTCACCTACAACTTCAAGTTTCACTCCCAAAGTTTTTTTTTTTTTTTTTTTTTTTTTTTTTTAAAGCTTCTTTTTCTTGTCGCCCACCGTCTCGTTCTCTCACCGACCGCCAGACCGAGCCGGGATAGATGAAACGTCCCCTTCTGAACCTTAATCGGTCAAATGTTTCATTCACGGAACTTGCCTGGTGAAGTTTGACAAAAAGTCTCAAATAGAATTAAAAACATAGAAATGTTCTTTTTCTAAAAGGGCTTCTTACAAAAAGGAAAAGTATGCATTTAATCAGATTAATTTGGAGGGGCAGTGTTATGCATGTTTATTTATGCATCTACCTATACGAATGCAGTACAGTTTTGTCTGTGGACAAAATATATAATGTGTCCTACGGCTTTTGTTTGGTATCACTGCTGAAATTATTAAAGATAAAACTTTGTCATTTATCTCATCTACGTTTCTAGTACCAAATGATCCTAGAGATTTTATAATGGTTAAAAAAAATGGAAAAAGGGGCAGAAAAGACTGGAGAATGGAGTTCAAGTGGGAGATGAGACGGTAGAAGAAGCCTGACACCTTAGATGCAGGAGATCAAAAACACACACACGATATATCTAAACACATGGCACTTTCTACACATTAGAAATCATCTCATTTACAAAAAGCCTCGCGCCAACAAAAGGTGTTCTTTTCACGCAGAGCGAGGCCGTCGGCCCTTTCATTGTCCAGCTCCTTCTGTTCTTCTCTCAACACCGCCCTCTTTATCAGTGCAATTACAGCACAAACAGGACTCATCATTGGGTCAACTGTCCTCTCCTATCGCCTCCATTTCCATGAGCAACCTAATTAGTCCTAAAGAGAGAAAAACTGATGAGCGCAGGAGAGCAGAGAGGCAGCGAGAGAAAAGACCAGCCATCATGTCCATTTGTGTGGGTTCGGAACAGCAATTGTATGTGTTTGAGTGTGAGTGTGTGTCTGTGTACGGGTGGTTTTTTTCCCCCTTTCTTTTTGTTTGTTTGTCGCTGTCCTCACGCTTTCTATCTCCTTTTTTTCCCAGAGAAAGAAAGCCTTCAAAGGAGCGATTGTGCAGAGAGGCTGAAGTGGTCCGTTGGTAAGCGGACAGCAGAGCAACACAACAAACATGGCTGGCACTAATCAGGGCCCCGGCTAATGTAAACAATGTCATTTTTTTGCCCTTAATGAGCCAATTTTCCGCAGATACGAGAGCGCTAACAATTGGGGCAGCGCCTTTGATGTGATTCATCTGAAGGTTTGTTTGTGATCGCTTGGCACTTTTTGTTGGAAGCCCTGCGCCCAGCTGCTTTCATCTACCCCTGAAAAGGGAGAGCAACGGATCACTTGGCTACAGAGGGAGGGGGGGGGAATACAAATAATAATTTTCTTTTCTTTCCCTTTAAAAGAAAAAAAAAGAAAAAAAAAAAAAAAAAAAGACAACCACCCTCCCCCTTTTTATTATAAACTAGTCCTAATCAGCTGACCGCCCCCTCCTTCTTGTCTCCCTCCCCTTTAGCCCCACACTTCTGTGAAGATGCATACAAGAGCGAAGGAGCATCGTTCATGAGGGATGAAAAAATAAAAACGAGCGTTGGAGCCGGGTGTCTATAGCGAACTCATTAAAAGGCGCCCCGGTGTGCGAGCGGTGGACACTGACAGGGCCTTCATTAACGTGGTGCTGACAAAAGGTGAGGCAGACCAAAGAGGCAGCCGGCGGGCCAGGTGTGTGTGCCGCCGCGCCTTTCAAAAAAATAAAACACAGAGAGACAGAGAGAGACAGAGACAGAGAGACAGAGAGACAGAGACAGAGAGACAGAGACAGAGAGCGATAAAGAGTTTTTCAGTGTTTACTAAATCCTCCAAACTTCCCATCTGCAGTGTGTTCGAGGCGAGATAATCCTGCCACGCAACGTTCCATTTCATGAAGCAGACCAGGAAAAACGTGTCTTGTACCGATTATCATAATAAAGTGAACTCTTCAAAAGTTCAGTACAAGGCCACGAGAACACACAAATAACAAAACAGGAAAGAGGAAAGAGAGGGATATTGATGTAATGAAGGTAGTCAAAAGGTAGTGACCAAAGGCAATACATCGCCCACGTCCAGGCCTGTTCCAATCAATCACCGGAGCTGAAGTGAAGTCAACTCCAGGCTAGTCAGTCAGCCAGGCCCCCATTACATCCACACACACACACTTACTTCCGCCTGCCTCTCTGGCCATGAGTCAGGGGCCCTCTGGGGCCAAGCGCACACACACACACACACACACACACACACACACACTGCACCTGCTGGGCCCTGCAGTTACCAGCTGTCAAATCCACGTGCTCTGTGCCGTCTGTTTAATGTGTGTGTGTGTGTGTGTCTGTTTAATGTGTGTGTGTGTGTGTGTGTGTGTGTGTGTGTGTGTGTGTAAAGAGTGCAGGGTTGCAGCAAAGTTACACACCTCAGCTGGTCAGAGAGGAAGAACGTGATGAGGGACCTTCAAGGACATTTACCTGCATTCAACAAATGTTCTAACAAAAATGAACGACATAAAAGGAAAGATGAGGGCGAAATAGCATTAAACTGACCCTTCCGAAAATCAGCTCTTTACTGATTTAGTCGCTTCATTAATTGATCAATCTGATCAACAGAATATGGTCAACAATACAATTAGTTATTTACCAAGCATGTCAAACACTGGCTGGTTCTACTTCAAAGATTTGCAGATTTTCTCTGTCTTAAAATCATTGTAAAAAAAAAAACCTTTGGGTTTTGGATTATTGTGATGCGGCTTTTGTTTTTACCATTTCCAGGCATTTTAGAGACTAAATACTTTGATAATTGATGAATTAGTTAGTTGAAGCCCTGCATCATTGGAAGAAAAATCACCCCAGCTGTGAAAGTGCAAATTAAAAAGTGATGCACGCAGTCCCGGTGGCAGCAGAAAGAACCATTAATCAGTAAAATGGATAGATTTGTTGGAAAAATACAAGACGCATTACAGTGTTTACCTCGAGGGCATGACCTTAATCCTGAGCCCCCTCCCCCCCCCCCACACACACACACACACACACACACCTCTGTAAGGGACAGAGAGATAGGAAACCAAGCTCAGGCAACAATGAATAACATGTCTGTTTTGGGGGGGGGGGGGAATCAATAATGTGTTGTGATGTGAAACTGATTCCCCACTGGATTTGGCCGTGCTCTGTGTGGCCCTGAGGTAAAAAGTGTACTTTGTTACAGTGTGTAGCAGTAAGCCCTGGAGACCTGTGTAGCGATTAAGCCGTATTGGAGCACATTAGCCCAGGCCATGTCATGGCAGGCTGAAACAAGCCTGCCATGGAAGGGAAAAAGGATGAAGACGGCGGGTACACCGGAGGGAACGGAGAAGAAAAATGGGATCAGAAGAGAATAAAATAAAAAAGATTTTATGTAAAAACAGGATGGGAGGGCAGGGGACAGAAGAGAAATGAGAGGATGGAGTAGAAAAGGGACAGCGATAAAACAAGAAAGAAAGAAGATATGACGGAGAGAAAAAAAGTGCGACGGAGACATGACATTTGTGTGACTGCATCGTCATACAGGACTCCTCCACAGACGCATCTTCATGTCCGGAGTGAGACGAAAGACGTACTGCAAAAACTGAGACACTTCCTGGTGTCACTGCTGACAGTAAAGAGAAAGACAGCGGGGATGGAAGGGTGGAGCTAGGATAAAGAGAGGGAACAGGGGTGGAGAGAGTGACAAATTCACATCTAATGGCTATTTACAGGCCCCCCCCCTCCCCCTCCCCACAGAAACCCGAGGCCTCAACCCCCTTTTTTCTCATTTCCTCCTCTTTATTTATCCCTCTCCTTTCCTCTGTGGTAAATTTGTCACTTTTGCATAATGGCGCTACACACTGGTGTGGACTGCTGTGAGGCGCCGGGTGGAAGTGAGATGTGGCTAGATGAGGCCGCTCAAGGTGTGATGGAGAAAGTAGGGACGGTAATGGAAGAGAGGACAGAGGAGTCGATGGCTGCAATTCCTTCCTCAATCGCTGAGGAGAAAAGAAAAATAAATCTCTGACCATCTTCCTATAACCCCCATCCCCCCTCTTGTTCCGACCCCCTTTGCCCCCTGTCACCCACCTCTCCCCTCCATCCTTCCCTCTTGTACACCACCCCCTCCTCTCTTTCACTCTCTCCTTTCTCCCCTCCACCCCCCCCCCCCCTCTCTTGTCTCTCCAGGAGGCAGTTGTCAATCAAGCGCATTTCCCACAATCCCTCTGGAGCTCATTGTGCCCGCGGTCGCTGGCGGAGGCAGGCGTTGTGAGGCGGCAGTGAGCCGCAGATGGAGGGAGCGCTGTCAATCATTGTCACTAATTATTAATTTCTGTCACTCAGGCCCCCGTCGCAGGGGCCTCTCACTCGCTGTCGCTCGCCTCCTTCCTCCTCCTCTCCGCTCATTCAGAGAGTCGGTCTGCATCTCTCTCTCTCTCTCGTATGCCACCCCGGCCACAAAAAGTTCAACCTTTCATTATGTGGTGCACTAAGAACTGCCCCCTCTTCCCTCCCATCACCAGGTCAGTCCCCTTGACTCTCTGCTCCTTTTTAATTGTATTCTGCCCTCCACCCCTCTCAGCCTCTCCCATACACCACGTCAAACTCCTCTAATTCTTCAAGAATCCACAAAAAGACATTAAAAAGACCTTCTAGTCTTGTTTTTCCTCCCTTTCTTTTTTTTTGTAAAGCTGAGACTCAGCAGGTCTATGGTGAGGTTTTGATTTGGTGAACTTGGTGTTTTCAATTTGCACACCGAAGCTTTCGCCTGTGATGGCGGCTAATGAGGGAGGCCTGACCCGCATGTAGTAGCGACTGAGAACGGGGCCAGTCCACTCTGCTAAGGGTTCTGATCCACCCTCACCTCATTACCAAAGGTGGTGGGCTGGCAGGAAAAGAAGAGGGAGAGAAAGAGGAGAGAGGAGAAAAAGGAGAGAGGAGAGAGGAAAGAGGAGAGCGAGAGAAAGAGTTGGTGATTAGGAGTTAGGGCGCACGCACACACACACACACACACATATATTCACGAAAACACACTGCTTGCACACAGGCCCACATCTAACTATTGCCATGCTATGCCAACATAAATGCATGCACTGACTCACACAGTGCTATACACACAGCATGACATCATTATACACACACACACAGTCCGGTGAATTCCACCTAAACGCACACTCAGAAAAATAAAGATGAATGTTATTATTTGCCCACACAAGCATTTTCAGTCACACACATGCATACGTAAACAGACGTAAAGTGTCTCTCGATCTGCTATCACAAACCTGCTGATTAACACACACGCAACAGCAAACATGCATTAAATAACATGCACGCTCATGTGTTTGCAGCCACAGATGCACTCACTTACACACACACACACACACACACATTCACTCCCCAACACCCATCTCAAAACATCCACACACACACACATGAATGATATCCGGTGTACCCAGTCTCTATAAAACACACACCCACCATACACATCTCCTCCGCTGCCTCCTCCAGGATTACTATTCGCGAGTCGCGACAGGCCTGTGCTGCTCTAATGAGGGGCCGAGGAAGAGGCCAGCTGGACACCACTGATCCTTTACCTCCCTTCTCCCTCCATCTATACCTCTCTGCATCCATCCATCCACCCACCCACACACCCCCCCCCCCACATCCCTCTGCCCCCCCCCCCCAAAAAAAACCCCCAGCATGCCCCACAGTCCTGCTCTGCATACAGCCATTAGCACCCCTCTACCCCTAACCTTCTGTCTCTCTGTACCCACCACCTCCTCCCACCTTCCTTCCTGCCTGCCTCTTTTCTTCAGTCTCCTCTCTTTCCTGTCGCTCTCTTTTCCTCGGCACCTGTCACTTTTACTTTTCCCTGTCTTCCCCAGCTCTGTTGTTGTTGTTTTTTTTCCCTCTCTTTCTCCATCTCCTCTTTCTCATCTCCTCTTACCTGTCACTGTCTTTCTCATCCCATCTGATTGTCTCTTTACTCCCTTCATCTACCAATGCCTCTCTCTCTCTCTCTGTCACCAACCTCCTTTCTCACCCTTCCCTCAATGTGTGTGTCATCATTCAGCACCTCAGTGGAGACAGGGTTTATTGGGGTAATGCATTTATCACTGCTGCAAGCCAGGGCCTCACCTCCTTCTTTGAGCCAGTGAGTAATGAAAATAGGATCAGTTCTGACAACACTCTGCAACACACACAAAGACTCACACAAATGCACTCCTGCGCGCACACAAAACACACCATTGCAACACAAACCCCCCCCCCCAAAACCATCAGACCTAAGTGATTCTTATGAGCACACACACACACACACACACACAGGACCTCTTTTACATGACTTGGCTGTTTCTAATGAGATGGCCTTTTGTTTTTCTATTATTTAATATTACTGATTCTTTGTCTTTGATAAATTGAAGTGAGAACAGTTGATCTGTAGTGAATTGATCAGCAGCGTTTAATTACACAGAGATTAGAGGTACACAAGCTGGAAACTGTGAAAAAGTGTTGAATAAAAGATGCTTAACATTTCAACTTATTTAAAGTCATGTAATTATCAAGTAAGAACCAAATGAAGGTGAGTCGAGAAAAGTATAAATCTGATGTTTCATAAATAAATATGGACATCAATGAGCTGAAACTTCCGTGTTTGAAACTACACCACAGCCATCAGCAGGTGTTTCCACACGTCCAGAGCTTTGATCAGTTTAGAGTGATGCAGTCATGCTTCATCATGATTTCAAGAGCAAATTGTACTATTGTACCTTTGGGGGGGGGGGGGGAATTCAATTGTGAACTTGTGTCTAATTAAAATCTAAAGGATCTTATTTGTCAAGTATAAAGTTGTGACTTAAAGTTGTAACAAGAAGCAAAGAAATATCAGCGTCAATGATCAATATCTCAAATTGGTTGATAATTAATTCATTTATAATTCAATGTCAGCAAAACTGCATGTTTTCTTCAAAGTTTAAAAATACAGATTCAGACCCAGATGTCGTACTAGCATTGAGAAGTAGTGCACGAGCTTACATTTTATTGCATAATAATAGATTCAAAATGTACATTCAAAAACAAGTTAAAACTGTTGCAAATTTTAGACGTATTGGAAACAATTGAACCCCTTTGTTGTACATTAAGGCCATGATTGTCTCACAAATCAACCGCTGTCTTACTAGCTGCACACAGACAGGTCGAACCACATTCTATAACACTGTCAAGTTGAATCTAAAGGATTGTTGTTTTTTGTTGGACTGCTTGTGCTTCATATTACGCATTCATTAATTACCCCAACCCAAATCCAGATGCCCAATGGTCCTCAATAGCCACCGAGCAACAATATGAAACACCATTTGTTTTGTCCGTGAATTACATCTGACTAAATCTAGAAAATACAAGTGGGATTGAAAGGCTACATGTCCAACTATTTCAGCCACGGTTTTCTAGGGAGAAAGAAAGCAGGTGAGGATCAAGTGTTAATGGCCAGGGGTGCCTGTCTTATCCCATTTGCTCTGGCAGTGTCGGGAAAGTGGGGGAGGTCTTCGCCAGCTTAAAACGATACCATCACCACAGGTATTCCAGCGAGGCTCTGATTGGCCTTGACAGAACAAAACATCGCCGCAGCAAACGACTCAAGCACCTCCCACTACATCAGACTCAAGAGGACAAGGTCAGATCAGCAGCAAACATAAAGTTTCATCTTAGAAAACAAACTAAAATGGAGCGCATTGTAGCCGAGGAGAGCGTTGGTAATACACCAAGTGGTGCGTGGAGAGCTTAAGTCAAAAGACTGCTGACTAATGTGCCGAAATGGCTGGAAATACTCTGTGGTATTGCAGAGGTATTTGTTATTCATATGGCCCTCAAGCTGCATCCACAAGGCTTGCGTGAAAGTGTGTGTCTGCATGTGCAAGGCGTGGATGTATATGCGTGTATGCTTTTGTGTGTGTGTGTGTGAGTGTGCGTGTCTTGCGCTTCAGCCACAGTGCTGAGGATGCCATTAATGCTTGCTGCTGATCGCCCTCCCACATTTAAATAACAATAGTGCAGTCAGAGAAAGCATCGGTGTGAATCCAACCCGCAAAACACCCAGGAGCTGCAGGCCCCACTCCTGCTGTGCGTGCGTGTACGTGCGAGTTTGTGTACGTGCGAGTTGAGGTGTGCATGTGCACAAACAGCCACACAGGAGTCTGAGAAAAGATAGTCGGCGAGACAGGAAGGAGAGCAAGGAAGACAGCAAGAGAGGAAAGCAGGCTGCAGCAGTGTCTAAAATACACATCGTCACTGTGTTGTGCAGATAGCGTGTGTGATGAGAAACTGCAGGTCCATGGAGCTGCCCCATTAGCATGCACTGGTGAACCCTGGATCCCTCAGTGGTTGAGCTACCCGTCTTTTAAATTGAATATGGCACTGGGCCAGAGATGGGCAGAATACTGACTGGAAAGGTTTCAGTCTTATTTTTCACCTCGGAAATAATAGACATTTCAAGTTTTCCCTCTTATTGTTGCTTCATTAAAGCCATTGCAGTGGCACTATTACAGGCACAGCAAGTGACAGCAGAACTTTCACTCAGCATTTCTGTCATTATAAAATCATTTGGACGGCACATCACGAGCATCACCAACATGCATGCAGTGGGCTCACAGAAATGCGATATCAGAGACGATGTCAAGGAAGGGGAATATCACACTGCTTTCAATCTATAGGATGACAGTTATTTTAGTTCCAACTAAACACTTTAAACAAGCAGCCCAGCTTATAAGTTCACCACAGTAAACAAATCCATGCATCCATTTATCTATTTTCAACTACACCTACAACTCCATACAAAAAGCCTCAGCAAGGCTCAGTCAGCTGGTGAAAATAACATATATTATGACTGAACTTTTATCAATTTCAATATATTCATAAAAACAGACCTATGATAACCCAATATTCAGGTAGCTGGTGCACATCCATAAGCACCAATTTAGCATTTGCTAAAAGGACTTTCTCACAGCAGACAGTTTGACTCAACAGTCTGAAAACAACAGGTTTCCTAACGACACTGACTATCTCTAGCACAATACCAGGACCCTGACAATAAAGCAGCATTAATCATTACTTCCAACTGTGCTTCTCCTACTGTGACATGTCAAAAACACAGTGGACTTCACTGACGCCTCATTTAAATGGCGGTATTAGCAGGCTGGCTCCATCCTACACCAAGACACTGTCAACTTATTTGAGGGTACTCACCAAAATGCATCATGTCGCCTCTTAGAAGATGAATTTGGGCCCCATCTCTTCATAAAGTGGCAGTGGTGTTGATGGATAGCATTAGCGTTCGGTAAAAACGTCTTCCTTGCACGCAAAGCAATTTACTGCGCTAATTGCCGACGTTCGCGCAGGTGCGGAAATACCCGCCCTGAACGCTGTCTCCGACAGAAGTTGCTCATACAAACTCACCTGTGTGTAATGTGACGCTGATTAGCTCCACGGCAACCGTTCGGGAGAGTTCACGGACATTACGTCCGTAATGTGAAGTGAAAAACACACTTCAAACAGGTGGGATGCAGATTAATGAAAGTTTCAGGGTTATAGTCAATAACGTGACACTGTCTATGGTGCGGGATTGTACTCCCTGTTTGTGCTGCAGTGCAACAACTGGTGGCTGAAAAATGGTTGTTTATATATATATATATATATATATATATATATATCGTCTTTTCTGAAATGTTCAAACATTCTCCTGCTGGTGATTTCCTGTTGACATTCTAATTCACATGAATAGATCTACCATTGTAGGCCTGCTTCATAAAATGTGGAACATTTTTAATTCATATTAAAAACAGCACTTAACCGACATAAATACTCGTTAAGTTCGCATTCAACAAGACACACAACTCTTAACCACTGACACTGTCAAAACATAATGTGGGCAGAGATTCAATGATTGCAAGTGTTTTGTTCATTTAGTGCAGAATTAAGGACTCAAGTGACAGCTATTGCATCGTCAACAATTATTGTGTCTGATACTAGAAGGTCTGTGGAGACCTTTTCGGAATTGCATTGCATGGCAACAGCTTGGGTTTCACGCTTACTTCCAGTCAGCTGATTTACTTTAGTTTTACATTTAAAACTGATTGTAAACACCCTCATATTTGTTTTCTTTCAGGTGTGTGACCATAAAGTGGAGTCTACCGTATCATTACATTTCCATAACATCTAAATCAGGAACCTTGTTCTTTCTGACCTTTTAGATTAGGAACAGCAACTGCACCATCACGCTTCATATGTCGCCCAGTCATTGTTTGTCATTGCTGTGGACCGGAAGGAACGTACATCCATTAAAATCGACACTGCACATGCAAGAGATGTAGGCCTACACTTTACATTTTTAATCTCTGTCAAGAACGTGCCAATGCATCCGGTATTCAATGCAATGCGTATCCTAAAATCTAAAATGCTCTGACACTCAACTCCCTCACGTTATACTTTAACTGCTTTCTCTCTCAATAATCAGAGGAACCATTCTGCATCAGCATCTTTCCATCCCCTTTTTAATCTTCCCCCATCCATCTTACACATCCCTGGCTCGCAAGCACACACAAACATACGATACACTCGTCTCACCTCTCTGTTACACTCTGTCACAGAACACCTAATCACTGGCATTACGCACACAGAAATACTCAAGCTGTGCCTTTATGAGCACATGCACACACACACACCGACTGATCCCTTTCAGATTGCTTCGAGTAGAAGTCACTGTGAAATACAAGATACACAGATAAAGCACTCAAATTCTCAGATGTCCCTTTGAAGGCTGTCAGCAAATAAATCTAGAATACTTATAAACGTATCTCCACATGCATCGTCTTTTATTCCTCTTGTGATGTGCCACAAATTGATGCCCAACAGTCACAAGAGCACACGGCACACGAGACAAGCAGAGGAGAGACGTAAAGAGAGGAGGGAAGCGAAGTATAAGTGGGATGCCGCGGGGGTAGAGAGTTGTGAGAGACTTTTGGGAAGAAAAAAAAAAAAAAGACGGAGACAAAAAGAGTGAGAGGCTGAGTCTAATAAGAACCAAGAGACGGCGTGCTGATGTCTTGTGGTGCCATTTGAATACAGGGCAGCAGCAGCTGGAGTCTGTGTCGAACAGCTCTGCACTTCACACAGCATCAGCATCAGGAGAGCAATAGCGCTGGTAGTACTCTGCTGGAGTCTTACGATGCTTCACACACTCCCACAGACCAGCCTGTGTGCGAGCATGTGTGTGTGTGTGTGTGTGTGCATGAATGTGGCAATGACTTGGTGCTCCATGGTTCTCATTACTCAGCCACTGTAATGTGTTCGCCTTTCTAGCTTACCATATTGGGGCTGGTGTTCCCACTGTTGGCTTACAGAAAAGGAGAGGACCGGCCTCACCTCTGTTCTGAATGCATTAGCACGCATCACATTTTCAATCTGGACCTCAGCACAGGTTCCCAGCAAGTCGACTGAATAGTAACAGGGTCTGTGTGTGAGTGTGTGTGTGTGTGTGTGTGTGTGTGCAAGACGGAGAGAGGGGGGGGGGGGGGCTGTGGCAGAGTTAAAAAATGCCCATACTCCTGTTCGGTGCTGATAAGTTGTGTTATGGGAAACTGCCGGGGCAGACGGCAGCGTCGTTAGCATGACTGCCAGATTGAGAGGTAGAGAAGAAGGAGGTGTCGAAGGGAGGAAAGAAGGAAGGGAGGGATGGAGAGAAAGAGAGAAATGACAAAGTTTCCAAAGTTTTCCAGGGAAACAAGAAAAGTATCGTGGCGTAAGTGCACAGATCATCCGAAGACAAACACCATCCTCCGACCTTTCACTTCCTTTTTTAAGCCACTTCCTCCCTTGATGACCTCTTCAGTCAAACTATGTCCATCATCTGTCACCGCAGGTCCACTGATTCCTTGATGTTCATAAGAGGTAAACTCTCTTTTCTTTTTAGTATCCGTGTCACTTGCCTGTCCAGCAGTGGTACTACAATTTTGAGGTACTTTACTTGAGTATTTCCATCTCCTTCCAGCAACTATTGTACTCCACATTTCTAACTAATTCAATTATTAAGTTTCCCGTTTGCAACCGACAGTCTAAGTTGGTTTAAACCATGACCACGACCTACCCTTACCAAAGTGCTTATTGTTACCCAAACCATTTACCATGCCATACAAAATTTAAAAAAAGAATACATATTTGTGTCGCAGAACTTTTTTCGTCCCTCAGATTTATCTTGTGACCCTTTGAAGGGACCTGCCCCCTAGTTTGGGAACCACTTGACTTAATTACCCTTAGTTATGAACAGTATGAAGCAGTTAAAAGTAGCTCCACTTCAGCCAAATACAACAGTAAATTGCTACATGCTTATTAATGTGTTCATTAATAACATATCAGTCACAGAAGCCACTGTTCTGTACAATGAGTACTTTGACTTTTGACGTTTGACGTTTTGTTTTTCTGCTGTTACTTAAAGGATCTGAGTACTTATTCTACCACAGCCGGCCAGCGGTATCACACCTAATTGTATCAGTTTTATTGAGTGCATCACATCTAAAACACAAATCTTTTATGTTTAAGGGACCTGGGGATCATTGTCTCTAATGTTCTGTTGCATTACAATCCCCCTCAGTCCCTACAAACGAATACACTCCATCATCTTTAAGTCCACTTGTGTCCAAATATTCTCAGAGGCCTTTTAGACGGCCATTACAACACCATTCTCCCGCCTGGAGCCGTTCAACACCAAGGAGCCTGTTTATTGTTTTAATAGCAGCACCTTCAGTGTTCTTCGTGCTGCAGTTGCTCCCTTTAGGAACAACAAATCAAGAAAAATAAAACTCGGATGGCTAAAGGACACGCCTGGGCTGTAAAGAGAACACATAAAAAAGCCAAACATCAATAGAAAGGCTAATAAAGCCTGCGTGACCTACAGTGTTGTGAGATATCACACACTGGTTACGGAGAGGTTTTTTTTCCTCAGATTTCATTTTGAAGAACCGTCTCCTTTTCAGTGTTATTGACTCAGTTGTTGACCCCTCCTCTACTCATGGAATTAAAGCGTCCCTTGGAAAGAGTGTGAATGTCATTTGACCCAAACAATTACGACTAAAGATCTCTGTTTCTGACAGGGACATACAGCACAGACAGATGAGAAGTAAAGAACCAACACATGCAAACGCTTCCATACAGCAATGGGTCACTCAATGGTTTCATGAGAATGGACATGATGTGAATCTGCTCTGGCCTTTGAAGTCACCAGATCTCAACCCAACCCTTCAGCGCTCAACTCGTCAAAACACCAAGTGAGGAAATACCTTTGAGAAGAACGGCGTTCATCTCTCCAGTAGAGTTCCCGAGACTTCTGAATCTGCAATCGCTGCAAGCGTTTACCTGTAATTCTCGAATCATCATTCGTTTTCCTTCCGGTTTTAAAAATGTTCTTCCTCAATCTTTTCTTTAAGTGGTGTTGACAGCAAACTACAGGCCTGCCTCCAAACTGGCATGGAGTAATTAAGGAAAGTTTTATTTAAATCTGCACATGTCCAATTAAGACCATTGCACTTGTTCTCTGTGACGGGCAACCGTTCTGTGAAAGTGAGGATTACATTAGCCTACTTTTTTTATTTTTGTCAATCTTTAAAATCCTCATTGAAGCACTTTATGTGTGTGTGTTTTTGTAAAAGTAAGCTCATTAGGCTTGATCTAAGAAAGAAAGCAGAATTTATACCACCACGAACTAAAAGATTGCTACTTGTGTCACGCGGGGTGCCATTAGAAGTAGGACATTGACTTGTTTGGAGCGCCATAAAAACTAGGACTTAACACTAAACTCAAAACTAGAGGCTCTCACACAAACGCGGGTACAACAGCAAGACACGACGTCATCACGACTGTCTGGTTTGTTCTCGAACACTAATGAGCAAGAGAGAGAGAGAGAGAGAGAGAACCCTGATTAGTCTGGCAGCATCAGTGTCAGACACTCAGCGGGGCGGCGTCCACAGCACAGTGTGTGCGTGTGTGTGCGTGTGTTATGTGTGTGTTATGTGTATACTCAAGCATTTGTATGACTGCCAGTCCCCCCCCCCTACACACACACTTTGCCATTCCCCTCTGTCTCACTTTCTTTCGTCTTTCTCGTTCTCTTAAGCTCCAAAAACTCTGATCCCTGCATTCGCTCAGTCTGGCAAATGACTGCAGGGGCTGACAATCCACTGTCAGCGTGCGCCGCCACAGTCAATAACGCTGTCCCATGTCACCGCACCACACTGGCTAAAGCTCACATTTCTTATCCCTTTCCCAAAAAAAAACTGCTGCTTAACAGCCCTTCTCTGCCTTTGCCAATCCTGCTCAACGCATCGCCATATCCCCCTCACACACTCCCCCCCTCCCCCATCCAAAACCCCACCCTGACACGTTTTTTTTTTTTTGGTTCTGCAAATGGCCAGAACATCCTTGAGTGGAGTGAACGCTGCATATTTTAAGGTCAAAAAGAAGCACCCGGTGAAATTTGCTACCAAATGTGATGCGCTTTTCACGACGCCCCCTGAATTCTAAGCACGTGATGGGTGACTGATCTGGCTGTCTGACTGTAACAAGACAGGGTCATGTAGGCTGTACTCAAATACACACTCCAATTGCATACAGCGCACACACACACACACACGCACGCACGCATGCATGCATGGGGCGCAGAGGGGCTCAGACAAGTGTTACCAAGGAATTGTAGTCGCCACGACAATCCACTTCTCCTCTATCGTGTTCCATTAACCTCACAGTGTACACACACATGTTCCCGCTCTTAGCCCACACAGGCCCTCCACACACACACACACACACACACACACACGATCGTGCACGTCTGTCAGTGTCGGGGGCCTGTGCCGTCCAGCTCCATTGTATCTGCATGAGGCTGAGATAATGGCATCTGTCGCTGCTCCTTTTGTCAGCCCCGGCCCCGGCCCCGGCCCCTGCTCACTGCTGGTCCCCATTAGCTGGCTGCTGGCCCGCTGGCCTCTCCGCTCCACGCTCTGCTGCCTGACCGAGAAAAAACGCAGGAGACGCCTGTCCCTTCCTCTAACTCCCACTTTCGTTATCCTTCCCCTCTCCTGTCCCTCTCCGGCTCCTCCCTCTGCTGCAGATTAAGAGCAGTCAGGGTAGTTTGGTAAACTGGAAAGGTGTGAATAAAAAGGAGGATATCTAAAGGGTGTGTTTCAGTTTCTTATAAGACTCAATTGCAACAGAAGGCTTTTTTGTTTGTGTGTCAGTTGGACAGCAATATGTGGAAAGATTGTTTGAATAATGGGATTGAATCATTTTTCTGATACCTCAATATCCCTTGAAACCCACTACTTTTAAACTTTTTGCAACACAGCTATTTAAACGCTGCAAATGAATCAACCAAATAGACTCTGCAGCTGCAACTACCAGTTGCATTGTCGATAACCTGACAATTATTTTCTCAATTAATCGATGAATCGTTTGGCCTGGAACAAAGGAATGTGTGGCTTTTATCCTTGATAATGTACTTAAATGATTCATTGGTAGTTTACGGTTACTTTTCCACCAATCAACTAATCCCATCAACTCTAACAGACTTTCATGAATCTGCAACAAAAAAGTTTAAACAGTAGAAGGGTAGTAAAAATAAATGTGTCACGGAAATTCCTCTTATTCCCGATGGAAACAGAAGAACATCAAATCAGAAACTGGAAGAGGTGTGGCACATAATGTCCCATTATTTACGCTTCTGCTTTTAAAGAAAACAGCTGAAACTGTTATATCTACTATTTTGTAAGTTTCACAACCCATATCTTGACCCTTGGGCATATTAGATATGAAAAAGTTACGTTGTAAATATCACAGCAACAGACTTACAATCAAAGTATGTTGTCGTTGCATCATGTCCCTGCATTAACAACTGGAAACTTCATACTTTCTCATTTTGTCCAGAAGTAGCAGAAGAAGCTAAAAAACCACAGCATGTACTTGTCAGACGTGCTGCTGAGAGCCATGTCCATGCCACATAATTACACTCACTGAAGCTGCAGTACCTCACAATGTAACAAATGAAGCCTGTATTACATCCGTCACCTATCTGAGACGTCTCACTTAGTCTCATCATTTTCCCTCCTCGTCTCTCATAAGCATGGCTAATAAAATGTAAAGATGGGAGATAACACGCGGCCGACTGCATTTTATTAAGAACCTAATGGCAATATCATTGTCGTAATGATACTAAGACGTCTAAGATGAAGGGCGGGCCCGGCGAGCGGAAGTGAGCGTGACATCACAGGCAAGAGTATGTTCTGCTGGCTTTATTTCATGATTGGTTAAGCTTTCTTATTAGGGACAGGGGGGGGGGGGGGGGGGGGTGAAGCAGTGTTGCCTTTGATAAAGCAAAGCAATTTCAGCAGCTGCTACGTTGCCAAATTACAGTTGTACATCATGCGGCCCTCTCTCTCTCTCTCTCACCACTGCTTCCTCAGCCTCTCTCTCCCTCCCTCCCTCCCTCCCTCTGTGTGGTGTTGATCTCCATGTTGCCTGCACTGTGGAGCAGAAAGGCTGAGGGAAGCGTGAGGGACAAACCCGCTGAAACAGCAGACAACAGCCCCACCTAGAGAGAGTATTAAGTCACTGAATTATTCAGTGGGCATCAGATGATCCAGGTGCTCATGTAGTTTGTTATGATTTTCACCAATTTCCTCATTTGAATTCGACTCAAACTCACGTTGGAAGTTGTATTTGTTCTTGTTATTTAAATCACTTTAAATTCAGTCAGGGTTGCTGATGTTATTTCATCCATGGCCATTAAGTAAAAGCTTTCATTGAACACACTTGCACACTCTGGCAAAAGATGCTCAGGATACAGGCGTCCAGCAAATTATATTTTGAATCTATCATTAGTTTGTCTGGATTACAAATACATTGCCATCTGTAATCTGCATTATAAGACACATTTAGATTTGACTGGTACTCGTTCAATAACTGTTTTGTTAAGCCGGTAACGCTTAAAACACAGTGGAAATTATGATCCACTTTTTATTGAAACTTCAGTGACTTTTTTTTGTCGCAATACACTTAAGTAACTTTTTATATTGCAGTATATATTTGACATTTTTTTTCCTTTTTATGTAGTAG
This sequence comes from Melanostigma gelatinosum, assembly GCF_949748355.1. Taxonomy (NCBI): domain Eukaryota; kingdom Metazoa; phylum Chordata; class Actinopteri; order Perciformes; family Zoarcidae; genus Melanostigma; species Melanostigma gelatinosum. The sequence goes on along the minus strand of NC_136642.1, from coordinate 7,103,007 downwards.
AATCTACTGCTACTGCAAACAGAATACTCTGTAATTATGAACATCTAGTATTCTTTATATTTATATATATATATTTATATATATTTTAAACTAAATGCATCCGTTCTTTTACTTCTGCTGCTGTAACAGCTGAATTTCCCTGAGTGGAAACAACTTTTGTCTTATTTCATTACCCTTAAAAGCACAATTAAGATTTCAGTAGAGTAACTCCATTAAAGGGCCGGTGCACCGGCTCTACAGCCGATGAGTCGCCCAAATAACCTTCAGAACATCATAAACACGACCGCTCCCCTTTCCCCGAAACACGAAGCGACTCACAGATCAACTAAACCATCAGGCTGACAGGTCTAACCTATCTGCCATTAGGCCGTCAAGATATCACACTTTGCTTTAATTCACCATCTTTCAGAGTGTCGCACTTTATATTCCTTGGCATGGGAAGTCTACATGTGGATGCATAATTTATCTCAAATTAGCGCCCATTTGAGTAAGCATCAAAGCACGGCGGCTAAGGTTGGAGGAGAGCTTAAGGAACCGCGGGGAAACCATGGCCAGGATTAATGCGGGAGATTTTTATCAGAAATTACTGGCTTAATGAAGTGGATAAAAAAAGCTGTCAGTGTTTTATTGCATCTAAATTGTGTGGAAGTGGTGTTTAGCTGTCTCGCCTACTCCCCACATAATGGCTCGTGACAGTAGCTGTGAGGCTTATTTAACTTAACTGGTGAATAACTTGCATGCTGAAGCTATTCAGCGAGTTGTTTTTATGTGCACTACCCCCCCTCCTCATAGTGCCAACTCAAGAAAACTTGACAATTAGGTATTGTATTTACTATTTTAAGCATTTCAGCAAAAGTTAAAAAGGTGTTTGACTGTTAATGTACAGAACAGATGCAGAAAACACGGCCTTCTCTTCTTAACCAATTGTATGTGAGCTACAGCCGATATTACATCACTACTGAATAAACCAATTGACTATAGCTCCGGTCGTACTGCAGGGCTCTCCGTATACCGCTCCCTGTGGCGTTAGAAGCTGCTGACATTTATAGTCGTGCGTTGACGGACGGCTGTATAATGACAGCGGTGCATGCATGCTAACTGTAAATATAACACGCATGAAAACAGTTGGTGGGCGTGTGGAAGGGACCATAACGTTTAACAATTCATTTTGGGGGAACAGTAGAGTAATCCTACAGCGCCATCTTGTGTTTGCATGAGATTAAAGGCCGTTAAGGAGAACGAATCTGTTGCCTCGTAATATAAAACAGTACAACAGTTTATTACTTGAGGTTTTTAAAAGAGAGTTAGCGAATTTGTGTACTACTGTGCCAATAATAACAAAACTGAAATTAAATTTTTCATTTATTTCACATTGGCCTACAGCATCACAATACATGAAATCAATCATCCATCACAGTTTATCTTCTGCTGACTGATGGTGACTAGGTTGAACATCTCGAGCCTGTTTCAAGAAGCAAAGTCAGACTTATCAAAATAACTTTGACAAGTAAAATCCCCCCCCCCCAAAAAAAGGCATTTTACTCAACAAATGGATCAAGACGACTCGTCACTGCTGCTTCGTGAGTCAGGTTCTTTATGAGCAGCCAGAGTTCCCACATCTCACCCCTGAAATAAACACGAACATATTGTGTGTCGCTGTAAATGGCTAAAGTAATGGAATTTGGTCTTTATCCCTCCTCGTTTAAGAGCGCAATTGTTTTGGTTAGCTTCATCGCCACTTCCTCCCCTTTGAATGCGATGAGCAGTGTTATGGTTGACAACACACCGACGGCCGCATGCTTGGAATGGGTTCATTTTGTTACGGTGGACCCGGCTGAACAGAGCCAAACTAAATACACAACATGGGTTAATGCGGGGGGGGGGGGGGGGGGGGGGGAGAGACATGCATGTTTCAACCGGTTCATATAATCATCATCATCATCATAAAATGTTTCAGGCAGACTATGTGGAGCGTGAACCCCTGCGTCTCAACCCAATACTTTCTGAGATGGCAACAAATGAGGCTTTCATCACAACATGTTCTCATTGTTTCACTGTTGACTGAGACATTAAATCATTTTGGCAGTTTCTTTTAAAGACTATTACCAAATTTCAAAAGTTAGATTTTCAGTGGAGCACAACACAGAAAAGTTATTCACCGATTGAAAAGTTTAATTATGCTAATCTGCTGTTCTTGAGAAGGAGGACAAACTTTCTGTAAAGGTCCTGGGATCTAATTTAAACCTGTCATTGACACACACATATACCTGCATTCACACAAGACATTAGATGGACAACACAATCCCTTTTCAGTCTGCTCACAAAACCTTGTTTTCCCGTCACGAGTGAAACCAAAAAGCGCGTTTTGGGCAGCATTCAGGTAGTGTGAGGCGAGAGGTGCTGAGAGAATGCTTGCACTGCAGACAAGCTTCATCGACATAAGGCCATTTCTGGACCAGCAGTTCACATCCACCATCTTTTTTTTTCTTTTTTTTAGCACAGAAGTGGTCGGGGGTGGGTTCATCGCGGGACAGATTCCTGCAAACTGACGTCACCGTTTGTCCATGAGCAAGCGGTGCCAACAAGGGTTTGTTTTCCCCTCCTCACATTGTTCGTTAAGAGGGGCCAGCAGCTTATTATCGCGGCCTTTGACCGCTTTAGGAAATCCGAAAAGAAAGATCCCAAACCTTTTTCCTGTCCAGGTGCAGTTTTACTCTCTTCGTCTTCCTCACAGCCAACGCGGTGCCCTTGCATTCACCTGAAACGAATGCTTGAATTTCCCTCCCATCTCAGCTCGAGAAGCACTGACCCCGCTGTGCTCCAGTGCCGTCTCAGCGTCTCACAGTACTCTGGGGCGAAGGGATTTGGATTGGCGTGAGCCCCGGTTTAGTAGTCTCTCCTCTACAGGCTCTCTGGCCCTTCTCCAGCTTTCCTTCGCTCTCTTTTTTGTTTTTTAAATTTAGCATCAGTGTTTACACGGTGTTGCGCGGCGTGCCGTTCAGTGCGACGGCCTTGGTGCAGGGCGAGCCCACCGTCTGGGGACGCTGGGTGGAGACGCCCACCTCAAATACTTCATGGATGGCCTTCCGGAAACAGTGGAAATTGTAGTCTATTAATCCTAAGGCGGCAACAGAGACACAGCCTTTGTTAGGACACACACACACACGTCTTGCATTGGGACTTTCATTGTCAGTCAGAAGTCTTGATGTTCTTGTGTTTTGCAATCTTTGAATGGGGTCATATGTGAAGTTATATGCTGACTATTACAAAAAAAACATGCACAATTGATTATTTAAAAAAGAAATTCCCATAAATTTGTTATTCTGTTACATCCAAAAATATTACACAAATTTTGTTTTCAGGCTGACAATTTGTACTCTATGTGGAGGCTGACTGGTGTTTGATTTAACTTTGTTACTTTTGAGATGTTGAGCAATAGTTTGTAGTCTGGTCTGACCTTGTTTGTACTTCATACCCTATGTATACATGCAGACACACACACACACACACACACACACACACACACACACACACACACACACACACTCTCTCGCTGCAAAGACTAACGTGGAAGAAAATATCAAACAAACTCGACTCAAAGTCACGTCACCATTAGCCTAATTAAGCCAAACGAGCAGCAGCTGATCACAGGTGTGTTACCTTTGCGCTCGAAGCTTTCTTCTCGCAGGATGCAGACGAGGGCCAGGAACTTGGTGACCTCTTTCAGGTACAGCACAGTCGTGTTGTTGAGCTTAATGATGGCCATGGACTCCTTGTCGTAGGCACTACCGCTGCCGTCCTCCTTCAGACTGATTGTGGGAACAGCGCCACAACGTTCAGGGGAAAATGTGGATTAATTTAGCAAATAAATGCAGAAATGACATCGTGCTACAATCAAAGTATCCGCAGCGAATGCTTTTTTCTGTGTTTAATACGTCATTTAAAGTTTGGATCACACTCACCCGTAGATGCAGGAGACGTCAATGACCACGTCGATCATGTCACAGCACAGTTCGTAGGACTGCATGTCTACGGGAGAGCTGTCTGTGGCGATGTAGATCTTACTGACCACGTCAAACAGAAAGGCCTTCTCTATCCCCGAGTTCTGCCATTGATGAAGATGAGAGAGAGGACGAGAAATGGAGGAGGAGACAAAAGGAGGCCAGAAAGGGGCGTTAGGAAATGATTATATACGGTTAAGACATTGGACATTTGGTATTTAGACAGAGGGGGAGGGCGATATGATGACATAATTCTTTGATACTTTTCTAATTTGGCAAGAGATCTTACAACAGCAACAACTATTATAATATTATTTGGTATTAAAATGTGAGGTCATAGTAAAATTACATTTTTCTGAAGCAAACGTTCACGTAATAAAGTTAGTTTCGTCAAGTCAATCCAAAACCTAAAAGACACTCCGTTTCCAATCACAGAGGAAAACATTAACATCTCAGAATCTGGTGAATATTCTGCATTTCTGAAGAGAATATTAAAAAATAAATTAGTAGAACAATACAAACAAAAATCTTTGCAGATTAATATTCTGACTAACGGCTTATCGATGAATTGTTTCCGCTCTAGACTTTCATTCCGTTGTACTGCGGCAGGTCGCCTGTAATATTTCTGGGTGTACAGTATTCAGGTTACAATTTTATTATTGATTTTGCCTCAACTTGATGAAGTACCATCATTTGATATTTTATTTGCTCAATTAGGCACAAACGGACCCGTCTGGTGCATATTTTATCGATTAATGATTTTCCAGAGTTAATCAACACACATTTAAATGTAAATACACCGGCACAATCGTTTAAATTCCAGATACCACGATAGTGAATCTTCAAAATACAGGGTTTCACTTTATGTTTTAAATGTCACGTTAATCATTCAGTCGTGACGGGATCTGAGTAGAACAGACGACAAACGCACAAACAAAAATCAAGCTAAATCTTGCAAGTCATTCCAAAAGCAGGGTTCAATTAAATGCTCTTTGAAGTGTTTCTCAGTACTTATGAAATGTAACATCTAAACGGAGCTTCACACTTAACCCTTTTGGAGCAGATATTTTTGTCTGGATACCAGAACAGCTCATTTTGTATCATGTGAGGCAGGAGTGCTTGTTGCAATACAATTCTAAATGCATCATTGAGAATGTGTGCAGCATCACAATAAACCACTACGAGGGCTTTTGGAGGAACTGCTCCCCATAAAGTGGCATCAGAGCTGGCAGTGACTCAGGTAACGCCGGCCGCCGCGCATAAATCACGCTGCTCGGTGACAAACTTCACGAGAAGCCTGATTTACAAAAGTGTTTGGCCGCTCCGAGTTCACTTACCGAGATGAAGATGTTGAGGAGGTTCTCCAGGGTGGGAAGCTGAGGGATGAGCTTCTGCACCACTTTGCTGAAGGCCTCAAAGATGGAGTGGTCGTAAATACTCGTCAAGTAAAAGCTGAAGGACAAAAAAAAAAAAAACAAGAAGAGGGAAGTGAATAAGTGGTTACTAGTAGGGAACACTTCCTTAAAAACACATACGATAGCAGGTACAAATACAGATCGTCGAAATGTTCGCAAAACTGGACACATGACTTGCAGAGTTTTGTTACCGAGATATAATTAAAGACGTCAGACTGAGGAAGCCAGCGACTTCAGCCAAACGGTCTGCATACATTTGGCAGAAGCTAAACTTCACAATGCATTACAGCGAAGAAAGCACCGGAGAGCCACAACGCAGAGCCAAAAATATAAATTAAGAAAGCCTTCTCAGCGTCGCTCTATATCCGGGACGACGAATCTCACCGCACATAAAAACACAGTGCAGCGTGAGCCAACACGGACCGGACAACAACAGCAGAGCAGAGATGACAGATCAGCCGGGACGTCCCAGCTCGTACAGTTTCTACACAGCATGTCAGGCCACAGGCTGCAGTTAATGAGGGCTTTTAGGCTTTGTTTAAATGACTTATTCTCATTATATTCAGAAATCTATTGATTCATCCAACAGTCTATTCATGGCTGAATCGTTGTCTTTAAATTGTCATAAAAACAGTGAGTTGGTTTTGTTCCATAGTTCATGCTCAACAATCCCTCAAATTCAACAAGCTAAATAATTACCAGTGTTTATGAAAAAGGACTTAAATGACTTCTTCAGTCAATGAACAATACTGCCATGAAGTATTAAATCAGTTAATCATTTCAGCCACACACACACACACACACACGATCTGAGTAACTTGAATCGTAACAGCTCTGGCATGTGAAGCGTTGTTTCTTCATTAGGAGGTCAAAGAGGAATCTCACAGTAACACTACTGAAGTCACAGAACCATCCAGCCAATCAGCTTCTCCCCTCAACTAGTGTGTCACAAAATAACCTTTCACTTAGTTCCACATAATGTCCGAAGCATCTTGATTAAAGACTCTACTCCAGGGTCACACTACAGGTCTTATGCCTCCGATAACGATGAGACGTTGTATGAGACTGAGGTGGAAAAAAAAATTAATTAAAAACTGTTATTTCCACTTTCAAACTTCACACTAACTGAATGCAGTGGGAGGTATGACTGACTGGCTGTTAACACCGACGTGTGTTGTGGTAGCACGAACGGGGTGTTTTAAAACAGATACTGAATTAACATGTTTAATATAACAACTAAAGTTACACGTAACCAAACATCACAGGATGCGCTACATTAGAGAAATTACTTTTAAGAAATGGTATTGAAGAAGTTCTAAATAGGCACTGTTGTAACATGCAGACACAAATTAACAGTCTGCAAGCATGAAGAGACCTTCATGCTCTCGCATGTGTTCACATTTGGCCGTTATGAGTGTGTAGTTATGGAAATGCGTTGAAACTTGAAATTTTGGAGAGATGCGTGGCGTTCACAGGACAACGCTGCAGTGTTGATCCATGCGTTGAAATAGTAGAGTAACCCTTTCACTCTGACAGTGTTTATTAGATGTACCTCTTTGTTGCAGTGCGTCTGTGTGGTTTTAAAAGGCACTATTTTAAAATGAACAGTAACACACAGATAGGACAACCTGGTGACAAACGTGCCGATAAGCTTTGGTGTATTTTCATATTGGACTAAGCCATCGTCTAGTACAGGTGTTCTTATCATAGTTTTATATTGATGGGACTCGGGTGTTACTAGGAGAGAGACAAGGGCCTGTGTGCATGCTCTTTATAGCGACGCAGTAATAAGAACCGATAGCTAAACTAAACATGCACAGGCAACAGGTGAGACGGCGTGTATTAGTGTGTGCGAGGCACCATGAATTGAAATGACTCCGTACCGACATGCGATTGCATAGACAGCAGGGATACACGGCGCCTCCTTCAGCCTCGTACAGGGTGTGGAAGTAAAATAACAAAAATGTCACCTGAGATGCAGCTTCTCCAAGCTGGCGTCGGCCAGGTCGTCGTTGGCTCTCTGGTGGATGTCCCTCTGGGTTTCGATCTTGTGATCGTCCGAGAGGCCGTCCACTTTGTGGATGAACACCTCGAAGTTGATCTCTGGGTTGACCCGGTAGGCCCGAGACACGGTGAGGTGAAGCCTGCCCAGGGCCTCCACGTAATCGTCCTGTGAGGCAGACGGTGATGTACTATTACACAATATGCAACATGCACATCTTTTCAGTGAGTAAATATGAGCGGGAGAAGCAACACACGCAGTCTAGAACAGTGTTACAGGGATGACTCGTGCACTTATCATCAGGTGTACACTGTGAGCAGCTTTAGACCAGGTATGAGGACACGTACTGCTGCAAGTCTCCTCAGATATCACCGTGTGACAGACTAACGAAACTAATTGAAAAAGCAGGTAAAAACACCATGTTTGCTTTTTCCCCGTTCCTCACCTGAGCGTCGATGACAAATATCAGAGCCCCGGTTCCTCTGAAGATCATCTCGTAGTCGAAGGTGGGGTCGAAGAAGTCCACCTGACCCGGGAAGTCCCAGATCTGGAAGTTGACAAAGGAGCTGCTGGAGATGTCGTCCTTGTAGATCTTGTTGGTGCTCTCCAGGAACAACGTCTCATTGGGAGACATTTTGTGGAACACCACCTGGAATCAGAAACAACAATGTTTAAATAGTATAAATACAGAGGACTTTTCTTGGTGATTTTGTAGAGAATTTACATTTTTGTTTTCAGAATTTGACACTTGTGAAATTTGTTTTCAAAATGTACTTGTCATCTATGCAAAGACAACAACCCCCCGGTGCTCAAATGAATCACAGCCAAGACATTTTAATAGACCTCCTCACCATCAGTATATTTTTGCTTCCTTTCAATGTTTGTTAAATTACTGTTAAACACGTGTGTTAAATGGCTGAGACGACATTCTTTCATCTCATTTGCCTAGAAAGTTACAGAGAACATCCAGACAGTATTGAATCCCGTCTTACACAATGATTCAGGCAATAAGACATCATCTGGACGTCACATGCAGGGCGAGAGGGGGAAAGGGCACACCGCTGCAGACTCATGCTACGTTCACACCGGTCGAGTTGATTTTTTGACGCACTGCAAAATCGCATCCAACGCAGTATTTATTTCCTGATTCAACCACGGCAGGAAGTCAGTGATGACAGGGGGAGCAACTCAACGCTGATAGACTGATAGGCGATATATTGTACAGTCCTTTTAAAACCATTAAAAGCATCAAAACATAAGGCAAAAGAAAAGGAGATTTAACAGCAATTAAGAACAGTGTAAGAAATAAAATGCAGTAGTGAAATGCAGAAATGCAGGAAATTGATTAATATATGAATTGAATGTGGTTCAATTAAAGGCAGCAGCAAACAGAAAGGTCTTCAATCTTGATTTAAATGAGCTGAGGGTCTCAGCAGACCTCCAGCTTTCTGGGACTTTGTTCCAGATATGTGGAGCAGAAAAACTGAACGCTGCTTCTCCATGTTTAGTTCTGACTCTGGGAACAGAAAGTAGACCGGTCCCAGACGACCTGAGGGGTCGGGATGGTTCATAAGGTAGCAGCAGATCAGAGATGTATTTTAACCCTAAACCATTCAGTGCTTTGTAAACCAACAGCAGGATTTTAAAGTCAAGTCTTTGTTGGACAGGAAGCCAGTGCAAAGACACTAGAACTGGAGTGATGTGATCCACCCTCCTGGTCTTAGTGAGGACTCGAGCTGCAGCGTTCTGAATCAGCTGCAGCTTTCTGACAGACTTTTTACAGAGACCTGTAAACACACCGTTACAGTAGTCCAGTCTGCTGAAGATAAATGCATGGACAAGTTTTTCCAAATCCTGTTGAGACATAAATCCTCTAATCCTTGATATATTCTTCAGGTGATAGTAGGCTGATTTTGTAATTGTCTTGATATGGCTGTTCAGGTTGAGGTCTGAATCCATAACTACACCTAGATTTCTGGCTTGGTTTGTGGGTTTTAACATCAGTGACTGAAGCTGAGCGGTGATTTTCAATTGTTCGTCCTTGGTACCAAAAACAATTACTTCTGTTTTATCTTTGTTTAATTGAAGAAAATTCTGGCACATCCAGTTGTTGATTTGTTCAATGCAGTTACCCAGCCCTTGTATGGGATTATAGTCCCCTGGTGACATAGTTATGTACATTTGTGTGTCGTCTGCATAATTATGATAACACACTTTGTTGTTTTCCATAATCTGAGCAAGTGGAAGCATGTAGATGTTGAACATAAGAGGCCCCAGTATTGAACCTTGGGGAACACCACATGTCATTTTAGTCAGCTCTGATGTGTAATCAGCTACAGACACAAAGTATTCTCTGCCCTTCAAGTAGGATTCAAACCAGTTAAGTGCTGTGCCAGAGAGTCCCACCCAGATTTTTAGTCTTTCTAGGAGTATGGCATGGTCGACCGTGTCGAATGCAGCACTGAGATCTAGTAACACTAAGACTGAACTTCTGCCATTGTCTATGTTTAAGTGGATGTCGTTGAAAACCTTAAGAGCAGTTTCAGTGATGTGGTGCTGTCGAAAGCCTGACTGGAAAACATCAAAGCAGTTATTTACGGTCAAGAAGTTGGTCAGCTGTTGGAAAACCGCTTTTTCAATTATTTTACTTAAAAATGGGAGGTTTGATATTGGCCTATCATTTTTCATCGTTGCGGAGTCTAAACTAACCTTCTTTAGGAGCGGTTTAATAACTGCAGTTTTTAGGGCTTGTGGGAAGACACCTGAGAGAAGGGATGTGTTTACAATATGTAAGAGATCAGTGGTCATGCAGTTTGAAATATTTTTGAAAAAGTGTGTTGGTAGAATATCCAAGCAGCAGGAGGATGACTTCAGATGTTGTATAATGTCTTCTAAGCTTCTACGGTCGATTGAATAAAATTGTGTCATGATATTTGAATGGATGTTATTAAGAGATCGGGACAACACATATCCTGTGGTTGATGTGGAGGCACTGACTGCTTGTCTAATTTTCTGAATTTTTATAGATATAGATAGATATTTATAGCAGAGGTGGATCATCTCAGGTGGACCAGCTCACCTGAAACAAACGATCATGGCTGCTCATATCATATACAATATTAGGCCAATATATGAAGCTATAGGGGGAAAAAAACAGAGGTGCTGATATACCTTATATGAAATAAGAGCGACGAATATTTAGGCCTCCATCTAATATGTAAATTGATCACATGACAAGCTGCATCAGGGTCTGGGTGGCTAAAACATTTTCCAAGCGAGATGACTGGTTGCTCTCGACTTGGAGGCCCATGGGGGCTACATTGCACATGGGGTGGTTGGTGGTGGGTCTTTAGGGGCCCCTTAAACTCATGTATCCAGCTTTGATTTAAAAACAGTGAGAAAAAGACACTCTGAAAGACCATGTTGGCCACCCTGCAGGTGCCATTACTGGTGCACTGATTTTAAAACAAAGTGTAGTGACTTGCAGAAGCGTAGGTGTGGTCGGGTTGCAGTCACGTGAGAGCTACACGACTAAGATATATTTGGCACGTTGGACGAGTTGTTAAGCAAACAGTCACGTGCTTTGACGTCCATATGTCAGGAAAGATGCACCACAGCGTCACCTGTCCACCTGGTTAATGATTCACCGCTTGTAGCAACACGAAGCTAACACTGGAGGCTAACTGCTCATTAGCTGTTGTTAGAGGTTTTTTTGAATTTCAGTTCTCTCTCTCGTGCAGCTAGATGTGTTATCCGCTGGTTCATAGCTATCACATGTCACTTACGACATGCTAGACTGACTCGTCAGCTATTTTGGCTAACGTCGTAGTTTTAACATCTTCCCCCAGTTTACCTTCTGTATGGATGATTTGCCGCTTCTCCTCAGACCCATGAGCAGGATTCTCGGCTTGCTGTCGGACAGCGCCGGGCTGTCCTCGATGTCGGCCTCCTCCTCTTCACCATAACCGAAGTCTTTGGGGAACGAGTCCGCAGCCCCGTAGCTGTCGGCCAGCTGTTCCACCTCGTACTGGATCGACATTTTCTCGCTTTTCCTCCTCTTCCCTCCTCCTCCTCCTCCTTTACTTGTCGGTCACCGCACCCGTATTTGTACTGGACGGTCGGTCGGTGTGCGCCACAAACTATCGTCACACAATGAATAGAGTTTGTCAATAAAGCCAAGGCTACTTGGAACCACCGAGCGTGATCCCACACATTTCGGATTTCCTCTCCCTTTGAACAAAAAAACTAGCCTTTTGTTCCCGCCCCCTTGATTGTGATTCGCTGACTGAATTCATAGACGACAAATGATTGATCGGAAGCTCCTGTCACTCTACTGAGGTTTGTCGCTGTCACCTGACTAGTACTCAGACCTGTTTTGTGACCTATCACCCGATTAATACGCAAATGCACGCTTTTAACGAAATGGTGTGAAGCTAAATTAACACTTAATTGTAACATTTTTTATTTGTGGTAAAAAAAAGGTAAGCATTTGAAGAAGGTTGCTAAAAATGAGCCGATTAGAAAGTGGGCAGCGCTGGTGTTCTGCCATATGACCAGCAGATGGCGCCAGAAATCAACTAAACGGAAGACATTCAATGTCTTTCTACAATGTCGGAATTAATCAGGGCCATAATACGTTCAAGGTTCAGGGATCATGTTTTATCGATTCAGTAGCATGTCATTTATTAGGACACACTTGAGTTAGAGCTGTGCTTATTCTCTCAAGGAGTATAGCCAGGACTTTGAGATATGTAGAAATACTGAGGTAATGAGTCCAGCGCCCAACCAACTGCCAATGAGGGTTTTTTGCTCTAGTGACTCTAGTCAATCATTACGTGAGATACTGTTTTTTTACGAGGCACACCTGAAGGCAGCATCTAGCTCATCAGACCCGTTGCATAAACGAAACTTAACGAGTTTACCTGCATTTCAAAAGTAGGTTTTTGCGGAATTAAGCTGGACCCAAAAGCAGTGACTACAAGAGGAAAGTCAACCGTCACTATGGCACATTATAGAGTAAGTGTGTTTGCTACTGTCCGCTTTGTCTGACATTAATGTTTAGCCGAAACAGTTTCTTATTTAACGTTACTAACTACTAGTTAGTAACTAGCCTTTAGCTAAACTAAGAGTGGCTAAGCTAACGGCAGGTGACACGGTGCTCATCAGGGAGTCGATGTACCACGTGTGACAACTCGTGTTGTAAATGTTTGTTGATGCACTTAAGTAAAGATAATGTCAATAAACCAACTACAAACTGCTTTTTGTGTAACATTTTCTCCTGGAGGTCATAATTTGACAATTTTGTTTTTATGTCTGACGTTAATAACGTTTACTCTTGACTTTGAAAAGGACTAACAAGCAGGACATTAAAGGACATTAAAGTACAGTTTTGTTGGTAATAAAATGGATGTTTTTTTTCTTCCTGCAGGCTCCAGACCCCAAAAGGGAACAGTTTAGGAGATACTTGGAGAAGGCTGGTGTTGTTGACAGTCTGACCAGTGGTAAGGCATTGTTGGTCTTACTAATAAGGGTGAAGTATTGTTTGAAAGATTCAAATACTTGACCCACTTGACATTTGATATTCAGCCCTATTTATGCAACAATTTTTTTTATTTTATTTCAGTTCTAGTGTCTTTGTATGAGCAGCCCGAAAAGCCCAACAACGCTCTGGAGTATCCTTCTACACACATGAGCTGAACCATCCGGTGGTTGCAGAAATTGTCTCTTTTGTCTCGTAGGTAGTGAGTTGAGCCTCTCGGGACTGAACTCATTCCTGCACCCAACAAACTATAAAGAGAAATGTTCAGAAGTTAATAATGGAGGCCACTGCTTGCTGTGGCTTCTTTAACAAACTCTCTCCCAGATTTGTGATGGAGCATCTCAATTCCGGTGGTCAGACTTCAGCAGACGCGGATGCTCTACAGCAGGAGGTGATTGACTTGAGACAGAGGTGTGCACGTCTGGCAGAGGAAAACAAAGACCTAAAATCAAGGGTACGTTTCGTCCGGTTCTCACCGTGAGCTATGTGTCATTTCAGGCAACACACCTAAACGTAGATGCTCTTTCTCCTCCATCTCTGCAGCTGCAGCACTATGAACCTGAAGATGGAGCCACAGCTGACTAGACCGCAGCGGCACTCTGGCTTCATCGATGTCGATTTATTTTGCATTCAGGACACGGCAACACTATTACGTGAAGGCAGAGAACTTTCTATGCACCTGTTTTTGCAAGTCTTCTTTTCTACGGTTTATTCTGTACATGTATGTATGTAAGTTTGTTCCTTGTTTATTTAATCTTTAGCTTTACTGAGGAATCGCCCGTCTATATGGCTGAAAAAGTCAGATCTTAAAAAATTTAAATTTTAAGACATAGGGCATGTCATTTTTTGAAGGGTCTATTTAAAAAAAATGTTTTATTTTTCATGGCATAGTTATCAACAAACATACCTCTGTCCAGAGCCACATGACCGTGTGTGACAAAGACACACTCGTACTTTATTTCCCAAAATAAAATAAAGCACTTCTCGTCTTGTAACTGTTGTTGTATCACTGATTGAGCTCATTTCTAATGCATCAGTCAGGCCTTTTATTAGTATATGATGGGGTTTTGTACGTTTATTATAACGTTCATTACTTTCTACTCTGATGCAAAATGAACAAAAACAAGTATGTGAATGATAATATTTTGGAGACATTGGGGACCAGAACACATCTGGTTTAATCAGATTTAATCATTTTAGATTCAACACTATCAACAGTAATCCAATAGCTTTCTTGTTGCTGTGAATGTTATCTGGTTATTGATATGCTCGGGAAACTGGACTCGTGAAGACTAAATCTCCCCCAAAACATGCAAAGATGAAATTTTACTTCAGACTAAATATTATTTTCTCCAAAAATATCTGGATGTTTTTGTTTAGTTTGACTTCATGGTTCAAATGTACACATTGCTACGGGCCAGACAGTTTGCCCGTCACAAGTCGGCCGTTCAACATTTTAAAAAGTATTAACCATGTGACTTGTCAAAATAACAGAATTAAATATGAATGGAGAAAACAGAATGTGCTGTAGCCAAAATGCACTCTTATCGTGAAATGATATTCAATGTTTATTTGTCACACTACAATGAAAAACACCACTTCTGATCCCTCATCTATATTTGACCCCGTGCACTTCTTCCTGGTCTTGTTTGGTTGAATCTAGTTTTCATGCTAATTGAGTAGCAGTACATGGAGTCAGTCGCAATAAAATACAGGTTTATTCCAAAAACAGTTTTATATATATAATATATAACAATATAAAACACCATACAAAGTATTATGTTTGCTATTGTAGGATGTAACCAAAAGCAATTCTAAATGTCAGTTCCATTAGTTGAACTACAATGGGGTGTTTAGGCTTTTCACGTTATTTACACTGACAGAATGTGAGCAAACTCACCAGATTGGAGGCAGCTTAGTGTGAAATCCGTAACGTAGATATGACGGTCCAGTCAACACACCTGTGACATGGGTTGCTGTAAGGAAGCCGTGAAAGTTTCGATTTGCAGATCTGCGATTTGTAGCCTACAGTATAGATCAATTCGATTTTAAGACAGACAGCAAATAAGGCATGGTGACAATTTAAGCAAACTTTTCAGATATAATATGACACAATATGAAAGAACATTTGCAGTAAAACAACAACAAAAACAGAAAAACGAATGAAAATATGAATTCCCAAACAAAGGAAGTATCAACAAATGACCTCTCAATTGGAAAAGGGAAACATCAGCTGGGAGGAAGCTTGTGAAGCAAACGTGCACAATGTCACATATTTGCAAAGATATGTAAACATATATATTTAAAGTAGAGTTCTTCATCCAGTGATATGTTCCCTTGGCTGGTCAGCTATATCCAGTTGTGTCTCAATCAAACCATTCCAGCTGTGGCATCATATAAACCAGGGCAGAGTTCTGTGCACTTGCCGTTTAGCTTGCAGCGGCGTGGACAGACTGCCGGTGGTGACTCAAATCTCCTCGGGGTCATGCAGCCCTGGCACGGTCACCAAAAAGTTTCTTTAAATTGTTACCACCCTCCACATGAGTGCCTGTGCATCACCCAAACCCAAGTGACCCGCCTCTCCCTCAGTGTTACCGGAAAAAAAAAAAAAGAGGGAACAACTGAGCTGTTGAGGGAAGGTTGCCAACACGACTCTGACCAGAGAAAGTCAATACCAACAGCTTCGCGGATGCATTTCGATCATGGCCTCACAATGACGGGCTGTAACCGGTTGAAACACTGATATGACCTCAATATTTGCAGGTCAGGGATGTTGTTTTTGTCTTTTTGTTCGTGCATTCAACAGCAGACATAACTCACTGAACATATGTTATTGTGGTTCATGCCGGTGTGTAGATAACTAAGCTGTTGCCAAATAGATGCTTTGCAAGTCCAGACTACATGCTTGGGATTTGTTGGAGTCTGATTGCTACATGTGTGCAAACAAAGAAAAAGGAACAGTCCCCATGGTTGGGATCCCCACATTATCAATATACCAGTCAGTTATCCAACCAGGCCTTGTACGATCAACAGTTTTCTATAAAGTAATCAATTCGACATCGTGTTTGATTTTTGCTGCTCCTCTCTGGATGTAATTACGTTCTCATGCACTTGACACATTATTTTATCCCATTTACAAGAAATCTATCACAATGGATTAGAGTACTTGCCAACTGCACACACCGTCCAAATTCTAAATACCTTTAAATGCCTCTGTGTGTGACGAATATGCTTGTTGTCTGAGGCCAGTCGTGATATTGCAGCTTCGCAACCCGCGATGTGAAATGTTTGTTCATTGTTCTGTAGATTTACAGAGTGGGAATATTTGATTGACACGATTCAGGAAGCTGAACTTTTCACGTCTGACCTCAAACCTCTCTCTCTCTCTCTGTCCACCACATCAGGATTGATTCAAACCCGTCTGGTACAAACACATTAAGGGTGCAGGAGGTCATACTGGGAGGACATGTTGGGAGAATCACAATGTTATTTTCCCTTTTTCAATCAGGAAAATCTATTTTCTTTCTTGTACTTCAACCCCAGGCTGTAAACACACTGATATATATGAATGATATATATATATATATATGTTAAACGTTTGACCCTATGTGTATATATATATATATTCATTATAGTATATATATTCATAGATTCCACATATTCCATGATGGAGAAGGAGCAAGTGTGGTTTTATGAATTGTAAAGTAGTTTATTGAACGATAGTTGTCGAGAAACCATATCAGACAAATTACTGTTTTTGTCTTAAAACATCACGTTACAATTTAGCAAAAGTCCAGTATTTCAGTTTTAAATAATTATCATACAACAATGCATTTTATAAGATTGTCACTTCGTGACGAGACGTTCACAAGTTGAAGGACCGTTGGGCTTACCAAACCAAATTAAGAAACAGAGTTACTTTCAGGACTTTAAAGAAAGATGCTTATTAACTCTTTAATATGAAGCTACACATTTTCAATAAGAAATACAAAAACACTACAGCAATGGTAGCTTACCAGCAAATATTACGTCTCAGAGAAGAGCTGAAATCCTGCTGTTTCAGCAGTGTTGTCCAGTGACAACAGATCTGTCGATTGCTGGACGACATAGGACAACATACACTTTCACACTGTTTCGGGGTCACGGCAAACATGCACACGACAATTGAACATTGATGCACGAAGTCATATTGATGGGCTATGTTTGGAAACGATAGAACTTTCCACATACTGTAGAAAGCACGCGGCAACATTCAGGTACAATTACAACATGTAAGGGAGTCCCTGCAGCATCAAACAGCAGGCCGCTGCACACACACGTGTGAATTGGACGACCACTGGAAATGTGGTCTTCAGTTCATTATGTATATACGAATCAGAAAAACGCAATCATCAGTTTCTGCCAAAGTTCAGATTCAATTTGAAAATTTATTTGAAAAACATTTTATTTCAAAGGACATTGAGCTGTGGAAATGCATAACCAAGTGTAGGAGGTTTCTGATTGGTCGCTGGTCATAGTTCACCTGTGGCTTTAAATCAATGAAGTACATTTTCTAACATGAGCTCCATTTCTGAATTACAAACTGCACACGATGCCCTCCTCAGACCAGTAATATTAAAGTTTTCATTCATAGACTTAAGAAACAGAAAGCATACAGTAGACTGCAGTAAAACAAAAGCCAAAGTTAAGTACTTCCAAGGTTGAAAAACAATCAGCATGACGGGAAAATGAATCAACAGTTTTACAAAATGACATGTAATTAGTCCCGTCTTGTCAACAGGATGTGGCTGAAACAATAACATGGCATTACGCCATAGCCTGAGACTTCCTTATAAACTCTGTCTTCTGTTTCACATTTCATGAATATTTCCACAACAATCCTTGATGATTCAACAGAAAATATGCATAAAATGAATTAAATTGAACAGTTTGAACATTTATTTCTAAAATGACATGAAATGGGACCAGTGTGTTCATTTATTTCCTGATAACCAAAAAGGCCAAAGAGGTCTAAAAACTCATTCAAATGCACAGATAACATTTAATTCCCTTCTAAATTAAATCGCTCATTTAATGCACGTTTTGCGCCTCGTCATCTGAAGATGTAAAATATGCCTTCTGCAATGTTACACATGAACAGCAGGAGGCACTCTTCCCCCTCAAACTCACTAATTCAGCTCTAAAAAGAAGACAATCAGACAGTAAAAAAAATACCCTGTCACTGAAAAGCAACTTTTCACTTCAGCACATCAGTAAAATACAGCTTCCTGAGAGAGTGACATGAAGGTGTTTAGTGTTACCTTTTCAAAACAAAAGGTGAGTGCAGCGTTGTGGTCCTACGCTGCTGGGCTCAGGAAGATGTTAAAGCACACAGCAAAGACCAAGAACAATACATATCCAACTATACACAGCCAGAACCGGGGGTCTTTGATTAGCTTCTTATTGTAGGCGCTGAAGAAGACGTAGCCGATGGTCATCCCGGCCGCGATTCCTCCAAAATGGGCCACAAAAGACACCTGGGAGGGGAGAAGATGAATGAGCTTCCAGAGTTAGCCTGAAGGAACGAATTACCCAAATTAAATGGACCACAGACTGCCGTCATCCGACCTCATATCCAAAATACTTGCAGAACCAGTTTAACAGCCAAAACAAAGAGTCGGGGAGGGGAGAGGAGATAACAACATCCAGGAGGGAAGAAGGAATCAGGCTCATCAAACAGGAAGAAGATACTCAAAACTGAAACTATGGAGTCAAAGGACAAGGCTCACTATTTCTCAATGTGGATTACCGATTTAAAAAAAGAACTGGTTTGTGTGAAATGTGTGTTGGTATTCAGTCTTTGTTCATTAGTTCGTGCCCACACAGAGACGGCTTTATCTGGAAGGATAATCAAGTCCCAGCAAGAGCTGCTAATGTTGCCTGTAGCCACAAGCACACTACATCCATCACCACACACTGTCACCTTGGGGGAGGTTAGCTGATCTGAAAAGGTCGAGCAAGTTTTTTTTTTATTCTGCTCAAGTCCTCACAGGGGAAGGGAGAGCATACCTTCATATCAGCCCCGTCTGTGGCGAATCTTCTGTAGAAGGCAAATCCAAAATCTGTGCCGACTGGAGAAAGAAACCAGTTTAAATTAAATGTAAGATTGTTAAAAAGTGCGATCTCAGCAATTCGAGAAAAAATAACAACATACCAAATATCACTATGGCGAGGATACGAAATATTCCAAGAACAGGAATCATCTCTCGGAAATTCTGTGAAATGAATACGACGTGTATTTCAAAAAATGTTCGTGAGCTGGTTCACACGTTGTGCTGTCAGCTAACCTTCAGACAGTGAACTGGACCAGCACAGGAAATAATAGTGTTCAATGTTTTTAATTCTGTACATCAGACAAAGTCTTGTCTTTTCTTTGCAAAAGTTTAGGTTCAAAATAAACATTAAAATGATCCAATTCTCTTAATATGTCAAATTGTATACGATCTAAAACACTCTGCTCACACATAAACAATAAAAGTAAACACTTGAGACTGAAATGCTGAAGTTCAACTCTGAACTCACCACCACTGCGTTCATAAAGTAGCCTCCTATGAGGGCATAAACACCCCCAGAAGCTCCCACCAAAGCACTGAGGGGATCAAAGATGGAGCTGGCCAACGAGCCTGAGGGGAAACAGGAAGTATCAGTGATAAAAATCAGTGGCAGCTCTGACGGCAAGTACTCCGACACAAACAGGAAAAACCCCACTTCAAGACGAGTTGGTGTTAAGACGGCATGCACAGACACAGATGAAGACCTGCTAACTTGAGCTGCTTGTGTAACCAACAGAGGCCACATTTAAAGAAAGAAACAAAATAAGAAAAGAAGAGGTGACCTGCAAGGACGCCTGCCATGTAAACCATCCCCACTTCAAATCCTTTGTGGACCAGTTCCAGCGGGATGCCCAGCAGCAGCTGCATCACCAGGTTTCCCACGATGTGCTCGATTCTAGAGACAGGCGGAGAAGAGAAGGATTTACTTCACGGCGGAGGAGAAATGTCCCACAGGGGACGGACAGGATATCACAAACACCGTAGCCCAGAAGTAAAGCTGATAACTTTCAATACAATGTAGGGCTTTTAAACGGGTAAGACTGTTTTTCTGTAGTTTGGATATTGTAAACAAATCCCACAGGTCCCAAAAACACATTCTGACTGACAGTGTTCATTGTAATAAAGGAACATGTCATCTTGTGCAACAGTGCGGCTCATTGTCGTGTTTTTAATCGTTTTTGGACAACAGAGAGAATCCACAGCACACGTGAATCTCCAATTATTGTTGATTTTGGTCTTTTTATGGGATTTGTTGGGGGGAAAATACAGAATATCACCGTTCGTATCCTCAAAGCAAATATCCTGTTGGGTGAGTGACTGTGACCGCTGTTCCGCTTTGCACATCTAGCTTTCCTGTGTGCTTCTGTGTAGTCATGAGTTTTTGCTGTGGCTTATGTACACATGATCTTATTTTCAGACTGTATGCTTGCCACGTCACGTAACTTTGGCTGTGTTTTGACAGATGTGCCGGCAAAACTGGGGGTGGTGGGGGGGGCAACGATCGCCTGACCTCCATGCACCTCTATAAAAAGCTACGAGCACTCAGCTTCTCGCCGTTGTAACTGTGACTATGAGGTAATGCAGAAACAGTGTCAAAATCATGACGACATATATACAAAAACACAGCAATGCCGTGAGAAATGAAGAGGCGTAACGGCTGACAGCGTAGAAAAAGAACCCAGCAGAGATTATGAGCTTCATGGCCATGATACTGTGGGTTTTCGTCCACACCTCAATGTGACTCAAGCTTTCGTGGTGTAATTAAGGTATCTAAAAAAAAAAAAAAAAGGGGCCGGCCGTGCTTACCCGGCGTGGACAAACATGTAGGAGATAAAGCGCCACGCTTCCTGCCGCTCCTCAGGCTTGTATGTCAGGGGGCTTTTCCAGATGCCTTCATCCAGGGTCACCCACTGCTTCTGAGGCTTCCACACGGCGTAGTAGATGAACACTGCCAGCTGACGAAGAGCAGAGGATGTACACACAGGTTAGTCTTGAAGAACGAGATTCAAAAAATAAAAAAGTCTAACTTTAAAGTTGGCAGCAGCAGGATGTGGGTCAAATCTAAATCCCAAACAGCTGAGGAAATAAAGATGGTCACAGCCCCCCCCCCCCCCCCCCCCTCATGCTATTTCAACAAATCACCCACTGATCCTCCACATTCCACACTTTATTTACCTGAATCTAAAAGGTCACAAAGACACAGCGGCTTTCTGTTCGCACATTCAGGGACAGCGTCTCTGAATCCCACCAGTGAGGATCAACTGCACCGGGTCTTACCTAAAGCGACGACTCATCAAAACTGCTCTTTTCATTGACACCATGTCCACAGCCTGCTAGTGAGCCCCCGCACTTTATGGGCAGTATTTAGGTATTGTATGGATATTGTGATATGAGAAGAGATATTGTCTCCTATTTAGGATATCGTAATATGGCATAGGTGTCGTCTTTCGCTGGTTTTAAGAGTTGCATTACAGTTTTATTATTAGCTTTTATCCACGTAGTCATTAGATCCACATTACTGATTATCATTTGTCAAAAATCTCATTGTGTAAATATGTATCCCACCTAAGCTTCTACGACTTCACCTCAATATCTGCTCCACTACATACAATCGCAGCAAATCTATACAGTAATTAGCACCCTGGCAGCATATAACACAAATGTAGGCCGCATGTATAACTAGATCACAGAATCCATACTGATCGTCCCAGTGCTCCTGCAATATGTGTGTCGTGTACATTCAGGGCAAACAGCTACCTCTGCCATACTGATGAGGATGATGAAGATGGGGGGCGGGCAGCAGTTGGCCCGTTCCAGGTACTTGCTGCGGGAGTCTTCTGGAAGCATCCATTTGGATACAGACCGCTGGAACTTCTCGCAGCATCCCATCCGTCTGGCACCGTCGGGCTGGTCGGCTGCACTCGCGAACGGTCGCCCGTCTCGGTCCACCGGGAACGGCTCCTGCTGCTCGAGGTCGATGTCCTCCATCACTGCTCCAGAGCTTACACAGAAGATTAAACAGCAATGGCTGGGTTGCACTTTAACCACAAAGATGAATCAACACCTCTCTCATACAGCTTCAATAAAAACTCATTATGGCCTTCATGAAGGAAGGATTTATCGCAAGGCCAGTTGTGTTCAAGTGCATCAGTTTTAGCTTGGTGTACCTAATAAACTGGCAACTATTGAGATATAAAATGGCATTTACTGTGATGGATGATTTTTGATCTTTGATATTCAAACACACCGATGACTTCTCTCATCATTTAAAGTGCCTAGAAGTCAATCACCATAAATAAATTAAAATCTATCACAGGCTAATCTCTCGAGTATTTCTGTCCTAGAAATAGACATAACTAGATAACTAGAGCTGCAACTAACAGCTTATTTTCAGGAGGATGAATCATTCTGTGTATGAATAAAAAAATAATGAAAAATACCATTTATAAATCCCAGTGTTGTCTTCAGGAGTCTTATTTTGTCCAAAACCAAAAACATATTCAGTTTTAAAAAAGTGAACGGCAAATATTTGGCATCCTAATATTATTATTCTATTATGAAAATACTACTACTTGACGATTATTGCAGCTCTACTGATTATAAACTAAATTGCATCCACACATGTATTTTAAAAACATGTACAATTCTCTACACTGGCCCAGAGTTAAAGAGTACTACAATATAAACAGTGTAGTACAAGGTTTACATGATCTCTGAAAGCTCACTATCAAATAGATGCATTACTCGTGTAATTAAATACACTCCTTTAGTAAGACCTTGCTCAAATACAACTGACAGAAGCAGATGTTTTGCAACACTACACTAAACCTGAAGAAGTATTACTTCTTCTTTTAACACATGGGCTGAGATTATATATATTTTTAAATAACATTCACAGAAATGCGATTGCTGGTCGATAATGCAGTAACTGTACTGTATAAAAAGCCTTTTATAGTAAGCTGCATTCAGTTACAGCAGCATGATAATTAGCGTTTCCTGTTTACTGGGCGTTGCTCATGAAAATATTCAGATTTTGTGGGTTACAAAAAACTATTCCTGACAACTTAATGTAAATAGTAGTTAGGGATCCCACATTGTTACGTTTCCTATTATTAGTTTTGAATGAATTAGCCTTAACGTTGGCCTTTACTCACCTAAATATTCCACAGGAAGAGTGCAGATGGCTCCACGCAAGTATCGATTCCACTAATCTAACTCAAACAGCTCAATTTGTGAGCTGAAGCGAGCATAAATTCATATACAGTGCTAGAGTTCAAAATACGCAACGATAACGTGTTCAACACCATTTCGCCATGTTCTTAGACAAGCCGCGGAGTCGCTTCTCCTTCAGGCCGACCGTCGCAGAGGGATCCGTAGAAGAAGAACAATAAGAAGAAAAAGCCACTTGGAGATAATTATAGACCTTTCATTGCTTTTTCCTGCAACAAGCTTCCTTCCTCCATCCAGACGGCCCACTCGTGATTCCCTCTTCAGCTCAACTTACAGGTGAGTTTCACAGAAAACACCGCGAATCCTGTTGGCTGCAAACTGCGCGCGCGACAACAAACAGTCTACCTGCTTCCCCGTGCCACACCTGGGGATCGGTGACGTCACCGACCCATTATCTCGAGATCAACTCTCCTCCTCCCCCCCACCACCTCTCCACTCACACAGCCCGCAAAAAAAATAAATGAAACCGTCTTTGATCCACGGTGTTGTGTTATATTCAAATAGTATACAGCGCCTAATTCAGTAAAGTGCATGGAGGTGAACGTTTGATATCAATGTTGCATTGACTTACATGAACCACACGGTGGCGGTAGAGTCCACAATCAAGAACAAAGGAACGGTGTTCAATGTTTACATTGGAGGTTGCTAGAGTTAAATGCTGCACTTTTAAAATGCAGCCTCCCATTTATTCATGAATAAAATGTTTTCTCTCTCCGATGTCATCAGCAGGTGATTTAACAGCATTTATTAATCACCCTGAGAGTGCTAATTAATCATGGTATTGTCATTTCTTCAATACACAACTTTACTAATATTTGAATCAAATTAATTATATTATATAATCCCTTTGAGAGAACAACACTTTTCATTAAAATAAGTTGCTTATGATCATTAACAGTCACGAATAGCTACTTCGTGGAATGATTTAAACAGGAAGAAAATTAATAAAGTTTGGCATTTTTTCTAGAAAAGTGTCTCACAAAAGCACCGGCTTCAGCTCCAGCTGAGATTGTGTGGATTCAATAAAATTTTTACGGTGACACGGATGAGACGTCGTTTAGGTACTCAGGGAAAAATGGAAATGTAAACATCCACAACTCAAGCTGGCCATCTTTACCTGCTGAGACAACCATGTGAGAGGACTACAGAACGTATCACTAAAAACACATCTCAGACAACAGATTTGAATCACAGAACTTTTATTTTTTTCAAAAGGGAGAAAAATCCACATTCTCAGGTAAAGAGTTGTGAGGAGGGGGGGGGGGGCAATGTGAGAAGCAGGAGCCATTAAATACAGCTGCTGGAAGATTATACAGAATGATCACATGAGCCAAAAAGCATTTTTCTACAGCGCCGGCAAGAGATTTGACACAGATCTGCTTTAGTCAGGATTTTGAGAAAGCGCATATGAACAAGAACAAAAAAAAAAAAAAGGGGTGGGGGGTGTTTGCTTCATACATAGTTTCTTTCAGATTCTTCTAACTTTTGGCCAGCAGCAATAATTTGGAAGTAAGATGGATAAACCATGGCACCCAAACAGTTTAAAATGGGGGGTTGGGATAGGGAAATAAAATGAAAATCAACTGGAGGGGGGGGGGGGGGGAGGAGCAGTAGAAGAGCAGCCGTCTAGTGAGAGGGAGGTTGGATCTCATCACGGTGAGTTCAAGAGACATCTGAAACACAGACGATAGTCAGTTCAACCCTTTTCACTCACAACACACACAGATCAAAGAAAGAACTGGAAACGGTGGTTTAGGATACTTACAACTAGCAGGCCGGGCTCCGTATCTTCGCATGATCTGGTCTTGTGTGAATTTCACAAAAGATTCATATTGTTCTGGAAAGAGAAGATTTTAAAACGGTGAGGAAGCGTGCTGTAGATTCAAAGTCTTTTTGTGAACATCTCTGCCGACACAGAACAGGAAAAACTGCTAAATCGCTTCTTCTTTGTCCTCTTTTCAGGGAGCAAACTACACAGCTGTGCATCGCACAGACGCATAGTAAGACTGCCGATTCTCGCGTGTGTCAAAGACTTATTGTGGATGTAATCTGGGTCAATACAGTTTGGCTCCAGCTGCCAAACTTCTACCATCTTTATTCCACTTGTTTCCCTGTTTACAGACCGTGGCATCTAGAAGTATAACTAAACTTTGTTTGGATGCCAGCGCTGCAGATGTTATCAGTTATGAAAAGAAAACATACGCATAAGGGAGGGGGCAGGATGCTTCTCATTACAGTGACACTTTTACTGTACTTCACTGATAGACTGTAAAACGGGCTGTCCCGATGAACAGTGAGTGCTGCGGTTTTATATATATTTTTGTTTATTACCTGCGAGTTTTGTGTTAAGAATCTGTTCGTACTCCTCCCGGATCTTCTCCTCGTGGTCTTTAAGCAGCCGCTCACACAGGTAGCTCACCTGCTTCAGTGTAAACGAGGGCTGGTCCTTCCTTGAGGCACCTGAGAAACACAAAGAAAGGCTGATTCAGTCACATCTGTGGCACAGCGATGAGTCACGCAGACAGAAATGTCCTCTCTCCAGAAATAGGTGCTCGGCCAGGTGCAAATTTACAGCTTTGCTCTTTGTCGTCCCTCACCTCCGTCAGCCCACAGGGTCATGCAGCACTAATGTGAGCCCTCTCTCTCCCCTCCCACAATGACTCTGTCACAGTGCAACTGGAGCCAGCTTTAGCGAGGCGATCCTTTACCCAGCGGTCTTTGAGGTTCTGCTGTAAGCCGTTTAGACTAAAACGTTTGTAAATCACAGGAGAGGATGGCAGAGCACGGATGAAGGTTTAATGGCCGTGTCTCAGAGGCAGAAAGAGGCCGTGTTGGTAACGGTGCAGTCGGTGTGATCTACGAGACCATCCTGCAGAGTGATTAGGAAGAAACCGCTGGAGCCTGAAGGCCCGGGGCGGGGATTACATCCCACACCCAAACTGCAACACCACTGCTGCAGCACAAGTTTGTTCCCGAAGAGGAGCAAAAAGCAAAAGCACCATGTTTGGCAATATAAATGATCAATTATGTTAATTTTTTTATTCTATGATGGGCTGAAACAAACTGAATCCATCACAATCGACACGCATTTCCGGTGCCAGGGTAGCAAAAATAAATGTTTTTTTCAGTAAATAACTTGAGTAGATCATAAAGTTATGCCTATATGGACGGACGTTTTGAAGAAAATAGGTGATTTTGGACGTTTACTTAAAAGACATCTGGATTTATTAATGTGTTCACAAAGAAAAAATTGTATCACATCTTTGTAGATATGAAAGTACAATGTCTTCGTAGTTCCATCTGAAAACATAACTATTCTGAGGGAACGAAAGCCGACTTTTCAGGAATCTCAACAGGATATGACTGAACTCGGAGGAGAGAGACATCTCCATTTCAGGAGTGGGCTGGATTTGGCACAAACAACGATAAATCCTTCATAAACTCACATCTGGAATCACAATTCCTCTGCCCTTGTGATTGCTTTTGATGAGCAGCAGTAGCCTGCCTCTTTAGACTCGAGTTGGTCATGCAGGTCCAGCCAAGGGTCTTTTGGCAGGCCTTGCAGAACGAATGACCTTATCATTCCTAACCGTTACAAACATTAGGCTTAAAAAGGGTTTTTTTTGGATGGTTTTCTGCTGTCACTTCAAGGACTTGCTAACCAGAACAAAACAAAGCAGACATGTTATTTAAATCACCCGTGTAGCAAAAGTACAATACCCTCCTACAGCTGTGAACAAATCTAAAATAATCTAAACATTGATGAAAATGTAATATAATTGGGCAGTCAGACCTAGATAACTGCCATCACAAAAACACACGCATGTTAGTCTGGAGAACATCCATAAACTGGCACTAATAGTGCCATGCTGTACCCATGTACATGACCATGGCCTTTGGAGTAAAACCATAAAGCTCGTGTGTGTGTGCACGGTCAACCCTAAATGCTCTTACCTGGTGGGGAGCTGGGAGCGTTGAGGGAGGAACTGGAGCTACAGGCCTCGGTCTGGTTGAAGGCCCCTTCCAGCTGCCGCCGCCTCTGGATCCGGCTGTACTCCTGACGGAGGTTCTGGAAGATCTGCTCTGTAGGGAGCAAAACGGAAACAAGGACACAAACTGTTTAAAACAGGACAGAGGACGCCCCAAAAGAAATGAAGGCAGCACACATTTCATCAACCCTTTTGGCGGTTGTGAGGCGGTGCTCCCAATGGGCTTCCAAAGCAAAGGCAATCCAGACTTTCTCACTTTGTTGCTTAGATGTCAGCACCAGTGTTATTACTGAAACTAGGGCTGGGCGATAAATCGATTTAATCGATTAATTCGAATGTGTGCTTTAAGGCGATGTGTTTTATTGAAAATCGAGAAAATCGCCCCCACCCCTTTTTCCCGTAGTAGAGTGCGCGCGCATTGTTTACAAACTAAAACAATGGCGGCCAGCAGCTTCACTGCTGGCCGCCGCCGCCGCCACCTCACAACAACAACCCAGCATTTTGGAGACATTCACCAACTGTACTCCGCATGAGAAGAAGAGTGCCCGGTGGAAAGCCATCACGGATGCAGTCGCGATGTATATCGCAAAAGATATGGTGCCCATATACACCGTGGAAAAGCCGGGGTTTATTCACCGTCTCAAAGCTTTGGACCCCAGGTACGTGCTACCAAGCCGTAAACATTTTTCTGACGTTGCCTTGCCTCGGCTGTACAATAGTACACGCCAAAGGATCTCTGCGGAGCTGGAGGGGATGTCATTCTACTCCGCAACAACTGACCTGTGGTCCAGCAGGTTGACCCAGACACCGATCCACTTGACTGGTGGAAGCGTCACCAACTTAACTTTCCAAGGCTAAGTACTTTAGCAAAGAAATACCTCTCTGTGCCAGCTACAAGTGCCCCCTCTGAGAGGCTTTTCAGTGTGTGGGGGGGGGCATTGTTACATGCCACCGTGCATGCCTGAAGCCAGAGGTAGTAGACAGGCTTGTCTTCCTGGCAAAAAATATTTAGAAAAAACATGCACTACTGTTTAATACTGTTGGTTATGTTGTGAATGCACTTGATTTTGTTTACATGCACTTATTTACTGTGCAAAATATGTTATGTTGATGTTAGATCAGATGTTGCACTTTTGAAAATGTGAATGTTAAAGGGTCATATACATTTTATTTCATGCTGTGTTTGTATCAGTGTATTCAGTTAGAAAAGCTTACTGTAAAAAGTTACATTTGCACAGTTGTTTACAATGGAAGGCTACTATTTAATGCCATTTAATGTTATGTTTAATTTAATTTTATATTTAAATGATTCAGGCAAACAAAAGAGTGACCAAATACTTTTTGTATACTACAGGCACCTTTCTACAATGTTCAGGTTTTGTTTGCACTTTATTTTTATCAACCTACTTGGGAAAATCATCACAAAATAAAAGAAAAAATTGTTTTCAACAGCTTCTGTCATCTGCAAAAAATTTTGGGGGAAAAAAATCGATTTAAATCGTGAATCGGATTTTTTGTAAAAAAATCGGAGATTTTTTTTTTAGGCCATATCGCCCAGCCCTAACTGAAACTTTAGCTTTTTGTGATGAAATGGCCACAAACTACAAATGTACAGGTTTTTAAATGTACAATGTGCCGTTTAAGTCTCTATTTTGAACGTGAAAAGGAATTATGAATCTATCCAGTCGCAGTAATTGTCCCGATTGCTCAACAGTGATTCATTACAGGAATTTATCAGTATTTTCATTAGTTTGGTCTTTAATGCATGTTCTTTTCGATACTGCGCCCACCACAACCACATTCAAAACAATGCTGAATGCATTATCCAGCATTAATTGGGACTATTACAGGAAGGCGTAATCATCCACACTGAAGATAAACTAAAGCTATGCTCACTTCCTCTGTCGTTTCTCACCCAACACGGGTTCCAAAATACAATCATCAACAGGAAGTAAAGGCGTGACAGACTGACATGAGTGACATACCTACTACAGCTGTAACAAACAGACCGCTTTCTTAAAGACAAACTTTTTTTGTCTTGTGACTTTATTACTTTCACTTCTCTTCCAAAAGTTATTTATGACGTCGGCATCACCACAGCTGGTGAGAAGGCTCGCATTAAGGCTTCAACACAAATCAGCATTCTTCACTGAGCTGTAACAAAGTAGAAGCCTCTTGTTCTTCTGAGGCTGGTTCAGTGGTTGTGTGGATGCTTGAGGTTTTGGTGGATGGAAGAAAATAAACTGATCTGTGTGATAAAAGACTGCAATGCAAACAATGTCAATCATTACGTGTCTCACTATAAGATCAACCAGAGCTTCTAGCCTTACTGGCCAGCTACGCACTGTTTAAGCACGAGCCCTGATAAATCATGCTAATTAATTACAGATTAAATCAGTACTCAAGATGATCTGCATTACAAGTAGTATGCAGAGAAAACTTAAAATACCATATCCTTTATTTTTTTATGTTTCTGACTGAAACTGGAGTTTTCCAATGATCGTGTAGGATGGTTGTCTTTCCAAAGTGCCTGCGTTGTCTCAATCATTTAATCTACGGACAGTAAGCCAACTGGAAAATGGCACCTGAGCCCACATCTAAAAAGCACAACAGCAACAACATGACACAGTTATTAACCAATATCAGGTCGCAGTATGGCGAGGGCAGCGTAGAGGCTCTCTGAGAATTGGGTTTGCACACTGCAACAACCGCTTGTTTTATTAGTTAAGCTGCCATATTGCCTGTGATGACACTAATCTCAATTTCACTTCAAGTGTGCTGCTGGTGCTTTCAAGGAAGCTCAAAACATCAAAGATGTGCGTGTTGACTAGGGCCTGCAGTTCACAGTTTATGTTGTGTTGACAGAATCAAACCAGATCAACATCAAGCAGACAGTATGCGTGTCATGAAAAAGCCAAAACGATCATTAGCCTTAGAATTTATACTTTATAGTACAACATGTATCACAGGTACAGACTTAAATAAAGTAAAGGTAATACAGGTACTGTAGGTATACATTGACGTGTCGAGAAAGTGGCTGTCTCTTTATCATCTCAAATATGTCCTCCTTCGGATAAAGCCCACGCTGCAGCTGCTGTAACAGCTTAACATGGGTCACAGCCAGCACACACACACACGTATCTAATTATAGAGGTTAAAGTTCAAAAAAGGCATGTGGAAAAAATGAGACAAACACCATGGCCTCAAATAGTGCTGATAAGCAAATGTTTAGGGGGGACTTTATCTCACTCAGTCCACACAGGAGGTGAAGTCGTTATACATGCTGCGCCTCTATCTGGAGCACCGTGCCTCATTTATCTTGGGTGGAGGGGGCTAGAAGCCATGCTGCCACTTCAGCCTGCTCATCAGTGAGCTTGGATGGATGGTGAGGAAAGCCACGTCATATTTTATTTTATTTGTGTGTGTTGACTGTGAGAGCCTCTGTGTTGAATGTCTTATTAGTACTTGACAATGTATAAGAGTATCCTGATGATGATACTACGTATATTAATATTCGCTCTTTTTCCATTGTTTGTGCACGCATTGTAAAGCGTCAATATTGTATAACCTTTTCAATTCAATCTTGAATTCTGTTTTTAAGTTTATTTTGTAACATCTGTCTCTTGGGACTACAGATGAAAAATAGCCTTTTGGCTAACTCTGGCGCATTTACAGAAATGTTATTAATGTGCACTCTCACTTATCAAATAACCCAATAAATTAAAAATAAAATATGTGGTCACTTTTGAACCCCTCCTCTGGCTGTACGTGGCCTCTGAAACCTTCCAGAATCAACAATACTGGACCCTAATCTGACAGGCTGCTTATTGAAACACCACGGGGCCTTTCACTTGTAATAAAGACATGTTGTTAACCCACGGGGCTGTAACAATGACTTAAACAATTAGTAGACAGAAAACTGATTTAGGTCATTAAGATAATCAATTTAAAATGTATGTCATTTCTTGAGGACAAGTGCCAAATATTCACAGAACCCAGTTTCACAAGTGAGGATTCACTCCATTGTATATCATCGTACATGACATTGGGTTTCTAAATGTAGGTCTGGAGAAGCAAACGTGTGAAGACATGAATTTTGATTCTGACATCATAGAGACCAACCAATGACTTGAAAAAATAATAAACCGATAAAAAAATGCATGGGTTCAATGTTAGATAACACTCTTCCTCGGTACAGCGGCCTCACGAGTGAGAAACCCTCTCCTCACTTCTAGCTCTGCCAACTACTAGTAGCTCAAATGTGGGCGTTGCTTGGCAACAATGACCCTGCCACAACCAGGCCAAGCAATCAATCACAGAGACTTCCGGGAGAGACGGAGGAACACAGAGGAGAAAGCCTCGGCAAAAAGGCTTAGGCACAGACCAAACAGTGAATACCACATGAGATCGGACAGATAAATTGGCCATGGTGGTGGAGAGAAAACAAAGCTGACTCATTTCCTTTCACCCTCCACTGCTAACGAATTGTGTGTGTGTGTGTGTGTGTGTGTGTGTGTGTGGGGGGGGGGGGGGGGTAGTAGCTTGTGATGTATTGCGGGTCAGTAGAAGTTGCCCTCCTGCAGCAAAGAACCACTAAAGTGACAACTAATCTTTTGGGAAAATAAGCAGACATGAGAAACCGCAAATCACTGAATTGTTTTTCAAGGAAGAAATCTGACATTCATAAAATGATAGCAAGCCCGATGTGCAGTAGATCGTTTCCAAAGTCTGGACAGATCAGCGAGGTCACAACTCCTCAATGCATTTGCACCTAACCGTTTAAAAAATGAAATCTTCTGAACTAAGAGCTTCCTGAGCAGACAGCAGGCCATCTTTAGCCCTGAATATACGAGCAGTCTTGTAGTCTGACCAAGGTGTCAGGCCTGAACTATGACCTGCCTGCTTTTCTACCCAAAATGCAGTTGGGTAGTACCAGTCCAGCCTCATCTGTCATCTGGGGAGGATTTTAGCAAAGCACCAGACTAGACTAGCAGCACAAGAATGAGACAGGGGAACGGAGTGAGTGATCCTATCTACATTGTGACATTATTACCCAAAGATACCGTGACAGGGTTGGATCCCTGCGCACACACACACACACACACACACACACAGCCTTGCACACCACAAGCAAACCCGAATAGCTGGAAAGCATGTGTGGGTAGAGGCGGGTGGGAGGGATGACAGCTGACCTTTAGCCAAATACAAAACTGCTTTCACTTGGCAAAACGCAGCAGCAGAGAGGCAAGCTTGCGACACCAGTCCCATAAGGGGGCCTTCTTCTGGGTGAAGGTGAGTAGAATACCTGCTATCTGGAGCTCATGCTAAGCAGACAAACTCGGAAAGAACTGGAACACCCAAGAGGCCTGTCGGATTCTTAACATAAGGTTCAGGCTAAATAAGCAACGTCAGAACAGACAACCTGGAAAATACTGATATGATTCATTTTTTTTGGATTAACATAAACATAGCGCCACTATGAATACTACTCTGTGAGGCAACCATAATAAGCAAGCCAGGCTGTGTAAATGATGTGAGCAATAACAGGGGCATGAAAATGCGTCTTCACCTCCAGGTATCTGCAACTGGAAGGAACAGCCCTCTCTTCTCAGAAACAAAACACCTCTTCATCACTATAAATCTGTTGCTTCCCAGCATGACAATTACACAATTCACCAGAAGCCAAAATGCTTGCATTTCACAGGAAGCCAGCTGTGAAGCAGTCTCCATCATCACATACATCTGTGAGTCAATGCCCTCAGCAAACCGCACACCAGCATCATCTTACAATGATATGCACCACGAAGCACGTTTTTTCTTATAGTGCAAAAAAAACAGGAACAACAGAGAGTGAGACAATTTGGCCTTTGTCTTAATAAGTGACGCAGCTGGCACATTGTGCAAAATTGTTTCAATTTAAAAAAAAGAAATCATCACTAACAGCTCACATTTCACTAATATCCCAAATCCATTGTCATTGTTGATGTTCATATATATTATTCGATATATGTATATATTTATATTGTACATAGTAGTTCATTGTCAATGCTTAGTTTCTATGTTCTAATTTGTTGTCTTTAATGTCCTTGTTTATTTGTATACAAACGCATAGAGGGCTAATAAAGCCTCTCATTTCACTTTCATTTCTCAGGTAGCAAGTTAATAATCACCTCCCCCACAGGTAAATGGCCCATGAATAACGTCACCTGAGACCGAAGTCAAGATGCACAGAACTATAGAGGAATAACATATCATTTGCCGAGCCTTAGATAATTATGTTATGTGAAAGAAATAAGGACATTTAACCCCCAGCGACAGCCACTAAGGAAACATAAACCCCTGGATCACTCTCTATCAAAAAGCTTCTTCTCCAAGCAGTGCCAATAAAAACTGGTTATGAGGAATGCTCAGATTTCTTCACTTTCAATACTTCGTGGCAAGATGGAAGGCAGTACACTTCATCGCAACAGGAGGGCTGAATAGCACCATAAGTAACCCTGTGCTTTATAATAGGCTGAACTATAGGAAATGGATTTATAACCACTGGAGAGCACATGATGACAATCTACGCGTTAACAGCACGGCTTAGCACAGGTAGTACAGCGGTCTCCATCTTGTAATACTCTCTCATTTCCCAGCAGTGATGTGATAAAAATAAATTCAATGACATCAAGCTTTTCTTTTTTTAATTAACATTCAAAAAGCGTAAGGATTAGGCCTCACTGGTATCACGCTGCCCATATCTGAGTGCCTGGCACATGCAATAAGCCTCACTGGATCGCAGTGCAGACATCTAGGTAATTATCTTGTGTCTACTAGTGTGCCCCACACCCGTCCAATGCTCACAGCGGAGCTTTTCAAGTCAAAAGGGAGTGTAGATGACAGACATAAAAAGGAAATGAACAATGTCCTGCAGGCCCCGAAATGGCTGTGGTGCATAATGGTATAAACCCCCACCACAATGCAAGACAATTGTGGCACTAAAGCCAAGGCACATTAGCC
The DNA here is from genome assembly GCF_949748355.1 of Melanostigma gelatinosum. NCBI lineage: Eukaryota > Metazoa > Chordata > Actinopteri > Perciformes > Zoarcidae > Melanostigma > Melanostigma gelatinosum. Next base: position 7,068,737 of record NC_136642.1, on the reverse strand, counting down.
AGGCAGCTCCTACTTAACAGCCTGCCATGATGTGCCCGCTGCTGTGATGCCATTTGTCTTCTTAGGCGAGCCCAACAGGCTAGATTGTCACCCATGTGTAAAGTACGAGCAGGGTCTTTTGTTTAAAGTCCTTCCAGTTTTCAAATACATGGTTTAAATGAATATATGAACTGATTTAATGGCCACGATAGTCTATACTATAGCTGCAGATTGTACAGGCAAATCTGAGTCAGTCATACAAACTAACTATATTCAATTTGTCCCATGCTAGAAATAGTAACGTTATTTGATTCAACGTTAGCTATGCAGACAACTTTGAAGCTAATAATTTCATGGCCAGCATTCAGCATTAGCTTTAAGCTAATTCACTCAACTATACAACAATACAAAGAGCTGACAAGGTGCCACCGACAAATACCTATAGAGCCACCTCTATTTTTGTGAATCTACTGATTTATTATGATTTGCAAAAATGATCTGTGTCGGTAACTTGGCGCCGACGTTTCCCCTTCCTGGCGTTAGCTTAGCTTAGCGAAGCTAACGTTTAGCCTCCAACCCCCATTCAGAGTCTCTCAATTGACGTTAGCTAGCTATCCCTTCCAGTCCACTCCACCCAAACCCCCTCCCCCATGACACCCACCCAGGAAAAAAACGTCAAAATCGGTTTAAATGTCATACCTGGAGTGAGCCTGTGTTCGCCTCCTCCTATGGCCGGAGGAGACATTGAGTGCGTTGCGCTGTCGACTGGAGGACGGAGGTTGCATCTTTGCGGCGACGGAGTGCCAGGAGTCCCCGGTAGAGGGTTGCACCTTCTCCGCTTGGGAGACTGGGGACTGAGGAGGGCCTCAAACTCCATCGACCGCTTTAATGTTGCCCCACAAGCCATGTTGTTAGCTAAAGAAAATTGGAAAAGTAAGTTGGAGGAAAAACGACCCGTAAAACTGAGTTTTTTTTGTCGCTCGTGGTTTTGTACGTTAAACGTTGCTCGATTTTTCTTGAGCCTTTCTTCCTCTCCACAACAACGGATTTTCTTCTCTGAGTAGTAAACCAACTGCCGACCGTGCCTGCTGAATTTTTAAAACGTCACAATGGCAGACCGTACCATTGAGGAAAAGAGGGGGAGCGTTAATATTTACAACATATTTTGTTGTATACTTCACCAATTTGAATTGTCATTCTTACCCAAACGTATTTCTTAACGTTGCTAGTAATATATTATTGACTCAATTGGCAATTTTCTTTCTCTTTAACAGTCTTTACGCTACAATTTCTTGCCACCCAACCCTATTGTTGTTGTTGAGGGCTTTGGTTTCCGTTGAACTCAAATTTAAGGTTCACGAGACGTCTGGTGGTGGAGGTCAGGTAAATCAAGTCGATTAAAAATTAACTCCAGGGTGATTTTACTCTTTAATCTCCTTCAGAAAGCGGGAGATTTTATATATTCACTGTCTGTCAACTAGTAACCGGCTTCCCATTGTATATTTCCCATTGTGTTTGCAAACTTAACACAATGGCTGCATGGTAATAATGACTTAGAATAGAGTTCCTGAGCAGCAAAGTTCTCGACCACACTATACAATGTGACTGACAACAGGAACTGTACTTGTATGTACAAAGCATTTGTTATAGTATGTACGCTAGAGATTATTTTCTGTTCTTGTCTTGCTTTGTTTTATCAGCTCCATTGCTCCATTTCACACCTGTTGTATCACATGCATCAACAACCAGTCACACATTCACCACAGTCTCTTGTTTTGAGTAACTCATTGAAACAAGCAATGTCCAGAACTGAATCACCCATCAATTTATATTTGCTGCAGTCTCCACCACTGGGTGTGCATCTTGATGTGACAGTTTGTTTTATGTGCAATACATTTCCCATGTGACGATAACGGTCTCACTGGGATTAAACATCCCTTTTACAGGAGCATCCTGACTTTTTAAATGCATAAAACATGTAGGTTAATACAAACAAAACAAAGTCTTATGCAGTCCTTATTGTTATCACATAACCTGTGCAAAGAACGAAACATCAGCCAATCTTATGCAGTATTTATTTCAGCTTGCATCTTGAGTATCTCAAACAGAACTGCTAGGAAGTATTCAGCAATATCATTTAAAGTAGCATTTTAGCATCTCCTCGTAAAGACAATGAGCAATCATATTATTGGTTGTTCCATCAAATATGACAGAGGACAAATGTATATACTGTGTTCTTTAGTTATGTCTTGTTATTATGTGTGGGGTTTAAAATAATAACATCCGCCCATTGCCAAATTCATGATAATTTTAGAGGCTGTAGTTTAAAAAATGCTCTTGAATTTTATACTTAGAGGGGTTTCTAATATTTGGTCTATAACTTCATTCGTATACATGGGGAAGCTTATTCAAAATAATACAAATGCCACCTCAAAGTAGCCTACAACATATCCTTTCACGCATCTCTAAAAATGTTTTTTTTAAAAGACAGTATTACTTTTATGAAGGTAGAATTTATTACAGGGCTGTGTTTGTAGACCCAATGACAAACTATAAACTGTGACTAAGTGGAGAGCAGGGCCGTCCTTCAATCAGAGGATTGGAGGTTCGATCCCCGGGTCCGACTCCGCTAGTCGCATGATGATGTGTCCTTGAGCAAGACACTTAACCCCCCCAAAAAATTGCTCCCCTGTGCCTACGGTGGATGAATACAATCTGAATTGTAAATTGCTTTGGATAGAAGCATCTGCTAAATGATTGTAATGAAATGTATATGACCTGTGATCATCCCCACTGTTGGTTTTTGGGAACAGCATGTATGCTTTGTACTCATTCTCCCCCCCCCCCCCCAAATGGATTTTCTGGCATGGCAGACTCACAGTATTCAGCATGTCACCTCTGGCAGCAAAGACCCAGGAGATTGATACAGCGACAGGGACATTTATAAATCATTGCAAACACAAGACTGCTGACTTTTTGCCACTTGACAATGATTAAGTAAGACATATAAGGTTTCAAAATAGAGTATGGTCAAGTATCATCTTTAATCAGTTGATGGTTGAAACACGTGTTCGGTCTAGTATGTGCACCTGTGAGTTTAAGCGAAATGTCATAGTGTGCGCTCTGCTGCAGCTGCCAGTTGTCACAATTGCAAAGAGTGTTCTGGTGCTTGTGCTCCATTTACCTCGGCACACTGCTTGGATTCACGTGTGCGGACATTGTGTGAAATCCTCCCGTGCATGGGGCTTTTGTGGAGTCCTGGCATTCATGTGCAGATCAGATTGGAAAGGTGCACAAGAAATGCACCTTTCCACCACGTGGTGAACCCAAAAGTTAAGTCAGCACTTGAGTTCACAGTATGTCACAGGGGTGAGAGCGTTAAAGCACTGACATTGGAGATGGGTAAGTCAAAGGTTAAAGGTTAGCTGGCCACATGACATCATCTCGCTCCCAGTCCAACATAACAATAAACCTTTTGTCTGACCTGAACCAATGCCCAGAGATGATAAGCTTTATTTCCACTGGAATCTGATACTAGAATGGTTCTAATTGTTTATTTTTAAAGGTTAATGGTTTCTCTTTACAAGCTGTCTTCATATTGTATCTCATAACTACAAGTAAAACACATTATGTAACATGTTTCCGACATTTGATAGGCTTTCTGATCTGTCGGATCACTTATGGGGCTACTAACAATATTCAAGAGTTATTGTTGAATAGCCTTGAACACAATAGCCTTGAAGTACATACCAGCACTAATAATTTGATGGGAATGAATCCTGCTCATATTTGATTCTTCATTCGATGTCAAACACATATCTATCTGTACAACTACTCTTTAATTTCAATCATTGTCTGATGTTCGACTGCTGATTGTTCACCATCTCTGAGATTGAGTTAAGCCGTGTGGTTCTGTCCCTGGGCATCTCATCCTCAGTGATGGCAGTACAGTTCTTGTCTTCTATGTAGGGTAATCCTGGGGTTAAAGCCTCTGTACATTTTCTACACCTTCCAATCTCACACAGCCTTCGTAGCAACTGCAGCAGAGCGACTCTTAGCTCTCGACAGCGCAGTGCATATAGCAGTGGGTTGACTGCAGAGTTGACCAGGCAGAGGGTGCTGCAAAAGGCGAACGCTCTCTGTAGGGGACGAGTCAGGACCACGGAGACATCAGCTAACATGAAGGAGAGTGTGGGCAGCCAGCAGCTCACCAGTATCAGTAGGATCAGGCCAAAGGTACGCGCCAGCCGGATATCCATCCTCATGCGGGCCTGTCCTGTCCCCGCTGCTCCCTGGAGGCTGGTCATAGAGGACTCATGGCGGTGGGCCTTCCACAGGATGAGAGCATAAGCACACAGAATGAGAGCCAGAAGCACCAGTGTGAAGCTGGTCCAGCAAGCCAGATAGACCTGGTTGATGTAGGGAAACAGGCGTGAGCAGGGCGGAGTAAGCCCTGTGGGACACCTCCAACCCATCAGCGGCAAGAAGGAGATGAAAATGGTGGCGCTCCAGAGGATCAGCAGGCTCAGCACGGCTCGCCGGCGGGTCAGCAGCACCTTGTAGCTGGAGGCCTGCTGGATGCAAAGGTAGCGGTCCAGAGCGGTCAGCAGCAAACTCCCCACCGAGCTGGTGAAGGACATGGTGACACCACCTAACTTGAAGAGGTAGGCAGTGGGGCCGTCTCTGCCGCAAAAGAGGTGAAAGAACAGGAAGCTGGTGGTGAAAAAGCAGCTGGCGAAGACATCCGCTAACGCAAGGCTGGCAATGAACAGATATGAAGGCCGCTGCCGGAGGGAGGCTGTTGCAGCGATCACTCCCAACACGAGAGCGTTTTCCAGCAGAGTGAGAGGACCTGCCAGGAAACAGATCGAGCTGATGGCTGTCTTCTCGGCCGCGGAGAGAACCATGTAGCATTCCAGATTCTCACAAGACCTGTTACCTGTGAGAAGATCACAGGTTTATAGCAGGACAGATTTTATCGGGCAAGTGTACTGAAACTAGCTGTCATTATAAATGCACCCTTAAATTACATTTGCTAAAAAAACATTATCTTGAACCATTTTAGATTCTAATGAAGCAATGCATTGTTTCTTTATTGAGGCCACATACCTATCTGTGAGGGGGTGTCGCATTGCTCCATTTCAACTGTTCCCGGAGGGCCAGTACTAGACTGTATTTAGAAAATAAAGTAAGTAATTTAAATGTGTTATTCTTTATGGATTAATACACATAATTAACATATCTGTAGGTATGTAAGAACAACTAGCAGGAGATCCTTTAAGAAGTAAAAGGCACTGCATTTCTTACACTTTTTCCAGTATTATGTTAATTTCTAAAGAACATAAAAACAACTGTATTGATCATTGAACTTAAATAATAAATGTGTAAGACAAGACCAAACACACATAGCAATATCCACACCATCTACAGCAAAAATTATAAAATATATATATTATTTTATTGATAACAAACCTTTTTTAGATGAAGTGATTGAAGCAGGCAACTTCCTGTGGAGAAACAAATAAAGTGGAAAATGTGATGTATTTTTCTCTCCTTGTCAATATTGAACTTGGTGGTTAAAGGGAACATGAACATCTGAGTCAGAACAGACAGTCACTTAGAGGTTAGGGTAAACAGAGAATGACCATTACTGTACCCGCTGGTGCTGATGTTGAAGAGATAGTTGCAAGGAGCCACGGTTTAAATACCACGCCATAAACCACTTCTTGCTGAAGGAATAATGAACGGATTTTGTTTGAAAATCCCAAAAAGCAAAATGGTTGCACCTTTATCCATAATATGTAGAGACATTTAATACAACCAGCGTGCTCATGGTGCGTTGAGTGGGATGGTATCACTCAGTAGCTTTAGCTGCACCTAAAGCATGGCAACTTGTTTTAAGAGCTTTTATGCACGCAGCTCACAAATGGTCGAGTGATAGCCTGCACCTTCATTTGACCAAGTGTGTCCAATGAAACTCTGACAAACAATGCTGTTGAGTTTTTCAAATTAATTATTTTTGGCTCACATACTGTCATAATAGTTGAGAAAAAAAACAGACATCTCTACGGATGTTATCTCCAAAACCAGGCAGCTCACACCAAAACAATCCAGATTGATCAACAGCACTTCAAGCAAGAGGAAGATATGTATTTTGTGATTATTTTTTTTGATTTGAACTATCCCTTTCAGTGATTTTTTATGAACTGAGCTGGACCAGAGAATTAATAATGAATCCATATTTCCACAATCACTTTTGCAGGGATTTTACTGAGTGCGTTCAGTTGTCTGCAGAGATGAACATAATAGCAAACTCATGTTGTTGGCCTATTATCATAACCAACAGGATGAAGACTGCCCCCTTTTGGTATGAGAGGGGATTATATTGGAACGAACAAATGTACATCGGTGGCTGAAGTCACCGCAGAGATGAACAATCTCCTGTGAAGTGCATCACCTTTGTGCAATCAACAGATGAAACTAAGTGTGGGAAGCCGATGTGAAAGGATTTGATCAAAATAAATAATGCTGTGATAAACAGAGAGTGGCCGGCCACCTATAACTGCTTACCCAGTGAGGCTTAAATTATAGAGATTATATATTATAAGCAAAAACATGATACAATCACATGAATGGAAATGACTAAGTTTGAAAGAAAAAAAGCTGGGAAACAGTGAGAAAATAACACAAAAAGAATCATTAAAGGTGATCAAGGAGAGTAGTTGTATATGATGCATAAGTGATTACAAACTAAAGGGAACACAATAGGCTCGTTCCAGATGAGTCAGTAGGCTACTGCGCAGACTCGATCACCGACGATCGGCGCACAATGCATGCTGGTTAGATTTGTGTCCGACATGAGCCTGACTTGCTCTGGCGTCATCCACACGTTGTCAACGATGACCTCACGAGAGCCAGTTGCATGACCCAAAGCATCCCAAAGACCCCAAAACCCCTATTTTTTCTGTGTAATTATAATATTTAACGCTCGATTGTTTGCTATTAGTCTCATGGTGTGCAATGAAGGTTTAATCTAAAAACTCATGCTGTCTGATTGATAATAATAATAAAGCTGTTTTATACAACACAAAACAAGCATCAAAGTGTTTCACAGATAGACATAACAATAGCAAAGGATGGCATACCGTGCAGATACACATGAATACATCCGCTTGAGGTCTGTTAACTACAAGCAGCAAGTACAAGTACAGATCGGATCTAATCGGATACAATTATTTCTATGGCTTCCTGTTTATTTTAAAGGCAGCTGAGGACAGTCTGAATTGAACGCAGTTTTTTGCCAAAGCTTCCTCCAGCTCTCGTCCACTCTCCAGGCGAGGCGCAGTTCATGTCGAAAGAGCCAATCAGGTCACCGTGGCCTTCAATCCAATGTTTCCCCTTTATTCTGTTTCCAGTGACCATTATTTCTGTTTTTCATCACACATTTGAAACTTCATTTTAAAAGCATATATGAGCAGAAGTGGTGGAAGTAAATTACTTTCCAGAAAGGCCCTCATGTTATTGACATGAGGGACAGTATTTCACAATTCCACTGGGCCATATGGGTGCAAGCACTTGTGGATATTTCACCACGTCAGGCTCTTTCCTCCCTTGTGGTGAATTTTCATTGACAGAGTGCTGTGTTTTGACTGTTAAGAACCATCATTCTTATAAAGCTGATTGCCTCTTCAAAAAAAGCACCAACAGCCGTGTACATAAAACTTCATTTATAATAAGAAAAACATGCAGGCGTCCATTTTAGTCGCTTCACTGGCAACATTCAAACTGCAATAATGTGGCAATAACCCCTTGAGTCACTGTTTCGGCGTGCCACATTGTTTCAAAATATAGCAAGCCCTTCTGGCACGAGAAGAACAAAAAAGAAATGTCTGGTGTTTGTAGGAGCAGCAAAAAAAGAAGCATTATAAAACTGGACTAAAGTAGCAGATTTGCTGCACAAATACACTTAATGAATGACGGACAATAAAAACATATTTTTGAACATAAATTTCATTTCACAGAGATATCACAATGACAATTTAACAGCAAATTAGGAAATTATTACTCAATGTCACTGGATTTTAAACCTGTAATAACCTTTGAAGAGCTTACCTTGTGTGGAGTTTTATGCTTTTCTTCTTAATTTAGGGGATTTGAATTAGGTCCCTCAGCAGCACAACAACCCCAGCATGATCGCACAGACCTACAAACCTGACTGATGGCAAAGTGCATGACTGAGGGGAGACGATAAGGAGGGAGGCTGTGATGACATGAGGGAGAGAGGGAGGGAGAGTGAGCGAGAGAGAGAGAGAGAGAGATAGAACCAGATGGAAAGAGATGAAAGAGCCCAAATGTATTAGAAGGACAGCTGGAGTCTGTGATGAAACTGAGAATGGCAGTAAAGTCCAATTTTATATGTCTGATTATAGGTAATAGAGGTGAAATGGAGAAGATAAAACATGAATACATTTAGGGTCATGATGGACACAGGGGAGGAGAGCACTTAAGCAGGTGTGAAAGAAAGAAGAAAACACATCACCCTTTATTAAAAAAAACATGAATGAAGTGACCTCAAAAATATTTACTCCTGACCTGGGAGTCATTAATAACCTGATAAGTGGACCATGAGTTAAGATTATTGTCGCAAACTACTCAAATTCATAACCAAGATGGCTATAAAAGACTGTTGAATCATTTCCATTCATGCAGAAACTGTTTTTCCTTCCACCTCTTTCGAATACTTTCCACTCATCTGCATTTGACAGACAGCATCTAGCATCACAAATGCAGTCACACACTTCATCACATGATGGTTTATGATATTTTTACATTTTATATGTTGCTTGTCGTCATGTGGACAGAAAGCACATACAAGATAACAAACATTTGACTGCTTCAGTTGTTTGATTGTTGTTTACATCCAATCTGCCTGCAGTGAGTGCTGAGGTGTGAAAACCAGCCTTCGCTGCAAATTCGCGAGGATTTAAATTGTTCTTTTACATTTCATTACTGACTAATGCTCAGTGACGTCAGTGTGGGTCAGGGTGTAATACTGCTTGCAGTACAACAGGGGTCAATGCTAAGCAGCCATGAACTGGTGGACATAATGAAAGGTTGCTCAGTTTTGAATCTTTATCATTCTGCATCGATACAAAATCTGAACTCAACAAGCACTTCCTTCACAAATGAAGGCTGTTTAATTTGGCTTAAAGCCCAGTGGTGAAAGTTAAGTGCATTTGTAGCTCAATAACAATTCAATCAGATCACAAACCTGAGGCATTCTGAAATGAGTTAGCATCCTATTTTAGAGAAAAGTATGCTAAATGAAATAGAAACTGGAACTCACAAAAGACCAGGGAATAGGTCAGAAAGAGATATGTTTTTGATGTCATGTTTATATTCTATCTAATAATCAGGCGGCGATATCTGGTGCACTGTGTCCTCTGCTGATGCATTCAGCAGGCCAGAAGGCAGGAAATGTGATTAGGAGCAGACAGCACAGCTTCAATGAGATTTCTTCTCAGTCACTGTCCGGCCAGGTGCAGCTCACGAGCACAGACCACAGGACAGAAGAAAGCCTGAAATGTTTAATTATTGGATTACATCATCCGGTGACACAATCTCATTTTTAGAAAGCACTTTGTTCTCCTGGGGCTGTGTTTTACCCTCTTCCTTCACAGAGCAGTTAGAAAAAGAAGTGTGTTGGGTTGTTTAAACATGGCAGTGAACAATGGCAATGGCAGAAGACATTTAAGATTTGAAATGCATCTGAAGGACATCTCAGCACCTAAAAAACTAAATGTTGAGCGAGAGCATCCAACAAACTTCCATCAATGTGATGTGGGCCAAACACTTGATTCTCCATAGCTGGATGGCCTGCTTGAAGGAGGGTGTAACGGAAAACAGACACATGATAATAACCCCCCAATGCTCTCAATTGTATTGTTTATATGTATTTTTTTCATTTAATTATTTGTTTTTTCAACAGCCATGGGGTCATATCAGTAGGGGATACGGTTTAGGTATTGGCACTGGTATTTGTGTTGCTTATCTAATCTAAAGTGTTCTTTTTTATTTCTATGCTGTAGACCAGGGATTCCCAAAGTGGGGTGCGTGCACCCCTGGGGGTGCGCGAGCTGCCTCTAGGGGGTGCGCGAGAGGAAAAGTGTAATGGCGGTCTGATGGTGTAATAATATTAAATATAAAAAAAAATGTAATTTTAATTTAAAAACTGTCAGGTGGGACATCTGAAGCTATCAGTCGTAAAAGAGGAGAGGGACAGAGAGAGAGAGAGGAATCGGAGGCGAGGGGAACGGAGAGGTGCGTTGGGAGAAGAAATCGAGCCAGAGTCAGAGGAAGATGAGACAGAGGAGACCGAAAAGGAGGAAGGGATAGCACAGACAAGTCGGGAGCACATCGGCCCATCGCGGAGTCAAGGTGAAAAAAGAGGAAACGAGAGTGAGCATCAGACTGGGAAAAAAGAGGAAATATGATGAAAAGTATGTGTGTCTGGGCTTCACTTGGATTGGCAACGCAGATTCCCCAAAGCCACAGTGCGTGGTGTGCAGTGAGGTTCTGGCTAACAGTCTGAAGCTCTTATTTACGTCGCCACCTGAACACCAAGCATGCCAGTGCAAGTCAAAAGCCCCTTACATTGTTTATATCGAAATTGGAGGAGTTACAAAACAGCCAAAAACAACTGGAGTCTCATTCATGTGTTGGTCTATAAATGACGCACTACGGGCTTCATATCTGGTTACAGAATAGCGAGAAAGGGGCTACCGCACACAATCGCCGAAGACGTGAGCTCGCCAGCTGCCAGAGAGATGGTGGAATGTATGATTGGGGGGAAAGAAGCAAAAAAGTTGGACATGATCCCGGTGTCCAACAACAATGTGTCGCGCCGCATCGATGCTTTGTCCGAAGACATCCTGGCTACATTAGTCGCTCATTAATTGTAAATTAAATGTGATAATCTGCCTCTGAGCCTGTGCGTGTGTGCTCGCATCCGTATTGCTCTTTAAAAGTGACGCCTTGTGTCACTGAAAGTTATTGAAACTTTGTTGCAGTGTTTCAGGGCGTTTTCACACCTTCAGTTTGTTTGCTTTGTTGCAGTTGCTCCTTTGTTCGGTTTGTGTTCACACTGCAACATTTAACAGCGGACTAAATCTTGTAAACAAATGCCACGCGCGAGCAAACTGTTCTCTCATTGGTCCGATTCTTATGCGGCTATGAAGGCTTAAAAGGCTCTGTTGCTTTTTTTTTTTTTTTTTTTTAAGGGGGGGGGGGGGTGCGCGAACCCGGTCGGGATGTAGAAGGGGGTGCGCGGCCTAAAAAGTTTGGGAACCGCTGCTGTAGACGACAGAGATGTAAATACAAGTTGTGAGTGTCTTTGACTAGACCGCAGATATTCAATAATTGGTGTAGGTTCTTTAAAGGAGTGCATTCAGGCTCCTTTGTGTCTCTATCCGTTCGCTGAACTAGACTGGAAAAATACATTGAAAAAAAATTGGCAACCAAGAAAAGAGATTTCGTTTGAACATATTTGCTTCTGGTGTTACCGTACATACGATCTTGGATATGGTACAAACGTACTGCTGACGGGTGTGAAACTGGTTCTGCTTCTGTTCTTGCACGTCACTGTGTGTGGGTGGGTTTCACAACTCTTCTCACACTCTTCAGATTCATGTGAGCCCGTGACACCAAATAACTATAAATGGCCTATGAGACAGTGATACGTCTGTATATGCAGCCTATCTATGGTGTGTGAGAAGGAAACAACAGCCTTTGTACACCACTGTTGTTTTGAATATATCTTCCATTCCACTTCCGAGGATGGCCTACCGTACAGTCACTATATATGACGAGATCACGCGACCAGGGGCGTTTGTAAAGAAGCCTTTACAACCGGTTAAATGTGGAGATACGTCCACCTTACATAATCTGTACCACCCGCAGAAGCCTCTCCATGACCTACTTTCCATACATAGTTGACTCTTGATGGGAACTGCCCCCTTACAAAGGTTGCTTTGCTTTGGGGAGTGTCCTTCCATGGCCTGCAGCTGTAAACACTGGCTGAAACCAAATGTGTTGTGCAACTTTGATGACGCTTTACACAAGGTAGAGGGGAAAGTCACTTTAACCGTGGATTTACGAGTTCATCTATCACGCTAGTTGTTTTGTATTCTTCCGACTTGGACCTGTAGACTCCCATAAAACCAGCATCTTCCAGTGTAAGGACTGCATTTTTCAACATTAATTTAGTGTTATAAGAATATATAAAAGTGATATATATATGAAGCCTTAAAGCTGAATAGCAATACAAGTAATACCAGAAAACTCCAGGCCATATAATAGGCTTTAACAATGAAACCAATAACACAAAAATGATTCAGGGGGTAAACGGGTATCGCTTTGTGTGTTCTCAGTCAGTTAGTTCGGCTAAACGCTAGTCTTTTTTTAGCAACCCCCACACACATCTGGAGTCCATTCACCATTTGAGGTGTTGTGGCTCACATGTCACTACAGATTTATGACAGCGTGACGTTTACATGATACTCATTTTGCATCGTAGTAGTTTAATAACTCTTGAGTTAGACACTGGATTGTGGCACAAAAGTTGTAACAACACAATGCACCTTATCTATTCAATTAAAAGCCTAATATCTTAACATAGACAGGGATCAAAACAGGAAAATCTCACTTGTTCTTTCCCGTTGTCATATACTCTCGCAGCAGGTGGACATTGATATGAGGGTTCATGAATTTGTTTCAATAAAATGGTCAAGGATTTTGTCTGAACCAGAGGTCTGAGACGTGGGGGATGGGCAGCAGCTCACAGAAGAGCTGTTGCGTAGGCTCTCATTACAGCCTGTTGCAGCTGTTTCGCAGCACACCAGTTAACCCACACAAACAGGAACTGTGGAACAACTCCGTTTTCATACAACAGAAAAGCTATGAAGTAGGCTTCATCAATAAATCTAAACTCTCGACGTGTTTACCTTATTTGAACGAGGGATTGACAATACATAATACAAATATATATGTACATATTGTTCCCCCAAACCTCATCATTACGTTGCATGTAACCGTGAAGTTTTTGTTACGTAAGATAGCGTGAAAGCGGAACAGTTATGGTTAAAGTGTTTTTCTCGTCGTTGTTTTCCTCACTTCTCTCAGGAAATACCCGAGGTCCAACAAAGGAATGGAGAAGAGTGTCAGCGATTGACGTCACCGGTCTGGCAACAGGCGTGAATGCGGTCTGGCTGTCTCTTCGCTGATTGGCTGCGCGGTTTCGAACTTGGAACGTGATTGGTCGGATCCGGGCTTGAGCGAGCTACATATCTCCGCTGTGGCTTCCATTTTGTTGCAATTCAGACGGAGTCGGGGGAGAGTGTCAACGGCGTCGCGCGCGGCTACTGTTAAAACACCACATTAAGCTTTCGAGGGTGACGGGGATTTTTGTAGGAAATATAGCTTTGCTGTGCTTCCTCACATAGTCCGCCGAGGGATCACATATAAAGGCTTATCGCATATTTTCTTGGACGAAGGGCTCTTCGACAACCAAGCTCGAGGAAGTCGGTAAGAGAAGGTGTTTTTGTGCCTCGTCGCCATATTGAGCTCACAGTTCCTTTGTTATGGTTCGCTTCCAAAACTAGTGTAACTGAGACTGTAAACATGTAATTTAATAAACCTATAGTTTAGGTTATTAATTAAAAACACGTCCGTCGGGATTATCATGGTATTTTATTGTTTGTTTTTTAAACCCGGAAATTATCTTTCCATAAAGCGACTTGGCAGGAACAAAGCTTGAGAAGTAGAATAACATTTCGCAGTTTGCTTAAGAAAATACTTTGTTGTGATAATGGCCGACATTAACAGTTTTGTACACTTGTAATGTTTTAAGAACGGATGGCTACCTGCTTTCTTTTTTAGCAGTATTCGCCGCAATGACGCACTCTGAAATACGCACTCTGAAATACACGTCCTCCGTGCACTAAACGATGGAAGAGAACCGGGAAAGTCAATTTAGCATCTCTAACTGACATTTTCTTCCCCCCCCCAAAAAAAGGCCTTCTTGGAGCATCGTGTGCCGAGTGTGAATTGATGTTCAGCTCGGCTCTACGGGAAAACAACGCTCTTTGGCACATGAGAACTTTAGACCTCGCTGGACACAGAAGAAGTACAGCGAGAAGTAGACAGATAACTACTTCGAGGACCTGGGGCCCGATTGGAGGTGAACGATTGAAGAGAGATCTCTGGTGCATCGACTTTCTGACAACAAAGAGGTGAGCTGGGGCTGTTTTGATCTCGGGTTGTGTGTGTGTGGGGGAGGGAGGAGGAGGAGTGACTCAAGCTGCCTGGTGTCTCCGCACGTAACCCTCTGTACTTGTTTTCATTGACTGATTACGCATTACCGGGTTTTACCCTTGTCAATAACAATGATACCGAGCTCTGATCACGATTTAATGTTTCCGAGCACTTTCAGTAACAATGTATATTTCATATCAACGCAGGTGACACATAGTGCAGAAGCAGTATGGGAGGTGGAGAGAGATACAACATTCCAGTTTCCCACCCCGAGCGCCCTTTGCCCAAGAAGAACCACCAAGTGGGCCGGGCTAAGCAGAGGAGCCGTGACCCGAACGTAGGAGCAGCAGTGTCTGCAGGAGGGGCTGGTGGCCTTCACCACCACGGCCACCGCCGGAGCGACAAAGTCGCAGCCTACCACAGGTCGCCTGAGGCGCGGCAGGCCGCGTCTGCAGAGAAGAGTGCTTCTGTCCGCTTTTCCACCAGCTATGGTCAGAACTGGGAGGGTGCGGTGTCTCACCTCAACACGCTCCTGGCCACACCGGGAAGTCCGAGCTATGCCGGGCCCAAGTTCAGCGAGCCGCCCTTGCCGAGCGTGTTGCCTAAGCCCCCCAGCCACTGGGTGTCCTTCCCAATGGGCTCCTGTGACCACCGGGAGATGATGGCCTTCCAGCTCAAGAGCCTGCTCAAAGTGCAGGCCTGAGAGGGATACCCACACTTGATTGAAAAAGCCCACAAATGAACTGGGACTCTCTTGAGGACAACCTACCCACCAGGAACACCTCAGTGCTGTAATACTTTTAGCGGTTTTTTAGATTGACCTCTGTGTTCGGTGGCATTTGCGGCAACGTTTGCTGTGAAATGGTCATTCAACACAAAATTTTTAAGCTAATGTTTCTAGATATTACAGCCTTGGAGCCTTGCTGGTCGGTAATGCCTGTTAGTGGAGTCAGTTTTCTGTGACTAATGACAAACTGGATATCCCTTCTACTTCTCTTTGTTTTGTTCTTTTTAATGTTGGCTATCAAAAGCAGATTTTGAGTGTGCTGTTTTCCCCCCCAAACAACGGTTATAGTATAGGTCAGGTAAACTCCCATCACTTTTACGGTCTATTTCTGTGGACAGATAATGCATTTTCATTTACATACGTTTTATGATTAGCCTTTTTGGTCAATTGTAAAGCTTCAGGTGCTAAAGCAAACTCACATTTGTAGCGTTTTTGGTTTTTTTGACTAGGGCCCACCCTCTTTTCTTTAATGTGTAACAACCCTTGTTTGGGATGGAAAGGACACTCAAACTGCAATTCTGCAGGGAAAAAAGCTTTCTTACTGGAGCTGTCCAGGTCAAAAGTATAACCTCGAACTGAAGGGTAATAAGAGACCATGGCACACAGGCCTCGGACTGTCTATTCCTGTACTTTTTTTTTTTTTTTTATTGCGCTGTGCGCACGTGCACTATAGGAGTTGAGCTTGTCCGAGGCCCATAACACTCTATCATAGCATTATTTTGTACAAGCCCTTGATTGTTGTGGTTGAAAGATATAAGAAAGTGCTGTGTAACCAAAGCAATGTTTTTGCTGTATTTAGTTTCTCTTTTTTAATTTTCTTCTTTTGGACATCTTCAATGCGGTTGGCATTGTTGCCGCTTAAACCTTACGAGCCCGTGTGGTGAAAGAGTCTCTTCTAACCGTTCACCTGGTTTCAATCAGCACTGTCATTGCTCCTCGGTCTCTGCCTTTTTTTTTCCAAGACGGTGCTGCAGCTCCAACATGCGGAAGAGGGCCAGGCTTAAGTTTGAGTTTCACTCTCTTGAGTCATGTGACATGGTCCTGTTGGCTGCATGCATTCGTAAAGCAGAGCGGAGGAGGGTTTCTGAAGTGGCCTCAACATGAGGTTGTTTGTTTACAAAATAGGTTTCAGTAGTTGACCATCCCATAATCAACACACATTTGCCTCTTGTTTACCCTCTTGCACTGCAATCAGACTAGTTTTTAATAAGTTACAGGCCATGATGCTATTGAAATGGAGGTTTATTTGACTATCTCCCTCTAGATACTCTTATTTTTTCTTTTCACTGAATTCTCTATTGAGGCTCTTTTTGCTTTCCCCTTGCAGAATTGGAGCCGTTTTATTGCCAGCCTAAAGATGACAAAACAAAGTATGAGAGCTTGTTCAGTGTTCAAGAGCCATGTAAATAATGAAATGTATAAAGTACTTGTAGCATATGTACATTTGCAGGCAGAGTTTGAGGCCTGTCTGACAAAAGTATTTTTAGTAATAACACTGAATGTATGAGACATGCTAAGGATGTGTCTTTACTTCAATGTCTTGACTTCAATACTGAAGAATATTTTTGTTAAAAAACAAAGCTGCAGATAGCATTTCTCAGTACCCCTGCACTGTTATCTTTCCAGAGGTCTTGCACATGTTTTTTATTGTTTTGTATTCTGCAGTGTAGGGTGACATGCTTAGTGCAAATTAAGTGAAACTGCAAAACATCGATTGGATCCTAGAGGAGACATGCCTATGTATCAATTTGAGTTCTGAATGTGCTTATGTTATGGAAGTTTTTAATCTCGAGTCGACCTGTTTGTGCCTAAGTTGAAATCCATGCTGAAACTATTTTTCCTTTGATGGCAATGCCACACGTTGACTTTTTTTTTTTTTTTTCATCAGACCCATCTTCAGTCGTCAGCTGTTCTTCCGCCAGCTGACGACTGAACTTGGCCTAATGTTTTAAATTCTACTTACTATTGGTTGTTCATGTAAACATTTTTTCTTTCTTGTCCTGATCGAGTTGTGCATGGCAGTCTCCTTACTCTAAATTTGAAACAGTGTAAAGTGAATTGGCTGTTAATTTGTCCCCTCTGAAATGTCACTGACAATGGAAAGAAAATGCCCCGTTTACAATTAGTATCAATTAGTTAAAAAGAAGCAATTGTTAAAGAAAGCACTCTGTGAAACAATTACAAAATTTTACCAAAAAAAAGAAATAAATCCCTTTCCCTCCCCCCTATTCTTCTGTCTGCTTGAGTCTTTGTCTGGTGCAAACACTTGTTTATTATTCTATTACAGCATTCCTTGCAAGCTTAGTCACAGAATATTTGTTTAGAAAGTTTATTTTCAAAGCATACCAAGTAAAACTAGGACAACCGTACTAAGGTACACTTGAAATATTCAACTGCATTACTCACTGAACAAAGTACATGATACATTAATGCAGTTCATCTTAAACATATTGTCACATAGCATACTGGACAACATATTAGGTAGCAACTAACTGCATCCAATACAACAGCCATTTGCAATACTATCACTGCAGTTTACAGTTTGCCTGCTGGATAATAGCTGAGACAGCATAGTTAGTAAATACTGACGTCCGGGCCTGAAGTAAAATAACTTTTATTCATTTTTAGATTACACACAAATAGAACCAAACTGAGGCATCAATAAACATAAATGTGACTAAATCAAAAGTACAAAAAATATTGGCAACACCAAAACTAAACTAACATTTTTCCTCCTGCAGCAACCGATGTTACACAAGTCCAAAAACAACGTATCTGCTATCAGCCGTGCTTTTATGAATCACTAAAAGAAATGCATCAGCTCTGCTGCTCTCATCCCCCCTTTTGGCAACAGACTCCATTATGTGATGATAAAGAAAAGCAAACTGAGCCTAATACTCTAGTTATAACTGAACGGAAACATCCTCTGAGACAGATTAACGGGGCCTGGGGGGGGAGACAGTCAGTGGCCTCCAGACTTGCGTCCAGCCCAGGACCTGGAGCGAGACCGTGAGCGGGACACGGATCTAGAGTAGGAGCGGGATGGAGATCGTCCCACAGGTGGTTTCTGGGAACTGGAGGTGGGGTGGTAGTCTTCACCCGGGGTGTGGGACCGGGACTGGCTCTTTTTACCTTTGGGCACGGGTCTGGAGGCTGAAGGGGAGCGGGATGCAGAGTGTTCACGGTGTGTCCTGTGGTGGTCACGAGGAGGCCCTCTGGACCTGGTGGGATGAACATCACTTAATGATAACTGTGGGTTGGAAAGTTGCAGTACAATGGCCCTCGTTTATTTTACATACTACAAGATGAGAAATTAGACTACTTGTCATTTTCATAGCTTCTGCTCCGTCTGCGTCGACTGAAGGACTGAGACCTGTAGAGAGAACAAAACATAAACCAGTTCATCAGGGCGTAACTTGGATTCTGTGCAAGAGAAAAATGAGTTATAATAACTAGGCAATTAGTGTGGCTTCCTGCTTTTACTGACCCAACTGGTTTACACCATCTCCAGAGAGGCTAAATTAATCCAGATAAATATCAAACTTTTAAATCATTAAATATAGTATAACGTTGGGAAAGTTTCCTGATTTAGATCTGTATATTTTGATGCCACAGTTGTAGCAAAGTAAATTTTTGAGCCAGCTCTAATTACCACACACATTGTAGGACAGGACTGTCACTCTGCGACGAATTTGTAGATAAAGTGAGTAAACATTTGAACGATTAAAGTTACTCCAAGTACAATAAAGCAAACGCTGCCAGGACTCACTCTCTGGGGCTTTCCGACCTCCGTGGCCGGCGCTCATACGAGGGGCTCCGGGACCTGCGCCGCTCGTAGCTGCGGCTCCTGGATCGTCTTCGGCGGCCGTCCCGATCGTCGTCGTTTCGGGAGGAACTGCGAGGGGAGTGACGCTCCTTGGTCTTCATCTGGTTAGGAGCTGGATGGAAAAATACACACCAGAACAATTGTTTATAAGCTCAATAGTTTCCATACAATGCCAAATGAGGCTTTACAGAAGTTAAATGTAGTGATGATTGTTTTTCTTTTTCCATACTCTTTCTGTCCCCCTGGGCGAACTGGATCTCGATCTGACGCCCACAGACCCATTTATGGTCCAGGTTGTGAAGAGCGTCCTCTGCATCCCGGACATCTTCAAACGTGCTGTGTTGTTAAGGCTTTTTATTTTGAGATTTGGAAAGTAGGGACAGAGAAGGCTGCACACATGCACAACAATTTTAAAAAATAAATAAAGAGGCTGCAACACAGGTTGACAGCTCCAGTCTATGAAACACAGCTCCTGATCATTAAAACATTAAAACTGAATCATTGGCCCCATTTGTGATCTCAAATTGTGAAGACAAGACAAATATTGATGATCAGATTCGGTAGGATACAAAACGTTTGGCTTGTTACCTTTAACCTTCAGCTTGATCTTTATTGTCTTGGCAGAAGAACTTGAGGTTTCCTGCTTGTCTTTGCCCAATAAACACTTTGCTTTTCCTCCCTTTGGTAGACAAATGGAAGCCTCTCCTCTTTGTATCTTCATGCTTTTGCTCTCTTTATTTTCCACTCTTTAATTCCACTATTGCTTGTCGCCTGGGTGTGTCTTGTGCTTGAATCTACTCTATAACCGCCTTTCAACTTTCTTTGGTGTGGGACCTCCAGAACTGTATCTTTACCATTCTAAGGCAACAACAGAAGAAATATTGGTTAGGAATAAGTTAAAATCTGAATACATGAATTATTAGAAACAAATACTTCTCAGAAAATAAAATTATTAAAACATAAAAAAAAAAAACACACACACAGTGTCATTATCAAGTGTCGCTGAATCACAACAGCAACCAAAAAGTCAGATGTAATGCTTCACAATCGCTCTGTTAAAACAGCATTTCCAAATGAAAAGAATAAAGGATATTGAATGTAAGCAAATCCTCTTCCCCGCCGCGTATAGAAGTCAAGTGGAATGTAGACGTCTACTACAGGCCCATAACGACCAAACTCACGCCGTATATCCTCTGGCCTAAAGTGTCATGAAATAAGCACATTTATTCCACTGGCTGTCATATGAAGTTAGCCGGAGCTCAGTGAGTAAGATGTACACAAGAGCCGGTGCCAGCATAGCATACGACAAAACGCATTGGCAGACAAATCTAAATTACTCTCCCACTTCACAAGGACGGTTTCTCGTTTAAAATGTGTAATAGTACAAAAAAAAGTCAAATTCACACATCCACAGCAGACATAAAAGATCGAAATTGCATGAATTATCTATTAACAATGTGGCAAAGTCACAGGAGTTAGAACATGACCACAACGTGTCAGATTTTATTACAGAAACATCTCAAAATCACTGATAATGTAACAGAAATACGTATTGAAGAGTGACAGTGTTTCCTGCCTACTATATCTCATCATCAGCAATTCAAGTATTTTGTATATGGATTCCAAACGAATTTGAGCAAAGCATGGTTTGCAATGTAGCTTCTGATTATTCCACGTGTGTTCTTTCCACGAGCACACATGAAAACCAACTGGACCATAAATGATCAAACTATCTGCATGTTTTTTAAATAAATAAATATATAAATATAATATAAATATATAAATATAATATAAATATATATATATATATATATATATATATATATATTATGTGATCTGGGTGAACTTTACTAACATTGTATAATTTTCGTTTCATTAATAACGGCAAACAAAACATGTATCTTTTGAGAGACTTGTTATTGTTTGAAATTTAAACAACAACAAGTCATTAATAAGTAAATAATGTAATTGTAGTCACAAATTGCAGGTTACCTTCAAGGAACATATTTAGGTTAGGTTTTTAAGTCTGTCTGATTACACGTTTATTATTTAACTGTGTTAATGGACAATCATTTGGTCGTTTTTTAATTAATACGTTCTGAGATCGGATAACAATAAATATCAAAAGTTGAATGAAGCATTTTGCCTTCTCTTTATTTCGTTTTCCACATTTAAATGGACCGTAACATTAGCTTGACATGCCATTAGTGTTGTGTCCGTGTTCGGCTAACGTTACGATAATGTCTTTCCGTCTGAAGAGAGGAAGACGCTGGTGGCAAAACTAAAAATAGACTACTGAAAAATAGACACGCTCGTTAATGTTCACGTTACGCAACGTGATCCACACAAACACCACCGACTAGTATTGTAGTCACGCTACATTACTCATTTATAATATAGAGGCAGTGAGTGACGTTAGCTTCTCCCAGCTTCGTGTTTGCTAGCTTAGGTATTAGCAATCCGTATGCAGGGACACGTGTTAAAACTAACGTTATGTGACGTAAGCACTTATATGGAACAATATTCGGTAAAACGTAACAAACACCTTTTTTTGCGTCCATCCCTAATTTGGGATTCACTCGTAACGCTTCCGTTCAGTTAGCCATTTTGGTGATGTTTGCTAACTACCTAGCATTCTGTTAGCTTAGCACACGCCAGAAGCGTTAAAACGACAACATACCTGGAGTCGTCTGCGATGTTTCTGACGAAGAGAGATGTATTAGGCGGCCTCAGGTACCTCGCCATGTTTTTAACGGCCCGTTGTTGTAATTATGTGGCCGTGAATTTGTTTACGACAGCAATTTTCTTTTCCACAAACCCTAACGGCTTTAACGTTACGGTAACAAGACAGGGACTGCGTGGTCCAAGTGGTCCCTTCGCAGTGCGCATGCGCACATATGTACAGTCACGAAGGTAAATGGGCGCGCGCGCACACACACACACAACTTAATCGATCCAATGATTCTATTATTTCATTTTACATGATTCCATTGCTTTTTTGCATAGCAGGCATCTATGTTCACTAGTTGTGTGTCAGACGTAAGCCAATAATGATGTTGGAAGTACAGGAAAAGAGTGCCATTTGCTCAAAAAAGACAACACAATTATTAAGTAACATTTTTATTTAAATAGAAATTGGTTTCTTCACTGCCAAGTTTACATCTTTTTGCTCCTCCTGATGAGAGTTGTTGAGCCCATGGTCAAGGTCTGAAAGGGGCCACAGGAAAATAAAACACATTTCATTTGTGGCCAGGAGACATTACATTATACATCAAGGTGAAACAGAACGAGTGAGTTCTTGTATCTACCGCACCTCAACCATCTCTCCTCCCTTGATCTCTTGGATGTGGCAGGTTTTGCCGGTGTTGCAGACCAGTTTGCCACCCTCCAGATTGACAATGCACTGCAGGTCAGAGGAGGAGACAATTTATATCACAAAAACCTGAACAGGCAGGACTTCATGAGACACGGTTCACTCGTAGGCAGTACTCTATAACATTTTTCGAGGGGGGGGGGGGGGGGAGGTTACACACAGATTATACTATGAATCAGATAAGAAATCATATAGAAAAAAACAGTGATGGGACATAAAAATCGACGGTAAACTACAAGTACAAACCTTGAGCTTCTTGCCGTCCATGGTGGTGATGTCAGCCTCCTTTCCGATGGTAAAGTTGTTGGTCACAGTCTTTCCAGGTGTCTTGGAGGTGATAACAAAGTCATTACCTTTCTGCTTGATCTCAGTAATGGGCTTGATGTCCTTGGCCATCTTGATGACCTCCTCTGAGAGTTCTGGTAAGCAAAGCACATGTGTTTTTATTAATTCCTGCACTTACAAGTCTCGCCTGTGTGGTTACATTTAACAGTATAGGATGTCGCCGCATAAAAATAGCCACTTTGTCTTTAGCTTCCAAAGATATATAAATGTATTTACATTCTGAAATGCCAACCAGAGTCACCAGTTTGTTTTCTCACCCATGGCCTTGAGGAACGCCTCGTAGTTCTCCTGGGAGTAGACCTGCCATGTTCCATTGAAGTCCATGTTCTCGAGAAGATCTGGGTTGTCTTTCACCAAGGTGGGCTGGAGGCTGAGACAGCTGAAGCTCAACACAATGTGGAGGACGTGACTGTTGTGCTGCACCTTCTTATACAGGAAAGCAAGTGTCTAATGAGTAACAACCCCCCTCTGGAGTAATCACTGCTGTTTGAACAACCTGGAGTTCACGTACTCCTGTTGGGACAAAACCTTGGCTTCCACCAAAGAGGAATTTAGATGGCCATTCCTGTCACGTGTGATCAAAAGTTTAACTGATAAGAAATATGTACGGACTTTTTGTTTTGTATTTCAGAATTAAAATTACATTTATTTACATGATCTTCATTTACTGGGAAGTTCACAGAGCCCCGAGTGGAGTTTGAGGATTTTAACCCGCTGGATCAAAAAAGAGAAAATGATTTATTTAATGCACTATCAGACATATTTACATGCATTTTATTTCAGGACTCATTCATTGAAGATTAGATGAACCACATGCATGGCTGAAACCTTTCCTCGGTGTGTCGTTTAACCTCTAACGTGAGTCTCCTGACTGAGGCCCAGGAGGTTAATGACACTACGGACTGTTTGCTTTTGACAAGACATGATCTCTGCCTGCAAAATCATACAGCAAGAAAGCTGCAGACCACATTTTATTTCATACTTAACCAAATGAGGTAGTTTACTAATTAGGAATCTGAAGATGTAATATAGTATATGTGAGTGCTGTTGAAAATGAATGAATACAATAAAATAAAAGATTAAAGTTGCTTTATTCACAACACACAGAAACAAATAACCTGGTTTACCAACCGCTCTACAGACCGGTAGGGTTTTGCACTTTTCCTTATGATAGATTCTTAGTGAACACTTAAAACAAGACACTTATATCATAAAGGTTCAACAATAAAATGTAATGAGACAGTAGCACAAGAAGAGAAGAGTCAAAAGTCAGCAAACTGGTTCTCTCAATCAGCAAGCTAATGTTAGCTAATTTATGCTACTGTGAGCTGACATCCAGGTGCTTATAATATGAATTAGCGGACATAGCAGACCAAGTAAGTCTGTATAGCAACGAATCATCCGAGTGTATTTTTTATTGAATATATTTGAATTGATTAATGGTGCATTTTACTGCTTATGAATTCAACTTGTTATTTGGGGGAATTGGTGCAATATCCTCTTTCAAAATAATCTGCTCAATCATTTTGATAAACAAAACTTTGCATCCATTGCAGGAAAAGCCTGACATTTTCTATGGCATACACTGTTCAGAATGTAAATGACATAGACAGTTTGCAATACAGGCAATTACATAATTGATCAAACCGTAATGGACATTTTTCAAATCCCAATAAAGTTTCCGAACACATGAACAACCCAGCCTCGTTCCATCTCATCATCTATCAATCCATCCACCTTCAATTTCTTCTTTCTCTCCTGATTCAGACAGAACAATCTCCATCTCAAGCGTCAAAACCCATCTCCACAGCGTGCGCTGGCAGCTTATCCCCGTGCTTGTAAACGCTCACGGTCACGTCAACCTTCTCGGAGCCGTACTGGTTGCGCACGAAGATGCTGTATTTTCCAGAATCCGCCATGTTGACGTCGTTGATGGTGATGGTGCTGCACTTGGGCTCCCTCGTGAAGGTAAACTGGGTCTGGTTCGCGATCTCCTTGTCGTTACGAAGCCAGGTGACCTCCGGGGCTGGTTCGCCGTCGATGAAGCACGTCAGACACAGAGACTGACGAGAGGACGAGGAGCAGTCAGGAAAGTATGAATAATTGAGTATGAATGTGTCTCGAAGTAGTACTGCTTCCCTGACAATGTCGTACCTTGCCTTCCATGATGGCTACCACATCAGGAAGACCCTTTGTCACTTTGGCCCGATCTGAAACAAAACAAGCGACAATAACTCCCTGCTGACACGCACTGTGGACTCTTTTAACCTTTGTTGTGGGCAGAAATATCTCAGGATTCACACACAAGCCGTGACTCACTTTTCTCAGCAATGGCCCCTTGCCTGAGGGCCGAACACAAAGGGGCAAATCAATATGACATCGCACGGCGTCAGGCGACAACAGTCTGTCCTGAGATGTTTTCAGCTCATAGTTTGTGACCTCTGACTGCTCAGTGTTTTCTGTTAGTGCCACTGCAAGCCATGCTAGACGCATCATCTACTGCATGTAGCGCAGCACTTACTTCAACCTCTGGTGCTCCAGCAAGGCATCATCAAACACTGTCGAAAAGGAAAACAATCAAGATTATTATTTATCTGCTATGGAATTCTTTTCTTAATCTGAAATTGTCTTTTAGATCCTTTAGAGCAAACCTTCCACCCACCTTGTCCAGACAGGTCGAGATACCGTTTGTGTGTCTCTTTGCCGTCAAACATCTCCAATGTGTATTTGCCTTTATCCTTCTCTGTTGGGTTACAGATCTCAATCCAGACTCTCTCCGTATTGCTGCCAGGCTTTGTCCTGGTCTCCTGGTCAATCCTCTTCTCCCTGCACGGAAGGAAGCAAACACATTCCTTTGTACGTCAGCTTGACACCGAGACTCACAAAACATGGCATGGACACGATCCTGCTTTCCCCCTGGACCAAAGCACTGGTCTTGGATCTAAAAAACGAAGTGCATCCTTTTCTTTCTTATCACATCTTTATGAGTCAGAGGAAAGTAATATAAACTCTGAAAATTCAGCTGTAGTGACATGTTACAATTCAGACTGGAATCACACAAAACTCATTTTATTCAGGACTAAAAAACACTTGTCAGTCTGGATCACACGAGTCAGATTTCCTTCAGCTGTTTGTTCTCTTTTGTAAAGGCTATCCTCAGAGCCCCCAGCAGGTGGTGCTAGTAGCCTTACTATGGAAACCGATTTCACCCTCAATCATGTCATAATCATCTTTCAGTTCTCCCTTTAAATAATTTAAAATGTATTAAATCTAATGTCACAGAGTCTTTCAATTAGATAAAATGCACATGCACGACAGACCAGCTGAATCAATCCAGTGGAACAGCTTTCTCTCTTTCATATTTCTTATTTCATGGACTGTTCATCATTTTATTCATCTATGCAAAACTCAAACTGATATAGTTGGCATGTTTAAAAACTTTATGCCTCCTCTAGAAGTTCTGGGGTTTTCAAAAATGATAAGTAGGATAAACCAGGTGTTTCGGTGTCCAGATGTGCATAAAGCTGCCACATGAGAACGTTTGCATGAAGACAAGACATCAAGAGCCAGCTCTACTTTCACCTCTAAATCCTGAACTCTTTAAGCTGTCAGTAGTTGAACTTTGATGCTCATTTTAGAGGCTGATCTTCAGTAAAGGAGCCCTAGACGTTGAAGAGAAATGTCACAGTACATTAAAATAGTTCTGAACTTTAATGGGTTTGTGTGTGTGTGTGTGTGTGCATGTGAAGCAGTCAAGTCAGTATGTGTGTCTTCTTTTTATGCTCTATAGTCTGCTACTGTGGCTGTGATGATTACCTCCAGCAATAGTCCACTTCTGTGGCTTGCGTTAAACAATGTGACCACACTGCTAGATGTTCTGAACACAAAATGAACTTTAAGCTCCTTTTCATTTGCTTTTGGAAGAAGATGCACTTAGGGTCTTCGGTCAGAGAGGAGCTCTGCATGTGGACTCACTTGAAGAGCCAGCTGGTCTTCAGGTAGGTTATATAGTATTTGAGTGAGCAGTAGAGCACGAAACCCACAGCGGTGCTCTGAACCTTCAGTGGGCTGGCAGACAATGCTGCAGAGACGGAGAGAGAGAGACACGGCAGAGCTCCTGGTTATTTAATGCCACAGTTTCATATTAAACGCATTCATATTCCAAAACAACACCCAAGAAATAATGAACATGGCTTTCAGTTGTATCATCCTCATCCCAAACACAGCAAATCTGCTGTGAATTCATTGGCACATTTCACAAACGTAGAGCTTCCAGCTGTGAATAACTCACCGCACTGTTTACTCAGCTGCTGGAGAAGCTTGTCGTACTCTGTCAATAAAAAGAACAACGAAGCTCAATAAACACTAAACGCAAGATGAGTGGTAGGTAGCTGAATACCGAGGATGCATAATGACGTCACACCGTCTCACCGTCATCCAGTAACTCTAAAGCGCTGACGTCCTCTCCTCTCCCGTCTGACACCACAGCTCTGAACGAACCCGCTTCTTTCTTGGTAACCTGAGGGGGGAAAAAGCATCCAATCCTTATTCATAGGTTCTCTGATGAAATATTGATGACTCTGGAGACCAACCAAACACTTTCATTCATCTTTTATTTAAACTTAAAATACACCCCAAGGTGAACCGTGGGGTATTATTTCACAATAATACAGAATAAGAGAAATCATATAAACATTAACTGACTGCTTGTCTTGTTTTGTCTCACTACACAGCTACCATTTATAAATGCTGGTTCACACTTGCCTGAGCTCTTTAACTCTCCTCCCCACCTCTAGTAGTCTGAAAATAGAGCAGAATTGTTTGAAATACCTGCGGGATGGTGAGTGTGCTGACCCCTGATGACTGGTCATACACAACTCGGGTCACCGCCGCACCTTCTTTAAACCACTTGAGTGACGTGTCCTTGTTTGTGTTTGTCACCTAAGTATGGAGAAATAAAAGTCCTCAAAAATTGATTGTTTTACGAATGAAACAGTGAAATCTTTGTAATAAATGCAACCCTGTAAACTTAAGGTTTGTCATTTTGGGGAAAGTAAACGAGAAGATTGACATGATTCTCCCGCACCGGAAAAGTGCAAAAAGCACCAGGAAGTCAAAATATGACCCAAAATGTCAAAATATTACTTTGATAAGTAATAATGAAAGTAGAACATTGTCTTTGCTCTGAATGATGTGGGAACTTAGCAACAAACTCAGCAAAATATCCAATATAAATGATTTTATAAGTATAGTGAAAGATGAAAGATTTCTGGACTCTCAATATAAAGTTAGGCTAATTCTCTTATTGCCATTATCAAATCCATGATGTGAAAAATGTACCTTGCACTTTATCATCAGTTCACAATCCTCATTTACACGCCACGACAAGTCTTCCTGGAAATACGGTCCTTGGGAACAGAGAGAACAGAACACACGATTATCCCGCTGGAAGCAGGGACCACCAGACAATCATTTATCCCGAGCAACCACTCAAACACAAATGCATCGTTATATGGCAATCTATGGCAATTTCTGACAGTGACAGCTGCCTGAAATAAGAGTGGTGGGATAATTCAGAACAGCATGCAGCAATAAACACGTCCCACTTTAATATCTGCTTGCATCATGCTATTCTGAACGCAATAGACTAAATGTGCTGTGTGGACTCTGAGTGTCACGAGTACTTTGAACAGCAGACAGTTTGTAAGGCAGTCTGTTTGCACAAGCGGGCATTGGGGGCATTGGCCTCCAGACACAAAAGAGTTGTATAGCTTCTCCTTATCACATCTGAGAGCCCAGCTGATAAAAACACAGAGTTCAGTAGCAAAGGAGGCTTCCTTTCTTTCCTTTCGTCTCAAGAGGTTTGGACAAGATGAAGCAGCCGTGTCAGGACACAAAAACACCATCAAAAAGCTATTGCAACTGTTAGATCTAATTATATTTATTATAAAATATGTTGGTGATGTTTGGAGACTTCTCACCAGATTTCCTCTGATGGTCACGCCGGTTTTTATGAGCCAGGGCCAGCGTCTGACGAAACTCTGACAGAGACACAAACAATATCAGAGTACAAAACAGTAGAATCATGGAGGTCACATGGGGAGAAGTGATGACGATCTGTTGCGCCAAAAGGTTGTTTTACTTCCAAAATAATCTCAACTTCATTTTGATTCGGACAATCGTAGAAGGGGTTTATGTGTGGGGCGAGGCAGTGGACTTTTGAGTGAAAGTTCCCAAAAATGGATGGTGGAAATAAATCAGAATAAAAACAGACACAAAATAATCTTATGAATCAGGTCGTTCAACAACACGTACAAAGCAACACAAGGGAAGGTAAGTATAGGATCATTTATTCATCCATTCTTCCCTGAAGACATTGGGACACAAATCAGGTCCTGTAATTGTTGTTGAAAGAAGCAGGTAATTAAAAAGATATTTTCCAATCAGAAATAAATGCTGATAAACAATGTCTTTTCCACATTCTACGAAAACAATTGAGCCCTACATGTCTCTCCTGGGGCTTGGAACTTGGACTTTTAAAAGTAGACACAACAAAGTCTTGAATATTGTGGTTTTTCATCCTTCCTTCAATTGTTTTTGAATGTGATATTTATTTCGGACCTAAACATTCAAAACACTTCTCTTGTCTGCCAGGAATAAATATGTGCTGGGGAAATTCTGAATTATTTATTGCTGTCCTAAAGCAGAGGGGTTCAGAGGGCCTCAGCGGGGCTCCAAACTGTTTCAAGGGAGGCTCAGTGAATAGAAGTGGAAAATATTACAGTCAAAGAAGATCACATAAAAAAGACTAAATGTGTGATGTGAGATTTGGTTGACGAGATAGTTTAAAGATAAAGTGGTTTTGGGGAATCTTTACTGTTCTTAATAAATAAATGCCTTAGTATTTGGTGTAGTATGAAGTTATGTAAAACAGCAATATAAGATTATCTTGACTCAATTATTGAGCGTATGTGGGATTCAATAAGATAATTATGATCCCATTGAATTGAGCAAAACTAAGATGTGTCTTAGGGGGAGGCCAACGCGGAAGTGCCAAAGGCTGCAATTCCTCAAATGACCACTTGAGGAGGGCTCCAAACGCAAGCAATCCCCACAGATCACAATGTTAAAATGCCCAAATTAACAGCCTGGTACAAAAAACGGGTTTGGTCTCTATAGTCTATGTCACTTTCAGGAAGAAACATTTCATCATTGTGTAAAATCTAGCTCATGTGATGTCTCATTTACATGAAAGCCTGTTCTGTTCTATTGTCCCTAATTGTCCTTGTCTCTTTATCAGGGTATGTTAAAAAAAACCCCTCAATGACAGCTCAGTGGCACCATGAGTAAAAGACTCACTCTGATCCACAAAGACCAAAGTGGATTGGTTCTTGGCGCGGCCGTCCTTCAGCTGAGCCGTGTACGAGCCCTCGTCCTCCTGAGAGAGCTGGTCAAACAGGATCTCCACCAGACCTTTGGCCTTGTCGAACTTGATCTTACGGTGCTGCAAAAGAGCAAACAAGCGTTGCCACACACGCAGTACACGTCAGCTCATGTGCGGACAGATGATCCGCGATGGCAGCTAGACACGCCTCTTGCAATCTATTGTAGATGGTTAGTCATGCAGAGACAATATAGTGTGAATCGGTGCCTGAAAAGGGACTGAAACGACAAAATGGGCAGCGTAGATGAAATATTTATTCGAATGCACGCACACACACACACACACACACACGCACACACAAAGACAAACAAACAGGAGGCAGCCTCGTTTTCATGGCTTTTATGTTGATCGAGATAAGTGTATGCCTTGCACGTTGATAGGCCTCGGTGGTGGATGTGATTTGTGATGTACGGCAAGCCTGAGGGCCCGAATCAGCCAAATGGCTTTTGAATTCGCAAACCTCGGCTGTGATCATTTCGAAACAACGTGTGACCAGTACTCTTCAGATGGAGCTCTGATATTGAGAAATAATGGTAGAAATGAAAATGCAAGCGAAGCGATGAATGCATGCTGCTGAATACGAAGCAGTCGCCCCGACTCGCACGAACACAGTCACACAAAATGTATCTGACAGAGTTGTGAAAGCACGATAAATACGCTGTGTTGTATTTGCTTTTCGCTCCGTGGACACATCAGTGGAAGGTTCAATAACCCGGACGACGGCAGCGCTGATTATTTTTAACTTGGTGTCACAACACATGTGAGTGCTGAGGAGGTTTGTTCACATTCAGTTATTGCTCCTTGATGATTATACTGTTTTCATTTTAGGTCATATGATCGCACTCCAATTGTACTTTAAAGTGAAATCACTCAGTCGCTGTTTTCCACATTCGTGCTTGCTCTAGCGTTACATGATCTTGTCAATAACAAGTTGAGAATGTTGATGTTTTTTGTTGCAAATAGCTTTGGCTTTCACTGAGCCGTTTTATAACAGTAAATCAATCTGGAGGACATTTCTGAGATATGTGTGAAACACATATTAAAGATGGAGTAGGCAGTATATTGTTGTGGCATCATTTGGCAAAACAAATCCATAATATCCTTTTAGCATATTGTAATTCAAGTAGTACCCCAGGGTATACTGCCAGGGTATCGGCAGTTTTATGGAAAAGACAAAACAAGTTTGAAATCACAACCCTCCTCCTGCAGCTCTCTTCAGACTGAATCAGACTGAATTTTCTTTTCTTTTCAGAAGAAGCACTGACTCATGAATGAAGTACTTTATACACGGTTAGGTAGTTTAGTCCAGGAATGGTTCCCAACCTGGGGGTCAGGGGCACTCAAGAGGGTCACAAGGTAAACCTGAGGGTTGTGAGATGATCATGTAGACTAGAGGTTAATCATGTGTAATCTGTGAGACAAATCTGTGTCTACATTTTTTATTTTTTATTTTACTTTTTACATATTTATTATTTACAGTAAATGAAACCATCTGAGAAGTTTACAGGGATTGTCTCTTTTGGTGGAACTGCTACAAACTCCTAGACATCTGCAATGTGACATTGATGAACTGTTTCTTTCACCGAGAAAATACGCTCAACATTTCAGAATTGCTGAACAAATCCGATTCAGAGGACTGGGACGAGGCTAAGAGAGTTATGAGTCACAGTTGATATGGTTAGTCTCACCAAACTCCCTTTAGATGAACTGAACCTAACACTAAAATCACTGACCAAATACAACATAGTGTGATTAGTGATTGTTACAATTGTAGTATAGATTATAGATTTTGCTCACACTTCACCCTCATGCACTGGTGAAATGATTTGCAGAAATTACGGTTTGGTGAGTCTAAATGGGCCCCAGATTTCTCCTTGAACAATCTTTTTAAATATCCATGAAATACAAACCTGGCAACCATGAATTTGTCAACTTCATGAGCAGCAGGCTGACAACTAAAGTGCTCTGCCATGCGCTCAAAAAAGTATCAATTCGTCTCCTTCCAGAATATAAAAGCCGAACACATGCCGGGTAAATCATTTTATCCAAAACCTTTTAGGAACGGTGGATATCAAATCTCTGCGACCCTGAATACGCGGATTCCCCGGATACGCGGTGACAGATAACGGATGGACGGATATCAAATCTTCTCCTCAGCTGCAGTATCACAGCGCTTCTTACCGGCGTGCTGGTGATTTCCCGCTCATTGAAGATGAGACGGAGCTCGGCGGCGTCGCTCAGACTCTCGGTCTGAAGCCAAAGACGTACGTCACCTTGCTCAGAAACCTCCACCTGCCAGCCCGACTTCAGAGCGATCACTGCAGAAACAAAGAGAAACAAACACAGAGCAGTCAGGACACGCCGGCTGAGTTTAGATGATCATTTAATCAACGTAGAATACTTGAAATGTGTGCGTTTTGTTTTGTCTTTTCACCATGTGCTTGAGTGTATTGTATTTTCAAGTCAAAATAGCAGTGCACCAATACCAAAGTTTAGCACATTTAATGACGAGAATAACTTTTTTTTTTAAGTATGATTTCTATTATATGTCAGCCAAACGGTGCAATGTCTTTGGTACATACGTGGATTTCTGACTTGCCAGCTGAGTTCTTTGAGTCTTTCAAGGTCTGCAAAAAAAGCAACACAAAAGCTGGAGGTTAATTCAAATTTGAACAGGACTAGCATTTCTTAGCTCCTACTTATTGCCAAACAAAGGGTCACACGGCTCTATTTTCAAGCTGAAAGCTGATTGAGAACATGTGCTTGGATGGACGGGTGCCCTCGTGGAACCGGTTGTGAGGCGCATAATCATTCGCTTGAGAGAAAAGCTTGACAACCCTTATTCAAATTGAAAATCCTGCTATTCATGCCGCCGTCAGCTCAATAAACACAGGAGACAGCTGATGTTGAATTAACGGTGTGGCTGCGCCTGAGGCGAAGTTGTGAATTGAACAAGACAGTTTCTTAACCGTCTACTCGCTCTCAGGTTACCTTCAGCAGTGAAGTCGTAGCTGGACGACTGGTCTGGGTTGTCGCTCATCTCAACTGTGTAGAGACCCAGATCCTCCTCACAGGGGTCTGTGAAGGTGAGGACCGACCTGAAATTGAAAAATAACAGACAGACCGGCACCATCTTGTTTATCCGTCCACCCTGCCGCGCCCACGGGCGATGATGGTGCTGTGTTTTGTGCTGTCAGCCGTCAGACTTCACAGTGCTTATGGTGTAATCCCAATGTCTTTCAGCTATTGTTTGACATGATATCAATGAGCAGAACAGAAGGCAGACAGGCTTCCCGTAAGCTAAGAGAAGAGACAATTAAAGAAGAGATAACTGGCCTTCAGTGGGAATCCCAGTGAGAAAAGCTTTAAAACAATTTGCTTCACACAGCAAATTGAATTGGCCTGGACCAAACCTAATGTTAATGTAATCTATCTCTCTGTATTTAAATTCTGTCATTGTTATATTATATTGTCTCCCTAAAGTTGCCGGGTAAACAGCATTTCTCACAAATTGAATAAGCCTGTCTAAATATCACATCTCGTTCCAGCAGACTGACACAGACTTTGTGTTTCTGAAGAAGTGCAGATGTGCAGAGGCTGTTGCACATAAACAAGCCGTACCCGTCCTTGTTGCTTTCTGCCCGCGCCCTCCCGGCATCGATGGGCTCCGTGTAGTTCTTATTCCACAGAAACTTGCTGTCGTCGTCCGTCTCGTCGGCCTCGTAGCCCATAAATATGAACCCATCGTTGTCCACTCCGATCTCAATGTCTTTGGCACCTGAAGGTGAAAGAGTCGGTTAGTGCGGCTGCAACGTGCTGCAGACCCTCTCCGACAATTCATAGCATTATAAAGGAGATAGATAACACACAGTGTAAAAAAATGCTGCAAGAAAAGTATGTGCTTATTTTTATTTCTAATAGATGTTGTAGCATTTTTCCCCACTTCATTTCTTTCCCTGCAAATGCTTGAAAGTCACATAATAAATTGGTTTAAACCCTGTATGACGTCAATGTATTTTTGCGATATCGCCACTAAAGAGAACCGATGTTGTCAATGTCTGTTTGGGCATGAAAAGATGCATTTTAAAGGAATGGTTCAAGATGAAAAGATGAAAAGATTGATATCGCTCTGATGTCTGTCTGATGAATATGACGTTGGAGCCAGACGCCCTTGGACAAAGCCAGGCTAGCTGTTTCCCCCCATTTCCAGTCTTTATGCTAAGCTAATTAACTGGCTCAAGCTTGATACTTATAAATAAGTTAATAAGTGTTAACTAATCCTTTGAAAGGCATTTGTCATGTTTTATTCTTATACCCTTGAAGGTCCCTGAAAGCTTGACTCAACAAATAACGATTCCACAGTCTGGAGTGTGAGGCTTTCCCTATTATCATATATCTTAGGTCGAGAAGCCTCCAACAAGCCTTGGAGGTGATTCTTCTTTTTTTATTGCAATATTTGTATTTCTGGAGCAGAGCTGGCTGACCTGGTCGGGACTCAGCTGTGACCGGCTCAGTGGGCAGGGAGGCACAGCCCACTCCAGCCTCATTGACAGCCGACACACGGAGACGGTAGGTCTGACCCGCCTGAAGGCCAGACACCTGGATGTCATAAGAAACACATCAACTATTTACAGCTGATTCTCATAATATATCATGACTATTTAAACATTTAGACCCGCAGAAACACAGGAGGAATGAAATATGGGGTTGGATTTTTGGAGTAATAACAGTTTAATAATTTACTGGCGCTTACAGTTATTAAATACAATCATACTTCATGCAACACGGCAACAGTTAGCCCGATCAGATAATGGATGGATCCCAAATATACATTTCTGTTATCGTGAACTGAAGGTCGTAAACATTTTTACAGCTTCACTCACCTTGTAATGTGTGTCACAGATCGGCTTTTCATTCAAAGCAGTCCAGTTGTCTGATTGGTCACCCTGGCTGATTTCCAGGAAATAGCCAGTGACGGGGCTCCGTCCCTCGTACAATGGAGCCGCCCACAGCAGCACCAGGGAGCCGTCTCTCACCTCCCTGAACTCCACGTCATAGGGACAACCTGAGAGGAGAGGAGAGATGCTGTGTATCAGGGTCCATGCTTTGGTGAATGGGAGCTTCAAGTGCAAAAGGAAAGCAGTGCGTGCGGCCAAAAAACTGTGATAACATTTCCACACTGAAGTAAAAAAAACAAGGAAATATATTCTCTCAGTGACCATATAAAAAGCAACCACACAGGACTTCTTGGAAAGTCATAACAAAACAAATCAGAAAGAAACACTGAAGTCAAAATAAGTACAGTGACTTTACTTATTCTACCCCCACTGACTGCATGCAGGCACTTGTAATTTGCTTAATGATTTTCAGTCACTTTTAAATTATTAACGACACAAAGGGAAAGCCCATTTGCCAAGATTAATGAGCTGCAATTTAAAAGTGGCATGTGTGAGAGAGCCTCTCTCCATTTTCAATATTAATGTCACAAAAAGCTGATTGCAGCATGGCCATAACTGCTGAACAATACTGGAGTGACTTTGAGTGTGTGTGTGTGTGTATGGGCATGATTTCACCTTTTAAAATCCTATCTACCTACCGATTATTGTTTCAGGTTCAAATCTAAAGATTGTTTTCTTACTGTCCACAGTCCAAAGGAGAGAAGAAAGGCGTTGATATAAATGTTTTTTCATGTAATCTATATTTTAATTACAATGAACCTTCTCTGTAAAGATACATGAATACAACAACTAGCAAAGATGAGGCAGGAAGCGATAGAGTTGCTTGTTGCAAAGGTGCAAATAAATCTTTCATTTCAAGGAAACTATTTTGAGTATTGTTACTGCATCAACAATACAGAGGTTAATATAGAATGCTATGCTACCATTTATTCAGAAAAAAATGACTCATCGTTGTCTCTTAAGCGCTAGATTGATTTAAGTGTGACTGTAACTTAAAAAGTACATTTATATTATTAATGAAAAGTAACAAAAAATATATGAATCTGTTTTTATTCGCCACTTTTCAGAGCAGCTGATGGTGGAGTCAGGGTCTTGCTTAAAGGCCCTGAAGCAGCGCAGTCTCAGACATCTGCAATATTAAAGGACAAGCCTTACATACGCAACACATAATAACTTCCAATATCTGCCTCTAACTCTTGGCTATCACTTTGGCTTTTTGTTATTGCATTTTGCACTTTAATAGCATGCAAATAGACGTTTGTTTAATCTATTTCGCTGTGAGAAGACTGTTTGTACTTTTAATGGTGTAATTAAATAAAAAGAAAATGTTAGAGAGTGGTAATGGGTCCTCCAGTTGATGGATGGCCTTTGTATCTATCTAATCTCCCTTTCCAAGCCGGGGTCAATAAACGCTCAGTCTCGTGAACGAACAGCCTTTAGCAGAAACTGCAGGTCAGGATGTTAATAGCAAAGGCTCAAATACTCAATGCTTGGATGATTTGGAAAACCATTCATTTCATGTTCAAGTCCCCTTCAACTAAAAGACGTATGCATCTCACATTCGACAAGGAGAAAAGTTTCTCACTGCTATCTTCAAATCCCAGTTCAACGCGTGCATGCAGAAGCAAGTGTGGAAGCTAATCCTGCTCAAAGATGCAAGCTACACAAGTGTGATGTGGAAAACTGAAACCTTCAGTGCACCTACACTGAGAATGTCAGAGGAGAACAACTTGAGTCGAAAAAGATTTGCATGTTCAGATATTCTAGACTTCTTAATGAGCTAGGGATACATGTTGTTTTCTAACATGGGAATTGAAGAGTATTTTATGTGTCTTAAAACATGTTTGATGGAGATATTTAAATAATCCTAGAAGCACCAAGATACCGTGTAGGAAGGTTTTCACATGTAAGCACCCCAATGCAACCCGTCACACATTGACACGGAGATATCTTCTCAGCAGTGATGCGACATTGAAGACATTTTCTCCTCACCTGGCTCTGGCATGGTCCACTTCTCACACAGGAAAGCTTCACTGGCCTCAGATGGCTTCCCCACGCCGGCCATGTTGGCAGCAAACACACGGAATTGGTAGAAGTGTCCACTTGTCAGGTTGCAAACCTATAGATTTACATCAGGCACAGAACAACTGATCAACTCTGAATGATGGTAGTCTCCATCAGTCAAGCTTACTTTTAATTACATTGAAACAAAGCAAATGGTTTGAAAATACGTTTAAACCACATATGATACATCTCTCATCTCATTTAGTTGAGAGCTGGTTTTCTTTCTCTGACCTCTGAAGTTAGAAGATTCAAAAGTATTCAGGAGGAAAACAGATTGTGTACAGTTGAAGAATGTCACATTTATATTCAATGATTTGACAAAAAAAATGAAACATTCTGTTGCACTTATGATCACACAAGGAATGGCCATTTCATTTGGATGTTTTTAAGTTTTTAAACTCAAAAGCCTGGAAGAGACAACTAAATGAACGAACTATTCAGATTTTCTTCGGTATAATACAGAGCTTGTTTTATCAGAGATGGATGGATTTTGTTGTAGATAATAGACATCTTGCTTGAATTGGTTACATTGTTTTTTTTGTAGCATTGTATAAAGATGTATATGCATAAAAACTTAATTCTTACATATCAATAAAAATCAGCTAACATTGTTTTTCGTGGAAAACACGGATCAATTGGCACATCACCAGGGACGTCGTTAGGCCTATTTTAGTGTAAAATGTAAAAGCCCCCTTAAAATGTTCTTTAGCCCCCCCAAATAATTTGGCATTATTGTCTTTAAAATGTCATTGGTGATGTCATTAAATTGAACTATTGTTTCTCACATGGACAAGTTATTTATAACTCTAACATGCTACATATGTGCGTGCGTTCTGGTTATGTTTTATCCCCCTTCAAATTACACTCCAACAGCCGATCATCATACATCACGATATAAAGTTGACACTGTCAGGTCCATTCTCCATCCATTGTGTGTGGTCCCTTTTAAGAATTAGGATTTGGGAGTGACGCGGATATGAAAGCTAGTTTATCGGTCTTTCCTTTACGAGTAGGAAAATTATTTCTCTCTCTTTATTTGAGAAAAGTTCATATTTGTGTTGCCAAATTTCACAATGACCCTCAAATTCTGTCTCTTGTGTTATCATACACTGAATGCAAGCAAAACTACAGAGCAAAATCACACTCTTTCTGATTGAACCAATCTATGAACTGTCTGAAACAATGGATATCCGCCCCAAAACAAATTGCCACGAGCAAACACGCCACTCCCCTTGGGGCTAAGCCCCCCCTTTCTTTGAATCCTAGAAACGCCCCTGCACATCACACAGGACCAAAGTTCCCTGGTTGTACAGTCACACCCCTCCAGAATCAAGCAGGCATGTTACAAGGTATTAGCTCTGCTGCTGCTGCTGCTGCCACAGCATTTTTTTGCTGAGCCCCCGGGGCACTTTGGCTTTGGGAAGAGAAGGGATTCAGTCCTATTGATCCGTTCATTGATCTTCCTATTCACAGCCACTTAGACTTTAAGGCCCTTATCGCCTCAGTGAACGGTTGTGAAGTTGCTGCTGCTCCCGGCAACTAATTGACACAACCAGGGGGAGCTTATTTCACAGTAATAGCAATGGCAATCTAAAAAACAACCCCCCCCCACCACCACCACCACCTATAGCAGTCCCTTCGTTATCGATAGATCCTTCTCTGACCACATTTAGATAGAACGGCAACCTTCTTATCAGATCGATCTACAGTTCACCCCGAGGAATACAGAGGTTGTCTGACAAAATAAGCGGGGGAGAGTTGAGCCTTCACCCACTAGATGGCGAACAGGCTCCACTTGATTCATTTGACATATATCTTCTCTCCTCATGGAAACATTGCAGCAGGTTTTGGGTGTTGGGAGACTGAAACCATGAGCATGTGCTTCATCATGACAAACTCACTCACAATACAGCAATCCTTATACCTCAAAAAACAAATAAAGTCTTGTTTTTGTTCCAATGAAGCAGGATCAGTGACATCCTGACATCCAGATATGGAATCGTTCATGGCAAAGTCATTTCAATTGTATGCACACCTTCAACCTGGAAAAGAATCAACATTCAAATGATTATCTAAATTGCATCTAAAAGGTCAGCAGCCTGATTAAAATAGCAACATAGCACAGTGGGAAGTGGAGACTGCACATCGCGAGGGTGTTGAAGTTGCTAATTTACCCCAAAAGGGGGAGCTGCGTGTTCTCAGCAGAGGGTTCCTGATGGGAAAACGATCTCCAATCCTCAAGGCCCTGCACTCCACAACACGCAGGGCTAATCTTCCGATACAGCCATTTTCTTTCTAATTGGCTTTGTCTTTGTTTTTCCCCAGGAGCTAAAACCAACCACTCACATTCAACACATTTGAACAATGTCTAATTACGGAGCACCTGTAATCTCCCTGCGACAGGTTAAAGATTTAACTTTGCTCCAGGTCTCCATGGACACTGCTTGTTGCCTAGTGACACAGCCAATGTGGATGTGGGAGCTTTGCCAAATATTTCCATCCCTTTGAGGCCACTGCTAAATGCAGAGGCAACTTGTATTTGTATAATTATATTAAAGTAAGCCCTTATTGGTAGTAGTGACAAGAAATATCTTTCTTCCTTGGAGGGATTTTTAATGATTGTTTCTCCTTCATTAAATGTGGAAAAATGAATTATTTGTTGTCGTACTCTCAGTGAACAGAAAGGACATTGTTGTGCATTATGGATACTGCAAGTTCACATGTGCATGATGTAAAACATCCTTCTAGATGGCTTCATGCATATGATGTGAAAGGAAAGAAGTATACACTTAGAAACAAGAGTGTCCAGCCTCGGTAGCAGCTCTGTGAGACTGTACTTTACACACTGTCACCTAAATGCTGAAGTCGGCATGCTTACATGCTCACAATGTCATGCTGATGTTTAGCAGGTATAATCCTTTTCATGCTCACAATCTTATGTTTAGCGTGTTGGGATGGCTAATTAGAACAAACAAAGTACAGCTGAGGATGATGGGAATGTCATTAGCTTTTCTATTTCAATTTATTTAATTTAGCAAGGATACTCCCATTGAGATTTTGAATGTCTTTTACAAGGGGGTCCTGGCCAAGATGGCAGTGCAAATGTTTCACGACATAAAAACACTAATATGCAGACAACTAATCACTGTTGACGTCAGCGAAGAACACAGATAAGGGGGCAGTCTGTGACCTTAAACAGAAATGTATGTATAAGGAGGAAAAACATCAAATAGCTGTCAAGATATTTTTTAAAAAGCCCAAAAATGTCAACCTGTTGGTGGCGCTACAGGAAAAGTGAGAGGATCATCAACGTCAGTAGGATTGATCCTCTGGGCACCACGAATGTTTGTGCAAACTTTCATGGCAATCTGTCCAACAGCTGTTGAGAGTCAGTCTGGAGCAACGACTCACCGACATGCTGCAAACATCACAATACACCTTCGCACCGTGCTGGAGCATTACTGACCTTAAACTGCCTCTCCTTGGCAGGCTTGACGTTGACCTCTCTCCACGTTTTCATGCCCCCTTCCATCTGGTCCAGGTAGTATCCACGCACAGGGTCTCCCCCGTTACGGGCGGGGGCCCTCCAGCCCAACACCATCTCTGATCCAGTGCACAGCAGCAGGGCGATGGCAGAGGGAGCAGAGGGAACGGCTGGATCGAGCAGAGGGGATTACAACAGATGGAAACATAAGTGATAGAAGAGAGAATCTCAGAATTCAGTATTCTTGCTAAATGGACCGAGAAATGCCAATAACTCCCTGGCCGACTACTACTCCAGCCTAGAGTTGCAAATTCATAACTAAAGGCCCATATTGAGAGTTTCTCGATGAGAAGGAGAGAAATATTCATCTCAAACTCTATTTGATAAAAATGAATTCCAAGAATTGGACTGAGGCCATTTATCCTCAGGTGATGGCTGAGTGGCAGAGTAGATGTGAGGATATTCTGGTGAGTGAGTGGCAAGCAGAATGAGTCATCGTTGCACTTTCCCTTGCAGAGAGCACATTATCTGAGACTGCAACACAGGAAGTACGAAGGGTCAGCAGCTCTTCAGCAGATACGGCTCCACACAGCTACAGTACAAACCAACCACAATAAGAGCAAGCATGACGTGTGGAAGGAGCACAATCTAAGTTAACTGGGATACAGTAGCATTCAACAGTGTTGTTCGACAACATTATAAGCTGTATAACTTGAATAAAAGATTTGAAAAACTAAACTAACTAAAGTCTTAACTAAAAAGCTATTGTGAAAGGTGAATGCAAAAATCATTCTGTAACGCGTACACATTTTTCAGTATTGGAGAAAATACATGCAAGGCTCCTGAGGCTGTGAAAGAGAACTACAAAGCATGAGTAAGTCTGTTTGGAAAGCTCTTGTGAATATATTTTTAAGATCGAGTCAATAATCCGATAGCTCAGAAGTAGGCTGAGGCATTCAGTGTGCAAAAGTCAAAAAATGTGATCCCACATGCCAAGAAAAGATGTGTTTTGGTGTAAAATCGAACCTCACAATTACACAGGAAATGTCTCTAATGTGAAATAAAACATGTATCTACCTGCCGTGTTAGTGTTGTGTAGCTCTAAGAACAACAAATCTGCACAAAACCTTGAAGAGAAATACATTTAAATGCTACATTTCAATCTTACCTGCTGTGAAATAAACCTGTGCAAGTGTTGCTTGATCAGTTAAGAAGTTAGAAAATACTTGAGGATGTCCTTTAGTTGTGTCCTGAAAGAAATTTCACGTCCACTATTTTGGGACCTCGAGGGTGCACTTACAAATGGCTGCTTTGACGAGGATGGGCTGAGACTCATCTGAATAGCTGCTGTTTCCCGCTCCGCTCACCGACTTCACCCTGAACACGTATTCCTTTCGGTTCTTGAGGCCATGAACTGTAAATCTGAGAAGATGAGACGGACGAAGTTCAGGCAGGATGAATCAACCACTGCACCTTTAGCTCCATGTAATTACCGAGCTTTATTTATACTGTTGTTTTTTTTGCTGGAACTATTCTTTATCTTTTCTGTTTAGACAGAGACATGACAATAAAACATGAGACAATGTTTAAACGTATCTGTCCCTACTACCTGGTTTTGGTAACA
Organism: Melanostigma gelatinosum; assembly: GCF_949748355.1. Taxonomy (NCBI): domain Eukaryota; kingdom Metazoa; phylum Chordata; class Actinopteri; order Perciformes; family Zoarcidae; genus Melanostigma; species Melanostigma gelatinosum. Next base: position 7,026,543 of record NC_136642.1, on the reverse strand, counting down.
GGCTTGTTGTTGACAGTCTTCCAGTCTTGTTCGCCAATTTCACTGCAGTACAAGTAGTAGCCCAGGATGTCGTCCTTTTCTTTGGGCTCCTGCCACACGAGCAGCACCGAGGTGTCCGTGTCTCTGATGGCCATGACGGAGTGAGGTGGAGCTGGCACCGCTGATGGATATCAGAAACTTAAATCATCAAATGGAAGTTCAATAAAAGAGAATTCAATCAACTCTTCCTTTGATTTCGGAAAATTCCCACATAACTTTAAGTCTTACATAGAGATGCACAGAAATTACAACTTTGAGGTACTTGTACTTAAGTATTTCCATTTGATGATACCGGTACTTCTATTCCTCGTCATTTTACAGATAAATATTGCTCTTTAACCACCCTATTTGACAACTAGTTATCAGCTGCTTTTCTGATTATTACATAGATTATGATCATCAAACACAATATGAGCCATTGTTAAAAATAAAACTTGCCATCAGTATATAGAGTAGTTAAAATGAGCTCCAATGAAACAACATTACTGCTTATATGTTAAGAAATACACCCAATGTTTAACTGTGCAAATTGTGATCCTGAGTGTGCAGCTACACAAGCAGACAGATGGTCTTACAGGACGTTCACAAATCCCCAGAGAATATCGGTGAACTTTATATCTGTTATGATGATCTATGTTCGCACAACTACAGTAGCCCACTACTACAAAATCCAATTGACCTTCACGGGCAGAGTAATTGATGGTTACAATATCGTACATAGCACATTTCTCACCTTGTGGCTTTCCCAAGGAGATCGGTGCACTCGGCTCAGAGGGGTCGCTGACTCCATACTTGTTGATGGAGCGCACTCTGAAGCAGTACTGCTGGCCCTTGGACAGGTCAAACACTGAGAACCTGGGAGAGTTCACCTCCATGTCCAGACTGGCCAGCTCCCAGCTGCTCTTCCCTGCCAGGGACTGATCAAAAAAAGACACAAAGATAATTTCAAAGCACTATCTACATCTATCTCAAGGACATGTTCATTATTCAGTCTCCTTCAGAGATGTCGGAGGATTCGACCTGCTAGGACTGCCAAATACTCATTCTGATTTTGCATCATCAGCAAAAATCTATATTCAAAGCATTAATATAGCAGCAAAAAAATACTATTTGCTCTGTAAATATATGAGCTTCTCATTGCTTTTTTTGACATAGCGGGACGGGCCACACATGCTTTTAGTGCATGTCCGTGCACGTGAGCATGCCCGGCTAGCTACCTTTAGCTCACAGCTGTGCACTGCTCTCATACAGACTGATAACGTCGCAGCGGAAGTGTAGTGTAGCGCCCATCCTCCGGTTCCCCTTCAGATAAACACTGTTATAGCGCCGTCAGCACTTTTTAGCGCTGTTAGCGCTGTTAGCACCTTTAGCCGGCTCAGCCGACGCCATGTTTGAGAGCCGTTTAGAGGCAACGGAAATGCCTCCGCCTTTAACTGGCGATTATTTTCGTTTTGTAGTAAATCACTCATATTGCAGACAAGAGCAAAGAGAAATAAAGATCAGCAGTCTGGTGTAATTGGCAGAGAAAGGCATCTTCAGTTTCAGAAAGGCAAACAACAGATGATCTTACAAGATGTTAACAAATCCCCCAGATGGAGAAAAAAAAAGAGATATTATGCCAAGATGTAGACAAAAAGACAGATGGACATAGGTAAATTGTGGACCACTGGCTCATATTGACATCTTTCTTCTTCTTTGTCAATTAATCGTTTCAGCTAATGATGCTAGTTGACACTAACCTTCTCTACTTAGTCTGCGTTTACGTTTCTGTTATCCTCCTCAGAGTTACCATTATTTCCTTCTCTAGCTCCCTGTTTGAAGAAGAAAACCGAACAAAAGGGTACATTAAAGAGATCAGGGATTATACAGTGTTTGCTCAAGGGGCCGGCGAAGGGGATATTTGAATGTTAACCTCATTATATAAGCAGTGAAGCAGCAGAATTTAGTAATTTCAGGTGTCTTTGACAGATTTGACAGTTTTATTACCACTGCAACTTGCAAAAGTCCAATAAAAATCTATTTCCTGTGGGAGTTTTCTGATTATTTGAGCTGTAGAAGCTGCTGGGTGTATGGGTTGGTATTGGAAAGCTGAAGCCCTTTATTGTTGTAATCAACAGGTCAGCCCCGACACTTTCATATGTTGGATGAAAATGTTATTTTAGCATTTTTTAAAACACAGAATTTAGAAAAATCTTATTTAAGCTGTTTCTTTTATAGACATGCATCATCAAGAGTAAAACAGTGCTCCATACATTAAACATATAATTCACTTTTGACTTATTTGAAACCAAAACTTTAGATCCCAGATAGTTTTAAATCACGAGTTAGAAAGTATGAAAGCCAGGAAACCAAACAAAAGGCAAGCAACATCAAGGTCTGCTCACTTTTAATGAGTCCACAAATTCCCACTTAAACTGACACAGTGGAAGAAGTGTGCGTGTTTCCTCCTCGTGTCTCTTTAATTAGTGCTGCGGTCAGGAGCCTGCTGTTAATTTGGCTCACGCTCCAGCAACAGACGGCCAAAACCCAGCAAGTGAATGGAGGAACTGATGATGCAAGAAAATTGGTCCTTGTGCTCAGTGGACGTATATTACTAATTACAAAGGTGGTTAGAGTTTGAATATATTCATACTCTTTGTGTGTGTGCTTTCTTGTTTTCTGTACTAATGAAGACAAACAAGCTCCATTTTCCTGCTCATCACTTCTTTAAAGGTCCAGTGTATCTGGCAGCAGCTAGCGCTGAGGTTGAACTTCGAGGGCTGACATAAAAACAAGAAAGGCCCTTGAGCCAGGGTTTTGTTGTTTTGAAGATAGGCTCATTCTAAGCTAAGGAAAACACAAAGATTCTTATTTTCAGGTAATAAAACAGACATAATATTATTATATTACATTTCTGCCAACAGATTCCCATAAATGCTACACACTGTACCTTTAAGGGGCTACTCGGGGCAAATTGCTAGCAAACAGTCCAGCAAATATGGAGCAATACTAGCATTAATTTTAAGTCGTGTGTCTGGGAACCTGACAAATGTCCAATATTCACTCTCCTTTTAGCTCTGTTTTACTCTCCACCAACTCCTGAGGGAAATATACGGCTTTTTAGAGGTCAAATGCTTCATTATGTTCACGAGTGAACACCTGTTGGGCAGGTAACAGCTGTCTGCTGTTGCTGCTGGAAAAGGTGACAATGAGAACGGTGAGACTGACATTAAAAATTTGACGTAAGCCAAAACAATGAGTTGAAAGATACTAAAACACCTCCTAAAGATGAGAGAAACTACAGATTTCGGTGAAAAATCTGTTGGTTTGTCACTACAAGCAACCCAACATCACATAAAACCATCTGACCTGCTTTCAATTCAAAAATCCTGTATATATTACACAACTGTTGCCCAATTTTCACAGTTATAATACATTCTATTAGAATAATTTCCCACCTTCAAGGCAGCCATTGGTTTCTGTTTATTTAATTATGGTATGAAGATGAACTTGCTGAGACGCAAAAACGATTTTGAGAGGGAAAACCGCCATAGTCAATGGTGTGATGTTTTGCAGTCAAAAAATACTTCAGTGGATTTTATGAAGTTTGACCTTTAATGGCTTTTTCAGACCTGAAGAGAAACTGAAGAAGCATTTTCGATGAATAATAAAACGTCTTCAATCAACACTCCAGACCAGTGATTTTCATCATCCCTTTCTCCAGACATTGCATTACCTCAATGACTGAACCTTCACAGACATATTGCTGCATAGTTTGGCAAAGAGAGCCTTAAACTTTTATGTGAATCTTTAAAAATAAAAATCAACTTTGCCCTATTAGGCAGCAGGATCTGAGCTTCGGAAGAAACCTTTTTTTTAATGACAAATCACCAAAGTTCTCCATTACAACACAGTTCAAAGATAAAACATTACTTCCAAATATCAGATTTCTTTGCTTCCTTGAATGCACCAGCTTTCAAAACCTTCACTGCTCTCCCAAACGTAAGTACAATAAAACAACAATATTATGATCAACTTCTGTCAGAAAAATGACCTATGACCTATTTTAAGCCAGTTTCAGCAAGTTGTGCATTCGGAGGACAGGGGTTATGTTTAGGTGAAGGGTAAGGGGACAACTGTCATCAACCAAGATCTCCAGAGTTACTGTAATATGAACATGTGTGTGTGTGTGTGTGTGTGTGTGTGTGTATAGACTGACCCGCTCCACGAAGAAGGTGAGTGGCTCCCTGCCTCTGGGTTCAGGCTCGGTCCAGCTCAGCACCACGTAGGTGTCGCTCACCTCACAGGCGTGGACATTGGTGGGAGGGAAAGGAGCTTTGACCTGACCTGCAGAGCAAAGACAGGAAGAGGAGGAGGAGGTGGACAAAGAAAAAAAAGTTAGAACAAATTCAGTGAGAGTCCACAAAGTGCTGGCTGTTTTTTTTTTATACTGTTTTTAATCAAAAATATTCAGGAAATGTAATGCTTTCTCTTTTGGATTTGAGTCAGGCAGGCACACAATGGGTGAGATTTATCTTCCTGCACCAAATTTCCCCTCCATTCCAAATATATCGGATAACATACAGTCAAATGGGTTGAGTCAGCACACTTTCAATGACTCTCCAAGTGATTCAGGGAAAATGGAGGCGTTCAGATTTCATCAAAAGTCTTGCGTTTTTGTGCCCATCTGTCTTTTTGTAAGTCTTTGTTTGTATCCCCTGAGTTACAGAGCTGCAGGCTGGATCAGAGAGGAACTCCAGAGCAAAGAGAGTGCAGTAAAATGAAAGAAGCTGATCTGGTAGAAATATAGATTGTGTATCAGAAGGGGTAGAAGTAGCAAGCCTGTGTGTGTGTGTGTGTGTGTGTGTGTGTGTGTGTGTGTGCAGTAATATTGTTCTGTGTAGTAGCTCTGCACTCAAGCACCTTTGAAATGAAACCACGACTATGAGGTTAAAGTGCTGATGTTTTTAGGGTGAGGTGGATGTTCACATCCAAGTTGGGTGAACAGTGTACGACTCATAGCACATTTTTATTTTAGGACACACAGCAGGACAATGATTCTAAACATGTAGCTAAAGAAATATATATATAAAGAGATATTTAGGGCCAAAATGTAACTGGAATGAAGCCTGAAATAACACAAACAAAGTCTTTGAAACATGCAAGTAGTAATTGTTCTGAAATAATCTTTCTTTTTGACACGTTAAAGTTGTATTTAGTATTTTACATAATATTTAATTATTTAGGAATAGTTTGAAAGTTTGGGTATTTCTTGTTGGGTGTCAGATGAAAAGATCGATACCACTCTTGTGTCTGTATGTTAAGTATAAAGATGGAGCCAGGATACGATTAGCGTAGCTTTGCATGAATAAATAGGTCCAGCAAACAGCTCCCCATAAATCCACATCTTGTCATTCTTAGGTTCCTGTACTGATTTAACAAGATAAACAAGGAATAAACGTTTTAGCTTCAGGTATAGGCTCAATTTTCAGCTTTGGACGGAGTCAACCTCACTGTTTCCATGGGATTAAATCGCGTTCACTTTTTAATATTTGGGCTTTTGGGGAAAGGTATCAAGTATTTGCAAGTCAATAGGCTGAAGCTCAAGCGAAGTCGTGAGTCATTGGCGTTAGAATCCAAGTCGAGTTTTGAGTCATTTTTCATTCAGTCAAGTCTAAATTCATAACATTTGTGACTCGTACCTGCCTCGAGTCCAAGTCACGTGACTCGAGTCGACACCCCTGGTATTTGGTCGATTTTAAAAAAGTATTTAAAATGTGTATTTGCTTGAATGTAAATTTCTCTCTCTGTCATCTGATAACTTGGATTTAAAGCTGCACACAAACACACACGCATGCATGCTTTCTCTCTTTGTTTCACACACACACATACATACTTTCTGCTCCATTAAAGAACAGGATAAAGAAAGCATGAATGCACTGTCTTTGCTACATTTATTTTCTTGTTGCCTCGTCGAAAACATATTCCTCCTCCTCCTCTCCCTTCATCTCTGTCTTTGAGTTATATTGCCAAGGTTAGCAGTCCTCTTCACAGGCATTCACACTTCCTCGGGCCATCATGTGCATACCACCAGGGATTGTTCATTCTTTTCACTTCTGCAAATGGGGGGGAACGCTCATTGCCTCAGCCATACAATTACTGCAGCTCGTTGTTAAATATAATATGAAGATGCATTTAGCCATGAGCCCGAGGCAGCCTGAAGGCGAGGAGGCAGCACCCTGTGTGCCAGTAAAATATAGATGATATCTCAAATCACAGGCGCAAATGTTCAGTGAAAATGTTCTTTTTATGAGTAAATTATACGGGGTGAAATAAAAATACGGCATTCTCACCTTCGAGTTCATCTTTGGTAATGGTGACCGTCCTCCCTCTGTCTACTTTGACCACTGAGAAACGGGGGGGAGACAGAAAGGGAGATCGGTTGAGGGCAGAGGGAATCACGAGGGACCTCGTATCAGTGTAATGAAGTTATACGAGAGGCCGTGATAACACTATTAGTGCTAATGTTAGAGGAGCAGCCACCGGTGAGAGAGCCAGAGACGGACACAAAGAGATGAGAGGGAGGGGGACACGGAAGGATGGGCAGCAGGCTGGAGGCAAGTCAACCTTCTGCCTGTCCTTCATCTGTGGTTAACGATCCACAGCGCCGGACCAGAGCCCATCTGTCCTGCCTCTAACAGACACACACTCACAGCCGCACACGCTCAGTGATCCACAAGACATCTCTCTCCATCACCCCTCCACTGTGTGAAGTATTTAACACAACCTTAAACACATTTCGCTTTTTTTCAGGATAAAAGGACGCGAAGAAGCTGTCGCTGTGACATCTGCAAGAACCTTGAAGCTTTATAAAATGAGATCCGCATCTGCACACATCTGTTTTCTCTGGCGGTGCTGATAGTTTGCAGGCGTAAACACAGCAACTGAGGCAGATGAGGCGATTTAACAGCTGGATCGAGTGGTTGACACATGGCTGAAGCTCTTTGTGGTAGCAGATGCAAATGGGTGACAAATTAAAGGGAAAAACGTGAATAAATAAGGCGTCGCTGATAATAAGATTGCAATAGGCATCGTCAGCTGAGGCGATCGCGTAATCAGAATTTTGGGATTACCAGCAGGCCATGCTGCACTTTTACTGCACCATGTGTTTATTTATCCTCTCAATTGAGCTCATGAATAAATAATTGGGTACAAGCATTCAAAATAGAAACTGCATCTTGTAATGTAACATAACAGGGGGGGGGGGGGGGGGGGGGAGTTGTGTGACCGCTACTTATTTCACTCACATTTGATAAGGAATCTGGTACACGGTGTGGGACATAAGCTCAGCACGCCTCTGTTTTTAATAGCTTGTCTGATTGAAAAGCCTACGTGGCTACTAGATGATGACTCTCAACTTCTTGAGAGGAAATGTCATGACCAGCATATTGATTTAATAATGATTCATGCTATTAATTCATGCTTTTTTCCTTTAAATTTGTCACCAATTTGTGTTCATCTACTTGTGGTGTTGTGACATGCCACATTCAGACGGTCAGAGTGTGTAATGTGGTACCCATGATCCTGGTGTGTTCCAGGGGGTCTGCAGTGAGGACGGGCTCGGTAGCCTTGGAGGGGCGTCCTACTCCAGCCTGGTTAACAGCACGAACTCTGAACTGGTACAGAGTCCCTTCTTTCAGCCCAAACATCGGGTAGTGGCAACTTTTCTGAATATGCACATTGCAGCGCACCCACTCACCCTGACGGAGGTCATATCTGAGAGAGAGAGAAAGAGAGAGTAAGAAAGACATTTAAATAAGAGGTAAACAAAGAACAAAACACATAATGTTACGTTCAGTATGCAGGGTGTAACATTATGGAAACTATTTTAAAGCATTTAAACACACATCTAAGTCAGTAAATATCCTAGACCCATAATTGTGACCAGAAACCGACACTGGAAGAATAATGGGCCTCCAAACACAGAAACAAACTGCCTTTTGAAGCAGAATGCGAGCTCAGATTATATAACATCCATAACAAACTGTTGCAACGTGCAAAAAAAACAAAGACAGGAAAGAGTTCAGTTTTCTAACCATAAGGAGGTTGCTAGGGAACTAGGTATGTTACGCTATCCTCTCCTCGCCCAAAACCCCCAAAACATTCAGAAGTCTTCTACACTGAAGAAAGAAGGTATGCAGGAACACAAAAACACATCTGCAAACATACAAGCTTGACTTTCATTTGGCAAAGTCGCACATACAAATGCACAAATGAAGAGATTTTCACACACACACACACACGTACACACACGTACACACACGTACAGGATCAATCCTGATTGATTGATTGGTGTTAGTGATAGGTGCAGCACCTGTTCTCCTGCGGGAGTCTTTGACTCTGCTGTTAACATGGTGTTGAGGGCTGATAATTACCATGTATACCATCCATCTCACGTGAACGCTGCCAAATGGATACAACACTGGCCATCTTTATCTGCCCTCATCTAATTTCCTCCACAGCAGCATGCAGAGCAAGGCGACCGTTTGTAGCTTTTCTTTGTCTAATGTGACAGCAAAGTAAACATCTTTGGCTAACTGAATTTTATATTCTTTCTATGTCAGCTTGGGCATTCATTGGGCACAATGTTTGTTCATTTTATACACCAAATGTTTAATTGGGTAGTGGAGAAAATACTCGTCGAATTACTTGACAATGAATCTCTTCAGTCGTTGCTAATGATGATCATTATGATTATGAAGTATTGTCATTCATTTTCTAGAAGCCGACGCTGGTTAATAGATGGTTTGTGTTATCGAAAGTTCGCAATCACACGACTATTTGAAAGCTTCAAAACTAGCTCGACAATCAAACGTAGTTGCCAGAGAAGTGAAGAAAAGAGGTGAAAAGAATTCAGAAATTCAGGCTCACTCACCTTTCCACATGATAACCCTCCACAGGTGAGGCTCCATCAGCACTGGGTGGCTGCCAGGTGAGGAAGACGTAGTCCTTGTTGACATCAGATACCTGGACAGCCAGAGGAGAAGCGGGGCCTCCCAGCACTGCAGCTGAGGCATCTGCAGCATGAGGGGGAGAGAGAGTCAGTCAGAGCAGAAAACAACCAAGAAAGCAGATGGAGAGACTGGAGCAAAAAGAAAAAATGACGTTGCACGGAATAAAAGCAAAGTGAGGAATTACACAAATAGGAGATGGATACGAGTCTGAAATTGTAAATCGGCAAAAAGAAGCGAGTGGCAGAGAGAAAAGTGATGTGAAACATGCAAGAGAGGAAAATGCCATTTTGGTGTTAAGGAGTTGTAGCTTATGGCTATGTATTATTTAAAAAGTGATGGCTAAGGCTTGAAGGAAGTAACATGTTAACATATGTTACTCAACATATTCTATAGAATTACAACCAGTGGATGTGAGGCCATCGAGAGAAGGCAGAAACATTTAATGAGGAAACTATGCTCAGCGGATTGAAGCGACTCGATGTGTTCCCAAACCTTTTCTTGAGGCTGGGATAGATGCCTTTTTCAACAAAAGACTCAAGCCAACATCAAGCTCACCTCTTTCCTGTTTTTAATTAGCATCCTCACCCTCCCTTTTCCTCCTCTCTCATTTGTTTTTGCTCGCCTGTGCTGCCTATTTGTAATGCAGATATGATGGATGAATGAAGGAGAAAAGCCACAAGCAGGACAGTTTGCTGATTCACTAATTAGTACTTGCAGCTCTAAAGAAGCTCCTTAATACGAGAGAGCGAGAGAGAGAGGAGAGAGAGAGAGAGAGCGAGAGAGAGAGAGAGAGAGAGACCTGAGCCAAGATTCTAAGGGAGCTTTGCATGAAGATTCATTTTTACATAAAAGTGTCGGCGTACATGTGTGTGTTTGGACGAGTAAGATTTGTGTGTACGCGCACACCAAGTTCATGAATGATTCAGTGCACATTCTACTGTGATTGCGGCTGTTAAGGTGCAATGCATACATGAGTAAGCACTTGTATTATATCGAAAGATGCCAAGCCTCTTCGCAGAGCTGCCCGGATACATTTCAAATGTTTGATGAGTCAAGTGGGGGTGTTTCTCTGGGATTTTTCCATGCGGCAAACAATGTACGAGAGAAAATAGCAGCCTGTGAAGAAAATATAGTTTCACCGAACAAAGTTAACAAGCCCTCTGCAGCAGAACAGCTTGATTGATGGTGCAATTCCCCTGTATGAATCAGGGAAGTTTGCTGACAGGAAATGAAAGTAGACACAAAATCTGGTGAATGCAAATAGTGTTTTTGAGTGACGGTTTCAATCAAAACACCATTTATCCAGTTTGGGACAACAAATGATGACTCCACCCTCTAAAAAACACACAGGCATTTTGGTATGCAAGGGTCTCGAGGTCACTCCGAAAGCATTTGTCAGGTTTCTCAAACAGCAAATATATTTCATTTGAGTCGTAGGATGGCAGGCTGTTTAGAGACATCATTATTAGAGGGGTTTCTGATGTGACAGCTATGTAAAGGGCTGCCCGGGACAGATGCAATCTTCATACAGAACATCTTTAAAGGAGTTGTTTCAGGATGTCTGTGATCACACTACACTACACAGCTTTTTTTCGCACCAAAAAAAATAAAAAAATGATGAGAGGTATTGAAATTAGACAGGCATCTGTTGGTAGATCAGCTCGTTCTACAGTTCCTGCTTTGATTCATTTTTAAACCTTATTTTTGAACATTTCCTCAAAACAATCTCAGCAAAATAAGATCCACTTCTAGCCTCCTCCAGGACTTTCAACCATCGCATTGTCTTCATGATAGCCATGCATGGACAAAGCTTGTGAGCATACCTTATGTTACGATTATTCTGCCAAACTATTATATATCGGTTAAAGATTCAAACTTTACCCTCAACATCTTCAACATTTCATTGTGAAACGCAACGAATACCAACATATTTTGATATTAATAAAAAGAACCTGATGTTTGACAAACAACATAATAATTACTCATTTCAAAACAAATGACATGATAAAGGATCAAAGAAACAGGAACAGCATTTACACTTTCTTGTTTGTTCCTCACCTTCGACATAAACGAAAGCACTGTGATCCTGCGTTTCATCCCAGGTCCTCAGTCGGGCAGTGTAAACACCTTCATGTTCCTTGTGTGCGGCCTTTAAAGTGATGGAGGCCTTGTCTTCCACTGTCTTGATGTCCACATTGCTCGACGGATGCAGCTGGATGCCTAGAGAATGAATCTGAAAAATAACTGACAAACCTCGAGCACGCATCTAAGTTGTCAAACATCTGACGTCTTTAACGGTTCATACCATCTCTGAACCAGGTGACGTCCTGCTGGAAGGGCAGCAGATCAGAGGTGAAGGTACATTGCAGGGTGAGGCTGTCACCCTCTGTCACCCATGTCGGGAGGAAGATGTTGCCAAACTGGGCTTCTTGCTCATGCTTGAAGGCTAGGGGAAGGGGGGGGGGGGGGGGGGTGACACGGTAAAAGATAAAGGGAAAGAGTCAGTAAGAAGAAAAGTAAAGAGAAGGGTTGTGGAAGAAAAAGGAAGCAGAGGGAAGAACTTTTCATCAATATGCATTTGCTTTCTCACTGGACTTGGGCAAAGATAACATGAATATTGAAATGTAGGTCCACTCCAGATACAGACTTATTGCTGAAAAAACACCACATATATTAAAAGTGCAAAGACCTCCTTTGGACCGCTACAAAGGAAAGAACCATGACAGGTAAGGAGGAGAGGGATCAGGGAGCCGAGGATGTTCAGGAGTTGTGAGCAGGAATACAGATGCTTATTCCTGAAGATAACAAATAAAAGCACACTCCATCATCTCGACTGTTTTTACCAAACCGGGTCAAAAAATGTCTCTGTACCATGGTTTGTGCTCAGTTTTTCATTGTTCTCTGCAAGCTAACATTAACACACTCTATCTTCCTCAGTTTCTCTCACTAGTGGCAGAGAATGAAACCAAACAAAGCAACCAAGAGGGTCTTAAGCAGGCGGCTACCTCTGCTTCTGAAAAGTGAGGCCCATGCGAAAAGTGCCCTAAACTTGCATTCTCTCTAATGATCATCAGAGTGCCAAACTTTGGCTGGAAAAAGAAGTCAGATTGTATGGAAGTCTATGAGAAAGTTCTCAATTGATTTATTACCTCAGTAAACATTGTGAACATGCGTTTATGGTCTCAATCGCTAGTTTTTAGTCTTCTATAATAGCACGATGTTCATTTCGTAAATGATGGTCCTATTTAGAGGAAAATAGACGATAAAGCAGGGTGTGCTTTAGGGCGAGGCTCGAGCCATATACAGAATCTCTACCACGCCATCAACACTCCACAAATATGGTTAATTCCGTTAAATGGTTGTAAAAAAAAAACAAGATGGCGATGGCCAAAATGTCAAACTTGAGGCTTCAAAACTGCTGCGCACAAACCAATGGGTGAAGGTTTTATATCCGGTCTATGCTCTTAAGAGATAAGAGAATGACCTACAGTTTGGGAGGCATATTACTTTGAAATTAGGGAGGCACAACTGCCAAAGTAAAGTCAACCATATAAAGATCCAAGCGGTGGTTTTTCTTCTGATGAAGCTACGCACATACCTGCATTCTGGACGACTAAGCAGAACTATATCGTTATAAGAAACATGTCACAGACACTCTCTCTCACTTCCAGATTGTATTGTACTTCAGTGCTTTGACAAGCGAGAGAATGGCAGCTGGAGGAATAACGTGTCAGGAATTGTTCACTGAACAAAAACGTCACATCTTCAGCCTTTTCTGCCGTCGTCTTTTTTTTTTCCTCCATGGATGCCTCGCCTCACTGTCCTTTGTCTCTTTGCACTCTTGGATGAGAGGGTCTATTATGGCTAAGCAAGCTTCATTTTAAAAGTGCAGGGCTGGGCAATGGAGTGGAATCATACGGGGATGAAATCATATATCGAGGTATCGTGATACAAAATTGTCTGAATTGATAATAACAAAAAACATACGAACTTAAATTCCACAGAAAATCGGATCATCTTGCTCTTATGAACAGCTACCCTGATCAGATACTGAGCATATGTGCAGGTACAGGTTAAAAATGTCACGATCCCCCAAGCATGGTGGAGAGTAATCTAGGCCAAAGAGTGCAACAAGCCAATATAAGATGCAGCTTGGAGCAAAACGGAATAAATCACATGCTGTCCCTGAAATTAAATATACGGTACTGTCGCTTTTGCTCATTTGGAAGCATGCCTTTCTATCCCTGCAGCAACTGTAGTCTGACATGGCCCGCACACCCACACAGAAACATAAACTCCCATGACAAACAAACAGCGTCAACGCACTGCTCCCTTTCAATGCGTCCATATCTTTATCGTGAGGTGCAGTATGCACAGCGGAGCAGAGGGTTGCGTCACAGTCTTCAAAGCTCACCCAGCCCTCCCTCCCCCCCGTTCACTGGTGGAGGGCGGAAGAACTTCAAAGGGTGGTGGAGAAAATGAAAGGGGACACTTTTCATTAGGCCCTGGCGTGAAACTTACCGGAGGTCTTCGAGCGCTCTGAACCAGCCAATGCTCCAAGATATGCTGCATCGCACAGGGCGGCAGCGGAGCGGCAGAGCGGGACAGATTGGAGAGCGCCAGCGAGGGTCAGAGATGGAGACAGAAACAGAGACAGATGTTGTGAAACGAGACACGGCAGATTTATCAAACCTGGCAACGCCACATTTATGCAAGTCACATCTAATATTCCCTTTAACCTATTTTTAACAACCGAAGAAAGCGGGTGAAATATAGAGGCCTTGAAGTGCATCGTTAAAGCCCTGACCATAAACGATCTTCAACATTAGGGCGCTTTACTGCCAGGCACCGAGCAGGTCATTCAAAAGACGTAAAGAGAAATCACCAATGTAAATCTTTCTGCCACGATGCTGTAAGGCATCAGTCACCACACGCGCTGTCCTCTTTATAATTCATAATGCATGAGTTTTGCAATGAGATCTGTTCTTCTCATCATTTTCTGGTGCGGATTGTCATTCAAATATCAAATGTATATAGAAACTCTAATAACGGGGATATAAAACGACACTGTTCTTAGAAAGAAAGAACATGTATCTGACTCGGGCAAGGACAAGTTTGGAGGTATTAGGAAGATGGGGATATGTGGTCAAAATGGGCAAAGATGGTGATTTCTGAGGTTGTTAAAATATTAATATTTGAAAGTTTCAAAATCTGATAACAGCCTACCGATTCATATAACTATGTTTCAAACTTAAAGTCATTACATCAAACATTCCTGATACTTAAATATGATTATGAGATTTTACAACTGCGACTTAGATATGTAGCCTCATAAGCAGGACATTTTAAAATTGAAAAAACTGTCCATTTGGTGGGCAAACAATTTCTAAATTACCTCAATCACCGATAGTTTTGACATTCCTTTACTGCAATTTCTGGTTATTCATTGGCCAGCATATATAATATCAATATATTTGGTCAATTAATCAATTTGTGATCTGTCATGCGTATTGGCCTTGTTGAAGGCTGACACATAATCGATGTTACAATAAAGTAATACTCACATTTTATTCCCTAGTACAATATTTGGAAATTGTTTACCAAAACCGTGCAGATTGTGACACACCACTCATAATTAATTCAGTTTGTTTTGACAGCCTGAACAATTGCCACACATTGAATATAAGGCATCTGGCCAACTAACTAACTTCTAATTTAATTGACCTTCTTGTCATTGCTAAAGGTCTTCACTAGCAGTTGGGAGACCGGATGTGGAAGCAACAATTTGGGAACAATTCGGCTCGAGCGGTGTGCAAAAAGAGGTGGAGTTAGTTGCTGCCCACCGGAGCTGACTGACTCATCAGCGGCTACCTGTGGCTGACGTTCGGCAGGTGTTTCCCGTCAACCACAGGCCGCTCGGAGGCTTTGACATATTGTTTCGATACATCGTCTCTCACATCCTTACTTCACAAGTTAAAAGCGCTGACGTGTGATGGCACTGGGACAAAGACTGGTGGGAATGTACTGTCGAGAAATATTCATTTCTTCAATTGTTTCTACATCCTCTCACCGAAGGGCCTCGACGAGAGACCTGATTACCTGCAAGGGCGGATATCCTGGCAAGGTTCAACTCCAACACGGGCTGACGTCAACTTGAGCGTAAGCTTCATTAATTCATGTTTTTTAATACTGGCATTCGATTTTCACAAGATTGCACGCAGCTGCGTCTCTCAAATGTTGAACTTTCGTCAACATTGTTGTTGAATTGTGAATGCCGGTGAGTACTAGTACACACGCGTGTTTTGTTTTGCTCTCTGTGCTGTGTTGCTCCTTTGGGCTTGTTGTATATTATTCAGTGAGGGCTCTTGATCGTCTTGCTGTTCAGTTCTTCCTTCGTGAACCCAGTCTGTAAAGCTTTTCTGAAGCTTTTCTGTAAAGCTTTTCTGTAAAGCTTGTCTGGCGAAGCTTAATCGTTTCACAGAGATTTTACTGTCTTCGCACCGAGTTGGAAAAATGATGTTCAAAACGGCTATAATGCAATGTTTAGGTGTGCAAATCACATTTTTATATGAAATGAAGTAAGTGACATCAAATCGACCCTTGTTAAAAATGTTTTGTTGAGTATTTCTTGATTCTGTTACATAGATTTACAAATATCAACTCGTGTTGATATTCTGGAATAATACATAATTGTACCCACACTATCAATGTTATCCAGGTGTTTTTCATAAAATATATATATTAATCACAAACAGACCATTTAATCATCTAGTAATGATTTTACGAATAGGAAGATATATTCATAATGGCCTCAAATGCAACATATTACTGTTTATGTAAAAAAAAAGGCTTTGTTTTCTGTTTACACTTGAAAATATGTCAAGATTTGTCAACAAAGACACGAGGGGGCAGTATCATCAATATTTATAGTTTTTCAGTAGTTGTGTGTGGAGTTTTAATGGAAAGTTGAGCCAAATGCAGTTACTGACCAGTGTATGTTTTTAAAGTTGTGTGTTCACCACTTTGGAAAAACCTTCATATCCCTGCACTCATGCTATTTGGACTGGTTATAGGGCCTTTAATATCACTAATATCACTATCAGTGACCCATAACCGGGTTAGAGCCTGCGACAGAGCTCTTGTGTTTCAGTCATCGTATTGTAACCCATCTTTGTATTATATATATATAATGGATTTACAGCAGGGTGGAGCTGATATGAGACAGAAAACTACTCACAGTTCACCAGAAGTGTTCCAAATGTCATAGCTTCGCCCAGGGGACTCTTGGCTATCACTTTATACTCGCCAGCATCAGCAGGAGAGCACCTGAGGATATACAATGTACCCAGAGCTGAGATGAAAATGTGTCTGTCGGATTACAGCTCTGTGCTTTCGTTGCACATCTTTTAGCAGTATTTTGATTGCCGTTATATTAATCCCAAATACCACATGTGGTGCCTTACTAAACTTAATTGGCTCTCTTCGTTCTTTGAAGTTAGTGAATGGAGCAGACTCGCAATTTAGCCCCATCGTTAATTTCTCAGTTTGACAGTCACATTATGTCTCATGACGTCAACCTTTCCTAACCTGCGTTTCTTAAAGGAGCTGCATTGAACACTCTGAACATAATATAGCAGCAACCAACAGACATGGTGGAGTAATGTCTACCTGAGCAGAGTATGATGCTGTTAGCACCGTTATCTATGACCCGTCGACATGTTAAGAGCCTTGCAGATCTTGCACCTTTTTTAATTGTCAATTATATTCTAAATAAATCAAAAGCAAGGTTGTGCTATCCACACATGCCCCATCTTACTCGCCTCTGCCTCATTATCTTCCTGCGTAGAGCTTTGCCTCCTTAATTAGGGATTTGAGCTAGTGACCTACCTTCTGATCTCCAGTGAGTTGAGACCAAATCTTTGTTGAAGACTGTAATTCCATGGCTGGTCAGACATTCTCAGTGGCACACCATCCTTAAACCTGAGGCAGGAAGTTAGAAATCGATGTGAGTGTGTTAAAAGTTTCGGGGTTTTTTCGGGCAGCTGATTGGGCCTGATGGGTCCCATATGGGATGGTGTAACCCACAAGCTTCAAGTCATCTTGGATCTCAGCCAGTTCATGAATACTGAGCACACGCAGTCTATTCATCAGCTAGTCTCACAGCAGCTCAAGTATCAAGGTCGACAGTTAGGAACGTTGCCTGAATTAACACAGATCATTTCATATTTATACAGAGGGCCATATTCAAGTCAGGGATCAGGTATGTAGTGTTAGGACTTGTTTTCATGACTGAGTCTTATTTTCCATTCAATCATTTGCATGTACAGGCGTATAACCTAACCTATACCTCCTTACATCTAACACTATTCCTCTCATGGTCACATGACACACTCACCAGTATTTATCTGTGATATCATGGATGAGCCATGAATTGATGACACGATGCAGGACAGCAACTAAAAACTATTTCGTTTTATTTATTTATATTTTTCCGATGAAGTCTATAAAAGGTCAGAAAATGGTGTTGGAGTGTAAATCTGAATTTCTTACAATCAAAAGGGGCATCTTCCAGTTGTTTGTTTAAATTTGTCTTGCCAGTTCAAAAAGGAATTATATTTAAATTATTTAAATTATATAAAAACAGCAGCATTTCACAATCAAGAAGTTATAAAATGACTTAAATGGTCATTCATCAAATTAGTTGTCAGTTAGATTTTTGCAGGTTGACCGAGCGATTAATCGACTGATTTAGTCAGCTCAAATACAATGTCAAAGGAAGATATACGTATCAGGACTGCACAGCATCATACATTTTATGTAGTGGTCCACTGAAAACTGTAACTTTGGGCCGTGATACCTTTTCTCCTCTCAGCCCTTCCAACCAAGCGAGAAACGAAATTGAAATGACACCGGTTTGCAGTACGACCCAAGCAATAGACTTCAACAGAAACTGCTGGAAAAATAATTACCGGAGGCCAAAAGAATGGAGTGCAGCAAAGACAGAAGTTCTTACCATGTGACCTTCGGGGGTGGACAGCCCTGGACGGTACAGGAGAGTGTGACCGTCATACCCTCCCAGACAGTGTGAGCCCTTAAGGGGATTGGAAAGTCCGGGGCCTTCTGACTCAGACGCTCCAGGTACTCCATGTGGGCGGATGCCTTCTTTTCTGCCTGCAGCACAGATGGAGGAAAAGCACTGTAATGTACTGATAACTATATTATGTATTCCTTAACTAGACTTTTTTTTACTGCAAGCGTTCGCCGCTCCATTAGTCCGGCAGAACAGAAGCTGATAAAATTGCAAAGACATCATGACAATGATGATTTTGTGGTTAAGTTTCCATCCTGAAAGTGAATGCACCAATCCTGCAAAGTGCAAGTTATATTCCATTTTAAATCAATTGTTCTCAACTACATATCACTGAGACCTAATAGAAAATACAGCTAACGATTAAACTTTGATGTTGCATGGTTGAGAACATGATGAATAATATGAATAGTATTGTGTTGACAAAGTACAAGGCAGTCCTTGTTATTCCGTAGACCAAAACTGGAGTTTCACCTGCTTGCGAATGGCCATCGTGTCGACGCGTGTGCGTAGCACACGCTGGTTCCTGATCACGTCTAGCTCCACCTTCTCAGCCTCGTTCCCAAACATGGTCCACTTGTCTCTGTGATGCTCTTCAGCCAGAGTTTCCGTCAGGATTTCCCTGGTGGAGCACAGCACAGTGGAACACAGTTTTTAAAATATATTCAGGACTGATTAGGGACGACTGGGTAGAGAGGGTTGTCCGCCAACCGAAAGGTCACCGGTTTGATCCTCGGCTGCACCGTGTCCTTTGTTGAAGTGTCCCTGAGCAAGACACTGTACCCCTAACTGCTCTCCGGGCGCCTGTCATTGGCAGCCAACTGCTCCCTATATACACAGGGATGGGTCAAATGCAGAGAATAATTTCCCCACTGTGGGACGAATAAAGGAATGTTTCTTCTTCTTCTAATACGGGTGGTGAATACAGAAAGCCGATGCAAAAAAACATAGATTGCTGCAGACTTGTTGAAAAGCAATATTCAAAAGACCAATTCATCCATAATACTGGTGAACAATCGCAATAAGTATGTAAATACGCACATTTGAAGTTTTATTTTCAGCTGCACGACATATTTTCAACCGAGACTAGACGGGAAGTAATTTGCCTCGTCTGAATATTTTGAGTGTAGGTTGTCAAAGCAATTCAGACCTCCATCAGAGGAGGTGACAAGAGTAGAAACAGCAATTCAGACAAAGGCTTGAACACGGTTTGAAACGACATGGATCGACCGCTGAGAGAAACAAAACAGCTATTTCACATTGATTTCTTTTGGCACGTAAACGTTTCTTTTTGTCCCAGTCCATTTGCACACAAATGCTAGTTTTATGATATTTGGCAGTTTGCCGCTTAAACGGCTGAGGGATGAGGCCGGTGGTTTGCTGCTGCATTTAAACCTACGTGTCATTTCACATGAGCACCATTCTTGCACATGTTTAAAGTTATTTTTTTTTTTTAGAAGTTGGTCTTTTATGAGCCCTGCTGCCACTGCGGATTCACATCACTGTGAAGAGATGCGTTGCTGGTACTCTAAAAATCTCTCACATGAGTACGTGTGCCTCTCCAGGACTCCTTCAGTTGGGCATAGTTGAAATGGTTGCTGTGTCGCCGCCTGTGTGGCATCCTTTACGTGCCTTTCATCAGGTTGGTTGTCAGGAGATGGCGGGTGGTTGTGATCTATTCACTCAGGAAACACATTTTCTTTTTTCTTTATCTTTCTTTGTACGGGCAGCTAAGTGGCATAGTAAGTAGGGCAACTGTGGTAACAGGACTGTGGTTCAAGTCTTGCTTTTGATTTACGTGTTCATTATATTGGGGTCGTTATGCAGCACAGTGAACCATGGCTGTTGAACCTGCACTCTGAGCTCATTGTAAAGCCTGTCAAACAAAACCAGAAGGTCAACGGTTCGATCCTCCAAGGCGTTTAGAAAGATGGTTTTGACTTTTGGACGTTTAGTGTGTGCTTGACGGTATTTATAATCTCTGTGGGCTCAGAGATTTTAAGCCTTGAGGGAATGAACCACTGCAACACACAAAGTCAGTGGGTATGAGAGGTTTTATGGCTTGATTATTGCTCAAAAGGGGAATTTCAATATTGCTTATTGGTGCGAACAAGAGCAAACCCCTCCTGCCAAGACAAACCAGGCATGTATGAGTCAGCTGCATAATTTACATGTTACCCCGTTACCACGGGGAGATGATAGTGGAGAAACCATTATGTGAGTCACATGGAAATGTACAATTGGAGCCACACTTGCCAACACACAACGATCTAGCGCATTCATTTCCACACAAATCAAAACAAATGTCATGCTCCAGCATCTTTAAAAACACTCAGGCCCCTTTCAGAAATTGTCTGCCAATCCCCGAAAGCTTTCAACTTCATCCTTCCATCCTTCCTCTCTCATCCTGGGAGGAGTCAATCATCTCCGGCATTACTAGATTTCCGGCCTCCATCCTAAAATATCCATCCTTATTAGTCTTAGCGCTTCTGAGGGGGGAAAAGATTGATGATGAGATGGAGGGTCGTGGTGGTGGCATGGGAGAGGGCACCTAAGGAGATGCCAAGTTGGCAGGGCCACATCGCTGCAGCTGAGGCTCATCACTGTCAGATGTGTTTTGTCTTTCAAGAGGGTGTGATAAGATTGCACCCTCAATGACTCCCCCCCCCCCCCACACACACACATTTTTTCCATTGGCACCTTTGTCCATCCATCTAATTACTGTTGCCAGTCAAAGCGTCCTTACATGGCTGGATTTGTATTAGTTATGTATGTTTAGCATTGATACAGAAGTCTTCATACATTGTTTTTGACACAGCAAGTCCAATTTAATTTCTGGACGGATTAGAGAAGAGTAAAGAGGCGACCATCCCTTCGCTTCATGTTCTCGGTGACCTAAACCTCCTTATTCTGGGACCTATTTTTAGATATATGACATCCTCTTCATAGCAGCTGAGCAGTAATCCTGTCCTCGCAACATGATCATAACACACTTGAAAAGTAAAAGATGGCTCATACACGTCATCAACAAAATCCTCTCAGATTCTGATTCACGAATAAGTTAATGACTTTCTGTACTGGCAGGAAATTAGGTCCACCTTCCAGCCACGTGCTGACTTCTTCTGTCTGGTACATTTCACATCATTTATATATCCTGGATTATCAAATTGTTTTTAGAGTTTGATGTTTGTGATTTGTGAGTTGATCATCTTTACAATTTTCTTTAAGGGCTACAACTAATAATGATTTAATTACCCATCAATCTGCTATTTATTTATTTATTTATTAGGATTTATCTATTTATGCAATTGGTCTGTACAATTTCAGAAATATGAAAGAGTAAAAAAATGTGCCCAAACTACTGCCCAAAGTGATGTCTTCAAATGACGTGTTTTTTATCTGACCGACTGATATTCAGTTCCCTGTGATGAGCAGCAAATTCACACGTTTGAGAAACTAGAACCAGAAAATATTTGGCATTTTTGCTCAAAGAATGACTTAACAATTAGTAGATTATCAAAATAGTTGCAGATTGATTATCTGCTCAACCATTAGGCTAATCGGCTTTCCTCCAATAGGATGTGAAGCTCCTTCTTCTTCCCTGGCGATGCAAAAAAACAAAGGTTCCCACTGTGTGACTGAATTGTCGAGGCTTATTGAGATCTGTGAGACAGCAAATGATTGGAGAAGTCCACAGCTGGCCTTTTACTGACGGATTCAAGTGAAGAAAAAGCCCGGATATCCAATGTTTATCGAGACCCTCTGTTGGAATACGAGCTCATGTGCAGTCAATTTTCTCGAATAAAGTGGAGAGAGAGAGGATGTGGTGGTGACTACTGATGGAGAGGCAGGATTTTATGACAAGCGCATCACATCGTTCAGGAAGGAAGTCTGCTGGAGGAACGTGGAGGCTTGCTTACAATTCTTTGGATCAGCATGAGAGGAAGACACTCATTACAGTTGTTGCCCATTTTGTACTCCAATCCCTGTGAGGATTGGAAATAATGTGCCCAAGCTTAGAGCTGCAGATGAAGGCTATTAGAATAGGACTGCAACTAACGATCATGTTTGTTGTAAACATTGGATATATACGATTTTTTTAGAAAATGTTATTGCATTATTATACAGTTCTAGCAGAGATGCACAGATTATAATTTGTATTTATTAGATACAAATGGCTCTTTTGTTTTTGTCCGCCTCAGCTAACTGAAAAACATCTGCTGCATTGTAAATATAAGTATCGGATCAGGCCCAGTATCGCCAGATACCCTACATTAAAGGACGCAACCAAAGAATCTTTGTTGGGACAGCCCGATTACCATCATATTAGTCTTGTTAAAGGATCTGCGTTTAACACTCTGCACATTAATACAATATTAAACGACCAGTTTGTATGTAAAGATGTAATAAAGGTGAACACTGTTAACTCTGTCAGCACTTTTGCCGTGTTTGTACTGTTAGCGTAATGAGCACCGTTAGCTGTAAGCCACTGTCGACGTGTTGAAAACCGCTGAGAGGCAATCTAAAAATGTTCCCAATCTCGGATCTTCCACCTTTTTAAGGGAGCCCGATACCGTGAGACATTATATACTGTACATTTGTCAACACGATTTTTCCATACTGCTTATACTGTGGCATCTACCCCTTTAACTTCTCATCGTGTATCGCTCCACTGTCGGCAATGTTGCAAGTCAGTGAGCAGGTCTGCTTTATGGCAACATAAACATTTTTATGATTTATGCATCAGTGTGATGTGAAACAGACACCCGTGCCTGTTTATTGTACACTTGAACAATTTCTTAATTGATGCTCCAGCGTAATTACACGCTCTATAGTGGAGGCTTTTATCCACATCAACTACCCCTCAAGTCTTGTTGATAATCAACAAAAAACGTCTGCCATATGTTGAGCCGGATCTTAAATCTCACCATGTCCTGTGGCGCGGAAAGTTGTCCATGTCCAGGATCTCCTTGACGGACATCAGGTCAGCGGGGATGATGGGATATAAATCAGAGTAGGAGGGTTCCTCATCACTGTCGCATTCAGAGACGGTTGGATAATGGAAAATAAAGCAGAGCCTGATTAACACGATATATCTTGCACATCATCAAATGGCACAGGTGAAAGAAGAAGTAACAAAAAGAAGATAGTTTCTCTTGTCATCATTCACAGTTATTTATTCTGTTGACGGAAGGATTGAGTGTTCACATTAGCATGCATATTCATTTTGTCATGGTTTACGGCACATTATCCAATCTCAAGTTCATCAGACCATTATTCTCCTCTGCCACTAGAAAGCAGCAGTGGTTCTCCTTTTCTCTGTCTGAACAGCAGATGTGGCCAAACATCAAGAGAGCGCTCCGGTTGATGTAGGCAAACATTATATACATCAGCTTTCATTTAATCGAGCACTCCAGGGATTCTGTTTAAAACTGGCAACTCTTATCTCATATCGTTTTTTTTTTAATCTGCTCTCTTTCTGTTGTGAAGAAGGTAAACGTTGACAAACCGAACTCAAACAGAGCAAAACTAAACTGTAAAGGAGCGGGAATCCATGAAAGACATCAAGACACCCATTTTTTAAATACAATGTCAATATAGTGTTCCGCACGAATACCCTCGTCAGTCTGTGCAACTCGGGGGTAAGCCACCAACTGTGGACCATTGTGTGGCACAGCAGAGTTGTCACTGCTCGGTATACGACTCTACAGTGTTTCCAAAAATATTACAATGGAATTTGAAGATTCAGATGTGAATGTATTGTAATTTCAACCGAGAGCACTAAGAAGACATCAGTTACAATGGCCGTGCTTGCACAGCTGCTGGGCATTAACTGTGCGTAGTCTCTTCAGCTCATTTTCTATCGGGAGCGCGTCCTGCAATGTTTTCAACGCTTTTAAAGTATTTTATCTGATTGATCTACTAGTTGCTTCCCGTGGGTGGCGGTGGGAAGTCGAATCCAGCCACCCAAGCAGAGCAGCGTATGACCTGTTTTCTCTCAAGCGAGAAACGTTGTGGCCGCCATCAGCTGCTTCTGCCACGCTCTGTGTTCCTCTTTTACTCACTGGTGGACAAACACACACGCTATTGTCTACAGGGAGCTTATATAATGAGGAGGAACAGGAGCCACTGATGTGCACACACAGGCAAACGATGACAATGTGGTGTTTATGAGCCAAAGGGTGTTTGGATCTGAGCCAATAGGTCGCTCACGGTACACAATGGCAATTGTAACTGTTCAGCGGCATCATGCAATTATCAGCAATGTTCAGTTTTTAAACCCACAATGTGTCCGTGTCAACTGGTGGTAGAGCCGGGTGTATTCCAGTTGATGAACTGGAGCACAAACCGAACATGATGAACCAAACCACGCGGAGCAGTCACTGGACACACACAGTAAAGGGGTTCTGAATCTAAAGCGCTGACAGCTGCTGCCTCGTTCTGTAGGACCTTTAAATTAGTCTCTTCATCATAGTCATGCAGACACACACACTCTCACAGACACACGTGAGACTAAAGCATGCGCTCTCCATTTAGTGCAGCAACAATAAACTGAGCTGACCTTATCTCTGTGCACCCCCATAAACAGGAGAAGGGAACTTGTTATTTGCGACAAGGTCACTTGAGGCAATGAAAGGCATTTTTGTAACAAGAGAGGCATTCATTTCTGCCCTCCCTTAATCCACAGATGACTGTTGCTATTTCAACAAGAGTTACTACAACCACAGTGAGAGGATATTTTAACTTCGCATGCTTTCCTTTCAAGTGTTATTAGTAGATCTATATTTACAGCATGCTTAACGGCCTAGTGTTGAGGCAAAGTACATTGCAGTGCAACACAGCTCCATTGAAAAGGATAAATACCAAAATAAAAATCTCAAAGAGTGCGTGCCAGAGCTGTATTTATATACCGAGGTGTGTACTATTACACAAACCCCAACTACTGTTGCTGTTAACCTCCAGCCTCAGGCATTACTTTCAACCAGCCACCTTACAAATGGCAATGCAAATTGACGTGACTTCTCGTTTTCTGTTCTTTGCAAGCTGGGAAATTTCCCCATTTCACGACACCCAGAGGACAACTTCTGCTTTTGCCGTCTTATTTTTCTCTTTGCCTTTTGTTTAGGTTCCCTTTGAGTGTTTCTGAGCGGCAAGAGCTGTTGAATAATGTAGTGCAAAGCCTACGGCTGGGCAGTATCGCTCATGTACAGCTCGCAGATATATACACACAGGCACACAAACACCCACGGCATGGATATAAACAGGAACATGCACACACATGTGCACCCACGCTTCATGGTAGAGCTGATACTGTTGCTGTGTGCAGGAGAATGGAAGTTGTGCATTTATGTGTTTCATATAAACAACAGGCTTCCTCAAAATATTAACTTAGTGTAACTAGGAATTTAAAAAAAAAGAGGAAAAGCTCTGAGAGGCACTGGATGATCTGCCCTCATTGTTGTATGCACGTCAACAACCTGTACTAACAATGGTCTTGTACCTATTGTACAAACAATCACTACACTCTTTGGGAACAACTGTGGTCTTCTTTGGTCGTTTTGTTTGTTAGACTAACCCAGAGGCCACTTTGTTCAGTCCAACATGAAGATACATTTGAGTGTCCTCCCACTGAGGATGTTCTGGTTTAAATAGAGAGATGAACTTTAAGTTCGGCTGATCTAAGCCTGCGTGGAATAATTGCTTTTTGTTCATCACCCCTAAAATGGGTCCAATTCCTTTTTATTCTGCAATGGAGATTGCAGACCCACAGATTAGCCAAATTTGATAACTCACTGCAGCAGTGGGGCCTTTGAAAATGAAGGCAAATTTGACTTGAGTCTATTGGGCCGGTTCAGAAGTGGTTCCTATCACCGGTACACCTCACTATCACTCCAGGACAAAGTGGAGCCAGTTCATGTCACATAAAAGTAAGCTAATGCTGCTGCCTGTTTCTTATTTGAATCAGTCAAGCCATTGTTACATCCTTTATTTAAGAGTTGTTGTGTCTTAAATGTTTGCACTGTTGCAGTCCCAGTTGCTGCTTTTCATATTTGTCTTGCAAGCCGCACTGGTTGACTGAAACACCTCCCATTTACTGGAACAGACACCTCGGCTAACATCCATGGTACAGTAACACTACTATCCACAAAGTCACTGAACTGCAACTGTACACAGAGTTGTCTTCATTTATTCAATGGCCAGCTCCACTTAGTCGTGTAAACATGTTGAATACTCTGGAGAATAACATGTCAGATTAACTGCAGAGAAACACTGAAATATAACATGATTGACATGTTGGGAAACCGTGTGTAGAAGTGTGAGCTTGAGGTATGAACACAGTATGTGGATGTGTTGTTCTAGCAGCTACCACCAGCGGGGTATGCTTTCCTGAATGTTTCTTTGTCATGAATACTCTGTCGTCCTTCAACTGAAAAAAACAGATCTGCTGCGATCAATTGGGAGAACTTTGAGCAACATAATACAAATCAAATGTACCGACTTTAACATTTATAAAAGTATACATGTAAGGCAGAAACGGTAAACCCCACAGGAGAATACAATTGATATGTTCTTTGCTATTTGTAGGTTTATTGTAAGACAATCTCAGTCTTAACAAGTCATTTATCTGTAAATCATAGTTTGTTGAAAAAAATGTATACATCTGTCTATGCAGGGTGGAATAACAATAATAACAATAATAATAATAAAAGTTATACCTTTTTCATGAATAGTATACTGTAGCCTTAGGTGCCATTTTTTTCTGATATAAGTCCACTTATTTATCATTATGTTGTTTAATTTCTGAAAAATGCATGAAATAAGAGATGCTGAACGGGAAAACTGAATTATTTCCACTCATTAGCAGCATTTTAAGAATTACGGGCTGAAAATGAGACTTGATGACATTTCAGTCTCGTAATGTTTCAGGTGGAACCTCTCAAGCTATTTACAGCTAATACTAATCATACAGTTTCTTTTTAGGCAGGGAATACAGAAGCAGTGCTGTCCCAAATGTGAGGGGAGTGTGTTTGAGTTCAGTAGGCTCGTAGTTCAGATTCCTAAACAAACAATGATATCGATGGTAAAAAGAGATAAGCCAATGTCCTCTTGTGCAATGTGCACTTGGTCGCTGCAAATCCATCTCCAGTAAAACCACTAAACTTTGGTTGTAATTGAAAGCCCAGAGTTTTGATTTTGTATTACTTTATTAAAGTTATTCAGAGTGTTGCTTAAAAGATAAAGCAGGCAATATTGTATATTTCTATTGTTAACATGTAAAGTGAGCACTTTTCAGCACTTTTGCCGTAGTTTGCACTGTTAGCACCGTTAGCTACAAGCCGTTGGCTTATTATTACTATTTATTATTACTTTTATTCTTTAAATACATTTGCTGATAATACTTCTGTACTTTTCCTTTTAATGCAAGACTTTTACTTGTGATGGAGTAGTTTTTGTTGAGTTACTTTCACTTCAATAAATGATTTGAAAACCTCTGCCGCTACTGAAGTCAGGAGAGCATGTCTGCACCTGGAAGTGAAGGTCCTCTTCTTCATCTGGGACGACAGCTGCATGCTGTGAGACATCTGGGACGACTGCTCCTCCTGCTCTCGCTGCATCACCATCCTGGTTTCCATGGTAACCAACTGGCACCTGTGGAGAGAGGTGGGGGGGGGGCTAGAAGTGAGGATGCAGAGGAGGCAGTGGGATAAGAGCCAATGGGAGTCAGTCAGACACTATAGGCGCTGTAGCCAACTCAAAGCTATAAGTTTCATGGGTGCAGATGAGTTGGCAAATGATACATTTCCAGTAATTTGCTGAGTTGAGGTGGTAGATTAATGACTGTTCCACATCGTGGTGGTGCAGGATTGTGATTCGGTCTACCGCCTCATGAGAATTATAATTGAGCCCAAAGGGTGGACTAAGTGTATGCTAAATATTCACTGCGCCATTTATCTCTTGAATGGGTTCGCGCTATCAAGAGGCACAAGTCTTCTGATATCTTGAAGTGTCTTGGGACCAGCAAAGACCAGACGGAACGGAGTGCTACTAATAACATTACGTGTATGAATTAATATCTGCTGCAATTACAACCTGGATCATGCATCAAACGCATGCCACCCTTCCTGACTTCCATTTTCAAAAGAGCACATAATGTGATTTGCTTTTATGCAAGCAGACATATTTTATGCACAGAAGTTTTTACATTTAAAAATGGCCTGTGTTGTAGCTGTTTTAAAATGAAACATATGCATGTCATATTTAGTTTTTTCATTGGACTCCAGTGTGGTATTAGGTAGGTGTGGAGAAAAGGTGTCTTTTAGTCCCACGTTACATGAATCACCCCTTTGTGGGCCGCTGAGCCACTGATAATCCATCAGCTGAGGTCCGCCATGCTGCTGCCCTCACCCTTCCCATCATTAATCATGCGGCTGCTCTGGGGAAGTGAATGCAGAACGCACCCAACAAACAGAATCAGGTCGTGCCTGAGTGATAGCTTCATTCACCCACTCCCAATTGCAACCCCCAGTGTTGGCGCCATAAACAAGCGTAATGTGTTATTTATTCTCATTTCCCTCAATTACATCATGGAAAACTGCAGCGAGCTAGCTAACCGGCTAATAGACGAACGGGGCTGCTGATTCCCATGTTGCTTTTTTTTGTTGTTCGCTGTAGCGCAAGGAGGGAGGTTTGTTTGTTTGAACAGTGTTAATGGAAGGTCGAACTCTGGCACATTAAAATTGATCCGTCTCCATGGGTAATCCTGAATCCTGGACCCCTGGAGGGAGCAAAAGCCAAACGCAAAGCAGTGCTCTTTTCTACACTCAGTGCAGTTTTCGGTCTCTGGAGTGAATTGAAAGCTCGGTTTCCAGGTCTCTGATAATGAGAGAGGGGAAAAAAAAGCAAAGCTGTATCAACAGCTGAACAAGAAGACAAATGATTTACTATTCTACTCGTTGAAGGTGGATGGCGTTGTCTGAACACGACAGGAGCTTGCTGTTTGCCATCCCCAGAGAGAATAAAAGTGACATCCGCTGAGGCCATCAAAAGACGAGACCAATAAGAAGTTAAACTAGCTGGAGAAGAAGCAAGCAAAGACTCAAGAGAAACAGCCAGAGAATAGAATCCTTTCTGACGATACAAAGAAAGAGGAATAATTCACAGCATCATACAGATGTACTGTAGAGGCTCGGTGTGGGCATTTTACTCAGAATTAGTGTTGTGGTTTTATAATTCCTTGAGGGTTATCATGTACTCTAATGCGCCAGTAACCCGTCTTAACTGATGAAAGGCAAAAAAAGCTGGATGCCATTTTTGCTAGATGTAGATGAAGACTGAGTAAAGGAAATCCCACTCACGCTTTCTTTGAAGAAACGGGTGAAGTGCCAAATATCTGTAGGACGGCTATATCCCGCTTCCTTTTCCGTCTGCCTGTCTGTCTCTCTCCTTGAAGATGTTGTCTAGTCCTGCTGTCTCACCACTCAGTATTCCCTCTGTCTGTCTGTGCTCGTCTACCTCGCTGTCTCCCGTCTCTATGCTCTCCTGATGAAGCACAAAGTGTCCTTCAGTGCCAAGAATGTGGACAACACAATGCTCTCTCATTCTTAAGTTGGTAAATATAGACCAGTGACGCCTCCCCTACACACACACACACACACACACACGCACACACACACACACGCACACACACAGTATGATCGATTTACAGGCAGCTCTGAGGACAAGCGGCTAAGTGATGACACAATAGCTCCCTGTGCAATTAGAGAGGCCGGACCAAATGACCTGAGCAGCTGAAAGGAACAGCCGGAACGGCCTCAGGGGAACTGGCTGCGGTGGAACTACGAATGCCTGTTCCATAAATGTCACTAAAATAAATATATATTCATTTCAGCCCTCTCAGCACCATCCCACCTGGGTATAAAGAATGCGAAATCAAAGGCTGGGAAATGCCAAGCGGGGCGAGAGAGGAGACGGAGGGCTGTGGAGAGACGGGGAAGACAAACGAGGGAAAGAGAGAGTGAGAGTCTGAATGGAAACAGAACAGGTCAGCTGATAATTAGGAGATGCGTCTGAGAGAGGGGAACTCCGAGCACCAACAATCTGCCCTTGAACTTGAAGAAGCAAGAGGTTAACAATGATGGAGGAAACACCTGAGATGTCCCACCTGATTCTGCTGTTGTACTCCATCTTTTATTCTACTTCTATTTCTTTTATTCACTTATCTCTTCCTTTCACTCTGTCACTTCTGTATTTCCTGTATTGCTCCCCATCATTGGGTCAACATTTGAATTTGTCCAATATTTCCTGACCAAACTGATGACATTCACATCAGCCTCATCTCTACTTTGTAGTTCTGAGTAACAAATGCAAGCATTCAAGCTAAAATACTGCATAAAGTACACCATTATGATCTATAGTGTGCGATACATTACTGCTTTACTGTACATTGACGCAAGGTGATTCTCAGTGACCAGTACTGGTGTCATTAGTTCTCCTTGTTCTTGCCTCTCGTCTTCTTTTGCAGTGGTCTTTGATTAGTTCCTGGAACTTGTCCACGGTTCTGTCTCATTAAACAGGGTACTCTGTCTGGCAGAGATAATTTGGGTTTATTATGGCTACGTGTGTTTGGATGATATCTAGTGCCTCTGGAATGTTTTCAAAAACTTGAAGAAAGCCCAGTTGTTTTACTTGAAATGATCTGTTTTGTTCTTGCTGTATGATTTTGTGTGTGTGTGTGTGTGTGTGTGTGTGCTGAAATGCTAATTTTTATTCTTTCTTTTTCTACAAATAATTTGAAGGAAGCCGACATTTTCTTCTTCTACCTCTTTTTACAGGCTTTTCAGATTGAAACAGTACGGAAGTATTTTACGTGCAGGTGTTAGAAGATGTTAAAAAAAATCAAAATCAACAGATAAAAACAGACAAAACCACAATCAACACAACAGTTATAACGTATATCCCATTAGCATACATGTATAAGGCAAAGTATTAGAAATTTGTTTAGTTCAGTTCAAATATAGACGACAGGAAAATGTATTAAAACAAATTCCATTACAAAAATGTGAATCAAGTTTAATCCAGGTTAGTTTGTGGGCAGTTGAGAAGTTATTGAAGTGATATAGAAAGGGTTGCTAGATCTGGTGGAATTGGTCCTCACTCCCTCTCATTGAGAATTACTATTATTTACAAATGCAGGTACTGTATGAGATTATTCATAACGGCAGAGTGGGCTGGAACCTTTTCTTGCTTCCAGTTTAGTGATATCATTGTGCGTGCTGGAAGGATTACAAATGTTATGTTGTATTGAAAGCTGGTTAGCGCAAACTCAGATCCGTTGACTCTAAAGACAGACATTCCAATGATCTGTGTTGTCATGGTTGTACGGTTTAGTGTGTATGTACTTGTGTGTCCAGTGGAGCTGACGGGGACTAAAAGCGCACACAGGGCTTCGAGGAAAGAAGGCATCACTCAAGGCATGCAGCATTGGATGGGAGGTTATTTATAAGCCTGTAGCGGCTACACCTGCCCCAGGAATATCAGCACACAATACAAGCTGCGTTAGCCAGGCCTTCTCTTCTCATCATACCTCAGCAGTGACTGTCAGACTAAGAATAACTACAGGGTCAGGTTATCACGATCCCGGGATTTAAATACTAGTATTACAAAACATACTCTGTACCTCAGAGAACAGCGAGGGCAAAACAGCACCAGCATCTGTCAGCACGTTAGCATGTACCACTCGTGTCATATTTTTACTCTAATCTGTGTGTGTGTGTGTGTGTGTGTGTGTGTGTGTGGCAGCCCCACCCACACTCGGTGAAAATGCAGAGCAGAGGACATTAATGATGTGTGAAATCTTAGCAGCGGTGCTCATAATTCTACAGCGGCGGTGCTAACGTTAGTTCTGGACCTGCCATCTCTAATTTGCTTCTTGAAGTGTCAGGGACAGGTCCCTGATTGGCTGTTGTGACTTCCACTCTCACACTCTGCCTCCTGCCTCCAGTCACATGGTGCGTTCGTTGCTGGAGAGAAAGCCGTAATAGTCACAGGATCAGGACCAGTTCGGTTTCTTCCTAGTTGTTTCATCTTTGCAGCCTTGGGTTGAAAACCTGATTGTAGATATATAGATATATATATTTTATAACTTTGATCCATGAACATCTCATGTCAGTACCATCTTCTATGTCTTACAGTGCTGGAAATAGAATAGTAGAAAGTGGGGGCGCTGGTGGGTTTTATTGAAAGTGCTGATTTTTTCACACTTACTAAGATGTTTCTGAAGAACCGCCATGATTTAAAAACTCAACCAGTGCAGCCTCTGTCTGTTTAGTGGCTGATCTATTTCGACCACTTAGGCAAATACATTTGGTTGCAATTTCCCACAGCACCTGAAGCACAAAAATATGTCATGAATTTGTACATGAACAAGGTGAAACGTATAGCAAACCAACGGGGAATAAATATTTGCCGCACACTGAGAACGTCTTGCAGTGTTTTATCAATCATTAATTCTTATTCACAATTCATGAGCGCTGTGTGCTTTTACGTGCATTAATTATGCATGAAAGCCAGAGTCAGAGTGACTGTCTGGCAAACAGTGATTCCCTGATGTGTGTTCTTGCATTTTATTTGCACCTCACAGATGCCAAGGACACCGTTAATGTATGGGTCACTGTGGAGGGAGCCGACCTGTGATAAGCCGACTGCATTTGAGTCCACTTTCACATTGACATGTCATGTTGGAGAGCTCACATCTAAAATATTTTATATATGGATTTTATTTAAAAAATCGACCACACAAGAACTGTAGCAGCATTGAATTTGGATGTCATCTATTGAATATAGAAGACATGGCATGACTGTTTTTGATGTGGGGTGTTTTTTTTCTTCTTCGTGTTTTGACAAGCAGGAATATAATAATATCACTATTTTTTTAACAGAATTAATCTGCTATTTTTATTCAGCACATCGTCCGCGAGTTACTCTCAGCAGCTCTTACTTCTTTTGGCAGTTTGTATGTTGAAAAAGTGACGTATTGCAACTTCTCAGTTTCCAACAGCCATCTGTCAATTTCAAATCTGAAACGGCCATTGTTCGATGGGGAATTGTCGCGGTGGAAACTAGATATTACAAAACTTTCTTTTCATCTTCTCCCCTTACCGCGATCGTGCCCAGAATAGACCTTAATGGACACCAACGTCTCCTGGATGATCCATCATTTCCTGGCCAGCCTTGACAGCTGTTTTCGTGCCTTTTTCTAATCAATGACCCATTAAGAGCTCATTAGAATGCAAGCGAGTAGACGGAGGGGATGACGTGATTGCATCCAATTATATGCAGACTTCAATTCATGAAGTGATTTGGTCTGGAGAGAGGTAGGTGCCTTTTTAATGGGGATGGCAGGAAAAGGGCTGCTTGATGTGATTCACTGATGTCAAATTAAAATGGTAAAGTACAATGAGGTTTATATATATATATATATATATATATATATATATATATATATATATATATATATATATATATATATATATTATCTTATATTTCAGCGTTAAGCAGATGCGACCACCGCCAGTGTCTGGACTCCAGGGGGGATTAGGCCTGTTGGACCTCTGTATCCCTACCCTCGCTGATAGTACTTCAGGATGGAGTCCAATCGCCAAAGACTTTGCACTTTTCATATTTGACGCTTGTATAATAAATCATTGTTAAATTATAAAACAAGTCTCTCCTGATTGAAGTGCTATTAGCTGCTGTACAGATTGTAAAGCCCTTTTGCCAACAATGAGCGGTTTTAAGTGAATATTCTCTTGTCCCGATCAGCTAAAAACACAAAACCACGGAATCTGACAGTATGTCAGCGGTTCGGTCACTTTCGAGCCTGTGTGTAACCGGTCACTTCACGTTGTCTCTCCTCTGCTCTGTGTCGAGAGGATATCAACAGTGGCAGTGCACCGCTGCAGATTGAATATAGGGGAAACACTGAGCCCCGTGAACCAAGTGATTGTTCACACTCTTGCTAGTGACATTGCTTTATGTGTCTGCAACACAGTCTTAACTAGCAAATCATGAAAGCCCTCTCATGTGGAAACACAGGAACAGACTACTCTTTGGCAGTCTTTCAATGGTCACACTTTTTTCTTTCCATTAAATGATTAACAGTCATAAAGCAACTTCATGGTGCCAAATCAAACTTAGGCCATGTCCACATTACTGCGTTTCCATTTTGAAAGGTATATGTTTTGCTACGTTTACACTGAGCGTCCACACGAGGCCGGAGTTTTAGAGCAGCGAAAACGGATAGAGATCAGAGTACAAAGTCATCAGCAGTGAGGCATGAACACATTTCACTGGAAAAGATAGAAATATTAAGAAACAAAATGGCTACCACGAAGATATTGAGTTTTGGATGATAGTTTTATGATAAAGACTTACTTAGAATTCACTGAGCATCTTCAAACATTTTCTGAGGGGGTACAACCTGCTTGCCTCCCTACGTGCTCTCCGTACGAGAAGTGACTGAAGAGGCCATCATGATATCAATTGATCCAGGCCAGGCACACACACCCTCGGCTGTGATCGAAATTCTATTTGTGCGGAAGCATTGGGTTCATCTGAACTACTATTCCCCATTCAAAGTTTCATCATGCCTGTGCTACTCAAGAGGGCCCTGAAATCTCCTATTCGATCTTCTTGGGGCTTGGAGAGTTGAAAGACGAGAGAGAAGAACCTGTCAGAGCTGTCAGCCAAGTAAAGAAGGAATTTTTTTTTTGACATTGAAGAAGACCAAGACAGAAGAAAAGAACAAGATGAAAAGCTGGACAACATGCGCTGTGCCATATATTTTCCAAACACGCGAGAGACCTAAAATCCCTCTCACAATGAAAACACCCTGTCTTTCTCTCTGCAGTGTGTTGTCAGCAGTTGGAATCCTCCTGTGTTTCCCTGGTTCACTCCTTTTCGCCCTTTCGCATCCTGTTTGATTCTCTTGGAGGTAGTTGTCCCAAACATGTTCTTGACTGGATCAAACCCAATTTCTTTGTCTAGCTACCTCCCACTTACTCCCACTCACAGTAGCCATTTCACATCTTCATTTCATCACCGTGCTTTTTTGTGTCAGTTGCAACATTGAACTTCACTGGTGTGCTTTGATGGAGAGAGGGTTACAGCATGCCTAAGGGCTATGAAATATAATGTGCACAGCACTGGTTTATACTAAGATAGCAAAATGTATTAGCAGCCCCTAACAGCATCCACTACTGTAGCTATTTCCCCACAATTAAGCAAAACCTTCTCTGCTGTGTTCCTGATCCTGTAAAAGACACAGGATCAGGAACACAGAAGGCCTCGTAAACTGGCTTTCTGAACCTGGTAGAGACTGGGCTTTATCTTTGCCATGGCAGCAGATTGCATCGATAAATGGTTGCATTTCTTTTCATCGAATCATTAAGCTATGGAGGAATGAAAATAAATGACTCATCAGACAATATTACTTCTTTGCATTCATGCAGGAGTCAAAGTTATGCTGTGTTAATGCAATTATGCGATGGATTTCTATGAGGCAACCTGCTCATACATCTGAGCTCTGGACAATGTGCATAATGTAAACTGTGTCACAGGATGTATTGATTCAATTTTGCCATCATTTTTCATTGTGTGGGTTTGTTAGCATTTAGCTAATGTCCTGCAAACTGTGCTGTCTGTGCAATCAGTGATGTATGAAACTGTTCCTTTTGTCACATCAAATCATTTTTTTGTTCTTCTGACGGAGTCAGGTGAGTTTTGGTACATTGGTACATACATTTGGCCTTGAAAACATAAAATAAACGTTTTAGGTTTTTTTAGCCTTAGGATGAGTCTTAGACTACCTCGTACTGTGTCTACCGATACCAAGTTCAATTCTTAGGATCATCTTGGGACATTTATAGTAATATATATATATATATATATATATATATATATATATATATATATATATATATATATATATATATATATATATATATATATATAGTTAGATATATCTGTTACTTCTTCATGTATGTGTGTGTGTGTGTGTGTGTGTGCAGTAGGTCAGGCTTTTTTCTGTAAAATATTCCATTTGGGTATCTGGTAGCAGTTGCACAAGCACACAATGGGTGTTAAACCAGAGATCCACCCAAGGCTGATGTAATCCCTTGGAACAAGTCCCATAGGTGCCGATAGATGCACCGTTTCTCTCTCTGTGTTGGACAGTTAAATGGGAGGATCACTTCCTCTTCTCGCTGTTCGGAAAAGAAAGAAGGACCTCAATTTTAAATTGCAGGTAAATCCCCCTCAAGGTTACAAAAGCTGCTCTTTTTTTCAGATCATTTGAAACCAGATACAATTTATTTCCTTGAGATATGCTAAAACAGTTTTTTAATGTTCTTTCTAACCATGAATCCATCTATCCAGTTTTCCACATGAGAAAGACAGTTACACTTGGTAAACAGTGTGCTGTTAAATTACTATTTCCTATTTGACCAGTTGTGCATTGTGGCTTTTAACACGTGAACAGCTTATTGGTTTCAGTTCACAGTGTGGACGTCCAGGCAGAAATGCAAATGAAGAAAATTTGTATGATTGAATACTTTTAAAGCAAGAACCTTCAAATTTTCTTGGGGGTATTGGCAATGATCTTTGCCTTTTTTAAATACATCACTTTGTATTTTTAATATGGTACACACGTTTATTTTTCTGGCATATTTTATTCACCTCACAGAGACTGAAGTAGTGACGAAGACTATTAATGTGTGCATGCGAGATCCAGTGTCAGTAATATGATGAAATACTCGAGTTCAAAATACTTTTACAAACTTCCCCAAACCAAACTAGCACATATAGTTACAGAATTTCTGTTTTGAAGAAAAGGTTCTTTAATATACATTTTTCAGAATTTCAATAAAACAAAGGAGACTTTCCAACATACATTGAGTAGAAATTCACCATCTGTAAATACAGAATAAAAAAAAAGTTTAACGGTATATTACATTCATTCATTTACATTCATTCGGGACACTTTTGTCGACAATGCAATCTGTCATTACTGTACAACTGTGTGTAAATGATTGCTAACTCGGCTGCTAGGCTAATAAAAACCGAGCTGTTATCAGAGTGGCCTACGTAGCACCGTGACCACACCTTCGAATGCGTTCTTACACGGCAAACAATGATTACAAAATGAGTTCATGTACTTTGTGAGTCAGAAAAATACAAAATATATATTGTTATGTAGGCCACAGATGCAAACACTGATACCACGGAGTTTAAAAATAGGAATATTTCAGTTTCCAGTCGAGATTCAGTCATTCAGTCCCATTTTAAAAAGCTCAAAAGATGACGGTATAGACGTCAGACTGTGTCTAATGCTTTGTTCAGCCACAAAGCAATCAGATTTGATTTCATATCTTATCTTTAAGGCTGACTGTTCACATTGCAATTTGAAAGTGACCAGATTGGGTTTGTGTATTTAGAGTGTAATAAGTTGCAATAATGTGTCACCATAGTGATGGCACACAAATGCACATGCTGACTATGTGTGATTGCAGCTCTGTTGAAAAAGAAAACATTTAAAAAACTGATTTGAATGGTCACACTGAGTTGAATTGTAGGAAAGTGATCTAACAATACAAAAGGTTTCCTTCATTATGCAACAAAACAGACATTAGCTGTCTGAACACAGCTTTATACTGCCATGATAATGTAAATGTTGATGTGATATATATATATATATATATATATATATATATATATAT
Source organism: Melanostigma gelatinosum (assembly GCF_949748355.1). Taxonomy (NCBI): domain Eukaryota; kingdom Metazoa; phylum Chordata; class Actinopteri; order Perciformes; family Zoarcidae; genus Melanostigma; species Melanostigma gelatinosum. The sequence continues at coordinate 6,988,648 of NC_136642.1, read as the reverse complement.
ATATATATATATATATATATATATATATATATATATATATATATATATATATATATATATATATATATATATATACAGAAAGGTTCAGAGTAAGGGACACTTCATACTTTACATTGTTGTTATATTTCCTTCTCATATACACAATGAACACATGACAAGAGGAGTAGATTCTATCAGTTATGAAGTTAACTTTGGGTTCCTCTTTTAACAATTCAACATCTTTTAAAATATAAAATAGAGCAGCAACAATTAGCCGATTGAAAAATAATCAACTATTTTAGGAGTTAAAGTACATATATTGCAAAAATGTCAGAAAACCAGTTCCTCAGACAATTTTATAGACCAAACGATGAATCAAAACGTAATAAAATAATCCGCAAATTACTCAATGATGAAAAAGATTGTTAGCTGCAGCCCTGTAACAAAAAACAATGACTGAACAAATTATATTCACTGATGTCTTAAAATGTAAACACACAATTTACGACTATCCACACTAATATTTTTCAAATGTGAATTAATGAATAAATAAAAAACAGATTAACAACAAACCATAATGTATCACTTCGATTTGTATTTAAAGTTCCAGGTGTGGTTGTTAAATGTCTTAGTTCAGAGTAAATTTATGTTTAAAACATCTGTCTCTGCATCACACAGCAGACAGCAAAACCATTCAGTTCTGCATTGTTACTAAAGCACCCGTCAGTGGTCCCATTAACTTCCTGCATTGCAAATTATTCTTGAATTCGTACCACCTCCGAGAAGAATTTGCCTTGTCTCCTCTTCTCCTCTGTCTTCATCTTCCTCACCTTCCTCCTCCTCTTTGGGACCCGTCCAGATCCGTGGATAGTCTGTCTTTCTGTATTCACAACTGTCTTTGGATGCAGTCTCAAGAAGGATCGCAGGCAACCAGTTTCCTTTGTAACCCGATGCAAGTGTGGCATCACTAGATGGTGTGTTCTTCCATCCCTGGGGGAAATAAGGAGCAACTGGTTGCGATGGAAAATAATGGGTGTTGCAGTAGGCCTGGGTTGGTGTGGTTGCACTGCTATCGTCACACCCTGAGTCTGACAACTCTGAGCCATCGAAGCTCTTCAAGGATGCCAATGATGGCCCCTCCGTCTTGGAGTCTATGAGGTCAGATAAAAGGGGTTTCCTCTCTGGGTTAAAGGGTGGCACTGTGTCATCTGTGCTGTTCTGTAACTGAAAGATGAGTGAAGGCAACACAAGTTGTCCATTGGCATCCCGCACTGTTTGCAAAACCAGTGACCTGCCTGGATGGCTCACACAAGGGTCCAGATGAGGTAACGGTCGTACTCCATTATCCCAGCTTTCTCCACTGGGAAACATTGGTAGGTTATTGGTTTCTCTGTTGTCATTGGTAGCCTGCTGAATGCCTTCATTATGTTCATGGACAGCTACCACACTGTAGATTTCGGAGGACTGGGCACTTGTGTTCTCTGGATTTGGGGTCAGGCTGTTTTCACCTGTGCCAACAGAGGAGCCAGTGCCGCCTTGGCAGAGGATGTCTTGGGGAGAATAACCTCCAGGCCTAGCTGAGGGCATATTAGGTTTTGTCCGGATCGTTGCATAAACGGTTTGGTCACTTTCAATGCAGACCTCCACTCTGGAAATCATGAGATTCCTGTCTAGAGACTGCAGTAGGTTGGTTGGGGTGCTGGAGGTGATTACCTGTTTTGAAGAGAAGGAATACAGACTTATTAGTACATATTGGCTATATATATATATATATATATATATATATATATATATATATATATATATATATATATATATATATATATATATATATATATATATATATATATATATATATATATATATATGCTTAGTGTCCTGCTGATCTACATCAGGTAAAACATTTGATGATGGGTTAAACATTTACACACATTTTACATTTGTTTTGATAAAAAGGGCAAAACCAATAATACACATGTCAGATACATGGAAAAGTTGCCGTCAGCACCATATTGCATTTGTCATCCCTGAAAGCAAACATGAGTCACTGAAACAACTTCCAGAGTATTGCAATGTTATAATTACTTTTAGGTTGCTGTGACACATCTGTACCTTGTACATGTGTACAGTTATTAAAGTGCCAGAGAACCTCATTTTCCAGTCAGTCAACATTTCCTTGGAGACACACCAAAGGACACCACAGAAAGAATAGTCTTACCAATGGCTGTGGAATGCTCTTTTCCTTTCCACCCTTCACGTAGTTGCACATCCACACGACTAATGCTATGATTATGGCCGTCAGAAGAGCAGCACTCACAAGAAGCCATGTCAAAAGCCTGACAGGATCACCTGAGGGACAAAAGAGTTGGTGTCACATACCAATTCGGGAAAACACAACAAATCTCTAACATCAGATGCCCTCAAGCACCTTAAAACGGCGAGAAAAATTCCCATTGTGACACACAAGTTTCAGCATGTTGTCAGCGCGTCACTGTGGCATGCCTTTGTGACGTAGGGCTGTTGATTTACCGGTATATGGAAGTACTTTCCAGAAATACGCAAATATTGGGTAACAGGAACTTCTAAACAGAAGCAAACACAGCAACCTATAGATGTGGATTTCCCCTCTTCAGCAATATGAGAGCTATGGCTTTTAAAGCGCTCCATTCGTTTTTACTATCATTTAAGAGGAAACAAGATCATTTCTACAGGCTTGGATTCACAGTACATTCGACATCGCCATTGTGGCCAATATCAACAATCAAAAAAACAGTCTGCCTGGTTTTGACCAGTACATTTACCTTTTATACTGTGACAGTGAGGATTTGTGCAGATGCAGGCTTTTAAAACTGAGACTCATTTATACGAAACTGTCTTGACATATTTCCAAACACTAGTTTCCAAGTGGCTGCAATCACTTGAGGAGATGAGCACAAACTATAGAGTCAAACATAGAAAACGCAACATTTTCAAGGATCAGTCTTGCGTTTTGCATTTTCTCCACAGCAGGTGGGTCCTTGAAAGCTTCCCAGTAACATGCTGAGTGCCACACTGTTGCCTCAAGTACAAATTAAGCTTCAGTAAATATGATGAGCGTAAATCTGCTCCCTTCAGTCAAGTTTAAGTAATGTAAATAAAGTCTATTATTGACTTCATCCAGTCAAAATCGTCAAGTGATTTTCACATTATATAGAAAGAGACTATTGTGGATAAAATGTAAGACAACACACATTTATTAACAATTAAATCACCCACACCTCAACTTTCTGTCAAATATTGCGAATATAATTTGCCAAATGCATATCTTAGCAATTAATGCCCAATATTAATGTGCTGGTAAGTGTATTGAGCACTTTTAGAAGAGTGTGTGAGAAGATGATTATATTCAGCATTGTCCTCACCTGGCAGTGTGACACAGAAGGAGGCACGCTCACTCTCATTGCGACCGTGTTCAACTGCGGGCTTGTACGACACGTAGCCGCAGTACTCAGTTTGGTGGTTGTTAACGCTGATGTTGAACTGGCCTGTTGTGGCTTCATTAACCTGAAGACAGAAAGCGACATTTGGATGGTAACTGATTTAGTCCATTGCTGGTTTTATGGCTCAGATAAACAAGAATACTCTGGAAAATCCAGAAACATATCATCGCAATAAGAAGAAACAAAACACTTTCATGAGACGGACAAACCTGAGGCCAGAATGATAACGGGAGCAACTCAACAACATCGCAGTTTCAAGACCAAATCCTTTTATCTTATTGAACTTAAGTTCCATCGATTATTTCGTTTTTAAAAACTCATAATTGTCATGTTAATTGAAAGAAATAGGCCTGTTCTCACTGCTATGTAAACACAGTCGACAGCATCTGAAAAGATGAATGTTTTTGGTGTATCATATGATATGGGATGGCTTGTATGATGATATAATGTTTGTTCAGTACATTCTATTGTTTAAATGGAGACTCACCTGTGCAGCCCACGTTGGGTGGGTGATTTTTAAGGTATATTTAATGGTTACAGTTTTGTGAGGCCCATTTTTGCTCCTGGTGATGATGTCAGCAACGGAGACTCCGTATGGCCCCAAGGGCAGCGTCACATTAACATGCAAGGACGACGCTGTTGAGGATGTAGACAAAACGGGTGGACCAAAAGTAGCTATGGAGGCAAAGAAAGTTGAATGAATCAATCTTGCAATATAATACATCTGCCTGAGCATGAAGTAAAGAACTGCATGGATGAGCGTGGAGATTCTTACTGTCTGCTATAGGTTTTAACCTGTTGGTGCTGCCACATAAGAGACCGTTACAGTACACCTGAGCCCGGTAATGAACATCATGAACTGATGGGGTTTCTGCAGTCAGGTCACAGGACAGAGCAGTAATGTTCTGACACTCCTCTTTCATCTGGTATTTCTCCGTAGCGTCACTATAAGAAGTGCAGTACAGTGAGATCAAACTGTGATACTGGAACCACTTGATCATGGCTGGTACCAAAACAAAAACCCAACATGTGCTGTGTGCAGTTAAATTAACCCTTTTGATACAGTTTTTATTCACTAGTTTACGGAAGTCACAGACTTCCAAAAGATAAATATTATTATGTATTTTTTATTGTACTTTGTGGACATTTTCTGTGCAGTACATGGCTACAGTGAAACAAACACACAAAGATCATCCTGACCATGCCAAATCAGCCATTCATCACTGGAACACACAGTTCCTTTTTGCCGGAGACAAATGACAGTACTTTGTTGTAACCAGGAACCAATATTTAGGGAGTATAGTTTAACCAGTCTTCCTCTGCAGCTGATTTGATGCTGGAAGTCACTCCAGCATTTCCAGGTGACAGTGGACGGGAGAAAAGTCAATAGCACAGGGGTGTCACTTGACATTTGTCTTGGAGACTGTGTCATGATTAATTAGAAATATAAAAAAAAAAATAATAATTCCGAAGCCATGAAAGCGCTCTTTGAGCATCAGTGCAGGCCTTATGACTGAGAACGGACCCTATCGCTCTTCTTTATCGTCAAAGCAGTTGGTGGTTTCGTTGAATCCAAGCAGCAGCATGGTACGCTTAGCTGCGTGATAGTTTTTGAGTAAAACATTTATACAGCCACTAGCCATTTCTATAAGAGAGCGAGGGAATGAAAGCCAGAAATGCACCTGGTAGAGTTACCTCCCCACAAGATACAAATCCTAGATCTCAAAGGATAAGGCTGGCTATTGTTGTTATTTTCAATTTGTCTGTGGCTCTCAACCCCAAATCTAATTGTTCCTAGTGTCGACGGCAATCTAAACAAACAAACAAACGTTGTTGTCTTTGAATAGCACCAGACATCTTTTAACTAAAATAAAAATCTTAATCAGCTTGAGATGTTACGACCGTATCATGAAAAAAATTGTAAAATGCAATGTGTGATTCGAGTTTGATACAATGTGTTGTTACCAGTCTACAAAATGCTCGTTTTACACTCTGGCGCTTTGACATGGACACTGACACAATGAGCAAACCGGGTGTTTACCCTGCAAACACATTCGTCCTGCTTTGACCCACCTCTCCATATCTCAAGCTGCAAGAGGGTAATGGGAGTAAAGTTGTAATTATATTCACTCATCCGTCATCTCAGCTCTTACCTCCAGTACTGGACGCTATAGAGGACCTTTTCCCCAGGGACGGTCGGCTCCACGAGGTGCCAGTCGAGTACATTGAAAAAGTTCCTTGAGACAAAATACACTTTGTCATCGCCAGTCGAAAGACGAGCTGTCGGAAAAATGGGCAGAAGAGCAAAGTCTGTAAATCATTTCATGTCGAATGCTCATGTGGTGTCCATGTTCTCATGAGCCTGGTTTCATTTTCACAATATCTGTAAAATTCATAAATCCAAAACGATAACATCGTACAGATTTAGTTTTTGTACTTTGTGCTAAATTACAAGTAAGTAAGAATCCTATTCTCGACTGTAACAAGAGCCGTAAACAGCCTTCTGCACTCTCGCGTTCATCGACTGTATGTTGCAACCGGAATTTTACAGCGCATACTGTAAAAACAATGTTCATGCCAAGGCATCCTCAGGCAATGCAGCTCCCCAATACATGAAGTGTTAGTTTAGCTGCTAAGGGCCTGGGCGACACAGCACACATACACTGGAACCACAAAGACATTATGGAACATGCGTTTTGTTCTTTGATACAAGACAATAATTGCCCCCCTTCTCGTGCTGGCATAGAGGAAAAGGGATGCAGAACGTCGTCCTGTATTTAATAGCTTGAGTTATTCATATGTAGATCATAGCTGTGTGATTTACCAAATCACTGCATATTACAATTTTAATGTTATTGCCCATGCTGTGTATTGACGATGTGAAAATTACACACAGAGTAGTTCATCTAAAATTAGCATTCGTATAGGCTGTGCAACGTTATAGACAGCATTACATCTGCTAGACTCTAAAATGAAATTGCATTTTCCATCGATCACTATCATTTAAAAGGACCCGAGTCCTCATTGTGTTCTGGGACTCGCCTTCATTTCAAATGAGAGGGAATCACTCTCTGTCAAAAACATTGCTTGGCTTTATTACGTTGGCGTTATTATTTATTTCTCCTATTAGGACTGCTTTGTCAAAAAAAAAAAATGGCCCATTAAATGTTTGACTGCCTGTTACCAACATCTGTAGTTTTAAACATAAATCCATATTAGCTCCTCTGTACTCACCATAGCAGAAGAGGAGGAGGGTGATGACCTTCATAGACCACATCTTCATTCGGTATGTGGATCAAAAACAGAAGAACAAAGTCTGAAACCCTGAAGCTGCCGCCGCTAAGTCGTAGCTTCTAAACAAAAGCAACACATAATACACGCCACAAAAAAAGATCTGAACTAAATCTAAACAAAAACCCTCTTATCGCCAAAAATCCTCAAAACAAAAGCAGAGTCAGTGTCAAAAGGTCTGTAAAATACAAAAGCTGGATAGGGTTTTAGTGCGTTTTTCTGGCCTCTGCCTCTCAACCATCTCTAATGCGTCCTGGGAAAGGAGTGGCTTTACTCAGGTGTGCAGGTGTACTTTGGCACATGTTATCACTCCTGTTCCTGTTTTTCAGCTTACTGTATGTTCCGCCCACTTGCATTCTATCTCCAGATACTCGACTTCCCTTTTCCTCCCTGTACCTCCTCCTTTCTTCTCCACCTTGAGTATCTCTCTCTCTCTCTCTCTCTCTCTCTCTCTCTCTCTCTCTCTCTCTCTCTCTCTCTCTCTCTCTCTCTCTCTCTCTCTCTCTCTCTCTGCTCGTTTTTCAGGTTATTTCTGGTTTGTAGAGGTTACGAGAAATGAACAAGACTTTCAACTGCAAAAGACTGAAAGTGAAAGAACATGCTTATACGCACGTTTTATTTTCCGTTCGGTGAATCAGAGAACTACACTCTCGGAGAGGCGGAGCGTAATCGGGTATTTAATAAAACGTTTAGCTAAACTGACTGGGTTCATGTTGCATTTTCACTGCATTAGCAATAGCCAATGTTTTCTGACTTATTTTGTATATTTTCTATTTTCCCATCTATTTTAACGATAGAAAAAGCGTACAGTCGGAACGTTTTTAGTACCCGTTTGGTTATTTCTATAGAAATCGAACACTCAGTTTCTTTGAACATCATTGCGCTAATTTTAGTGTTGGGCGTCAGATTGGATTTACCAACGCACGCATGGTAACTAAGGTGTGTATATCTGGTTCTAAGGCCATTGTGTACATAGAACCTGATGTTTGCGCATCGACAATATTATTACATAGTTTTGTTCATTAGAAAATGAGTCATTGATGTTCCTGTGTTGTAGTAATTATAGTGTTGGAGTAAAGAGTTGTAATGCCCATGGAGACGTGCCCTTGTTGTGTCCCGGTGTAAACCTCATATGCAGACTAAATACCAGTTTTCACTCGAATTATTTAGTTGCTGGTGTACACACAAACAAAATCAAAGGCCTGTCTAATGGCTGTCAGGTGTGTCAGGTGTAGTCATAATCAAAGTGGATGTCAAATCAGGAGCTTATAGATGATTCTCTTGTCAGACATTTTGACTTGGCGTGTCAGAAAATACACAGCAAATTTTCTCAATCGGCTGGCATACACTTAGAGCACTGGAACACCGACTGTGAATGGAATGCAGCTATTATCAGTGTTATTAGATACACCTGTGTCAGGTGTCGACGCCTCACACAGTCGTGAGAGAAGAGTATCGCGTGAACAGATGCACCGTTTAAAGAGTGGATTTACGTCTTGATGAAGTGACACATTTGAGAACGTTTTACTGAAATTCTACTTGGTGTATGTATGTGGACACCCAACATTACACAGAAATGATGACAGAAATGTTTGTGATACGTATATATCATGAAGCTGTCAAGTAAATTGTAATGAAAAGCATTACTTCTTGCAAACAGGTTCACCCACTGTGTGCAACTCCTGACATGGAAATACAACAAAAGGCTGATTTAAACCCCCTGTTTGCCCTTAAATTGTCTGGTTCTTTTTTGACACCTTTTTTCTGTAACTATGACACTTTAGCTACATTTATATAGTATATATTATATTTTATTAGGGTTGCTCAGAGTTTATGCATGCCCTTTGAATCTGTTCAGACGGATTGGAAAATGTTGTCCGAAATGTTCTTTTCTTTGTTAATAACCTATGCCTGATGAATTCAAGCATATCCTATTACATGTTTTTCTGTAGAAGTCTGCAACAGAACTAGTATTCACAAAACAGTTTCTGCATTAAAGTTGGCTTCAATTTTTATTTGAAATTCGACTCTGTGAGATGATATTGGCCCAAAGGCAACTTTGCATTTATGTTTCTTTAGCTTTCACGTTTCCTTAATTTTCCTAAACTGGGATTTTCCCCACTGGCTCATTTCCCTGCATGTGCGACTCTTTGTCTCTCATATTTCTATGAGTTGTTAGCAGTTCAGCCAAAGTGTTGGCTGAAATGTTCCACAGTAGAAGTTGATTTAGCCGACTTTAAATTCAGCGTTGAAACGTCTCGTGCTAAAGAAACGTGGGTCATAATTAGGGTGCTGTTATTCCAGTGTTGATGAACAGTGTGTCCATAATTCCCCCTCTACAGTGAGATTTTTAAAGAATTCTCCAAGTCAAACCAAAAGAAGCGACCAATCTAATCTCGAACAGACTGACAGACTTTAAATGGAGGAAGTTCTTGTTAAATATGTCACATAACGGCAGGCTTTACTCAAATTGGATTTCCAATAATGACATGTAAAGCACAGATTGATTTATTACACCAAAGCGGAGACAATCTACTTTACTAAGCTTGTTTAAATCCTTATTGATTTCAGTCTTTTCCTTATATTGCATGTACTTCTTTGTGTACGCAATATGTCTTATCATCAGCTATTTTCAGTTGGTTATGGTCAGTGACACCTTATTATAGCCAATAACATCCTGCAGTGATTTGCTCCGATGGTTGATTTTAATTAGGCTGATGTTTGACTACTCTCCTGTAACAGCCGTCATCACAATATGCCACCTGGCTGCTAAATAATGAAGGCCCCGCCTCACTTGTGAACCATTGATATCACGTTGGCTTTAAATAGTACCTGTTGACCTGTTTTACACATGGGAAGCTGAGTATGTGATGTGCTCGGCCTTCAGTTGGCTAAACTTGTGAGAACACAGTTTATACATACCAAAATGGACACTGTAATAGTTTCCTTTATTGTCTTTTGAAAGCGAGGGAATGAATTGGGGTTTTCCGCATTTTGAGAAAATGTATGGTTTGGCTCATTTCAAATTCACAAATACCCAATTTCAGTATTATTTTAGGGCTCATTAACACTGTAATCATGACACCGTTTGAAGGCAACATCAGTCTTTTTAAAACCAGCAAATGAAAACCTTATCAGTTCACTTTGGTTGCAAGTGAAACACAACAATCAATTAAATCCATCCTTTCAGTTGCTGCACAGTTTGACACCGTCTCCGGTGGCACCTTGTTTTCACTCTACACTTCAGTGGATTTTATTGCGAGAGAGCCTTTCCTCTTCCCCTTCTCACCAAATTAATTTACAGCGGTGGCATTCCCGAGAGGAAGAAAGGCTTTGATGTTGCTGGACACCAAACTGAGGAGATGTGATGTGGGCTCAAGGACATGATCGATGACTCATCCTTTGCACTGTTGCAGCAAATCGAATGCATCTTGCGTGTCTCACCTCACCAGCTTCTTTGAGTCACAAAGACTGAGCGGCACCTTTGATCTGATTCAGTAAACACGGGTTGGACTGGGCAGACCCTGGATCTGGAGAGACCAGTTTTCTTTTTCAGCAAAAACGTTTTGAAGAATCCATCTTTCCCATTTTTACAATTGATGTTTCATTTTGGAGCAGTTCAAACTGTTGTGGAACACATAATTCTTCTCAATGTCATCTACTCTATAACAGCCAAATACAAACTTTTAAGGAGGAAAAAGATTAAAATGAGTAGAAAATGATGATGCATTGAGCATCAGTAGTTTCCTTTGTGTATTTTGTGACATACCGAGTAACACATGTAACAATGGAGGCATTGAGCACACAACCCTTTGTGTGATTTTGAGACTGGTGCCTGCTCATATCATCACAAATATCATCTGTCCTCAACTGTCCCCCAAGAGAAATTGATAAAAGTTCATGAAATCCCCGACAGATGAGCAATAAAGAAAAGGTCTGTTCCATGCAGTGTTTAGCGTAGGTTATCACTGAGCGGCTGACAGAGAGACGGGCAAACAGACGAGCTGCCAAGTTCACAGACAGGCAGAACGAGAACAAGATAAAAATACAGTTCTAAAGATAGGCTGAAAACACACGAGATGGGTAAACAGATCACTCCCTTAAAGACAAGCCAGTGAATTTAAATCAAGGGGATAATCCTTGACAACGTATTAACATTAATATGCTCCATTTAAAAGCACATCGGAGACTGCACAACCAGCTTATCCTGAAACAAAATGAAATAAGATTGCATTGTTATTGCGTCTGCATTAATAACCTTTTAAATACACAAAGCACCGACAGTATTTATGGCTCATTGGAGACATATTACATAGAATCCAAACATTTTAACTAAACAGAGCGACGAGGAGGTGTGTATAATGAGGCAAGAATGTGAAAGTTCTGAACAAGTATGGTACAAAATAGATTCTTCTGAACGACACGCTCGCTAATAGCAACATAATTGTGTTGTGAGATGTGCCCTTTTCATAAATGAATGATGGATGATGGATTTGTTTTTCTACGTTAAACTCGTCTACGATGTGCCTTGAGGCTTAGACCCGTGGTCTGATCAGTGATGTGATTTGTGTTGTGCATGCCTGGCCTCATGCCATGGCATTATCCAAACCCATCAACTAACGCAAGATCATTATAGTTTCAGCAGGGGGCGGGGGTGTTTGTGAGGGCAGCGAGTCAAAAGGGTAAACTGGAACAGCATTAATAGTCTGATGAGGAGGGAATGCATCGATGAAAGGCCAAGGCTGTGACTCCAACGTGGGACTGTTGATGTGTTTTTCATACATTTTTCAACATCATTTTGAAACGCCTGAAGTTTAACCTGCGATCTGAAAGCAGACAGGGCGGGAACCACTCCTACTTAAACCAGACTAGATTCTTAACATGGAGGTAAAATAATAAAACACAGATGTTTATCTTCAGCAACATTTCACGTTTGCAAAATGTCGTTAAACTGGTCTCGGAGCGCTGAGGTCAGAGCATTGACAAGTCCCTGTCACGAGAGCATGCCGCGACCAAAAGTAAATCATATCTGAACAGGATCTTGCCTGCCTGTGCTTGGCTTGCTAAAGCAACTAAATATTTGTTGTAACAATCTGACAGTGATGAAAACAGCAGCTCACAGAACGTGGAGGAGCCCAGTGGCAAGACTATTAGAAGTGCAGGAGTGTGCAACAGAGGAATGGGAATTAAAATTAATATTGTTTTTATTTCGATTTCATGTAATGGACCTCGACAAAATAGGAAAAATAGGTCAGGTGAAATAAAAAAAAAAATATATATTTTTTTTGAAAAGTGGTGCGTGCATTCATATATTTATCTCTGTTGTTATGGAACCATTTAAAGGTTTAACAACCTATCTCATCATTTGCCACATGATCTAACGGCGCACCATTACATCCATTATTGTCAAATGGAAAGAATATGGCACCACCACAAACCTGCCAACACCAAAACTGCCAAACCAGGCAAGGAGGACATCAATCAGAGGAGCAGCAAAGAAACCGAAGAGAACCCTGAAGGAGTTGAAAGCCCAGCTCTGTGGAGTGTACGTCTTAAAGCGGTCCAATGGACAGATACTCCAATCTCCCCTGGAGCTTTCAGCTCCTTCATGGTTGTCTTTGGTCTCTCTGTTGTCTCTCTGATTAATGTCCTCGTTGCCTGGTCCGTGAGTATTGGTCCCCTCTTTAGCAGGTTTGTTGTGGTGCCATATTCTTTCCATTTTGTGAGAATGGATTTAATGGTACGCCGTTACATCATGTGATGGATCATGTGAAACTGCACACAGGTGGACTTCATTTAACTATGTGACTTCGGAAGGTAATTGGTCGCATCAGATCTTATTTTGGGGTTTTATAACAAAGGGGGGAAATACTATGCACACACCACATTTTAATTGTTTTCACTATTTCATTTTTTTATTTGAAAATAAGTTTTTTCTTTGCTCTTCACCAATTTTGACTATTTTGTGTTGGTCCACTACATAAAATCCAAATCCCAATTTTTTTTTTCCAGGTTGTAATGCGACAAAAACGTGAATTGGGTTGAATACTTTTACAACCCACTATGGATCCTGCATCAGTTCTAGAAGTCTCCTGCTCAAGTCCTTTCTTTAATTCTTTGCAAACGCAACAACAATTTAACTTCCAACTAATTTTAAGAATAAGACCTTGAATCAGGCAATTTTAGAGGGCAAAGGCAGGCAAGAAGTAGTCGTCAAAAAGCAATATGGTCATAAAAACAGACACAATGACGGCTGTAGCACTAAGGCAACAACTGTAAGTTATCTCCTGTGACTAGGAGTGGTAACTAGCAGAAAAATAACTCGCTTATGACGGCAGGTGGACAGGTGAGGAATAGCAGGTCTGAAACATCTCGAGGGGTTTGGATTACTGTGAGGAACTGCGGGGAGAACGTTAGAGCCAACTTTCATGTATTAAGGCCTCGAGTAAATCGTTGATTATTAGAGTACAGACAGCCGATATCCAGTGAACTTAGCCGGGAGGGTTTTAATGCCAGTCCTGTCATTTTTAACTCAACATTAGTGAGTGATGTGGATCTGCGGCAGCCACCTTGGAGAGCTCGGGAAGATACAGGCTAGTGACAGCGTTCACCGCAGGCCCCATGCGTCATCCCGGGCTGGCAACCACTATCCATCATTCTTCCCAGGGAACCAAGCATATTGGACGTTTCATGCGTGGATAAAAGACAAAATACATCACAACAGAACCATGCGTAAATGAATGCAAGTCCCCTCTGGGCTTCTCTAAGGATCCACAAATCAAAACGAGAGAATTTAAAGGCACAAACCAGCCTCGAGCCTGTAGCCGGTGTAATATTTTACTGATTTGCGCTTCACCTTGGGAATTGAATTGTAACGAAGGCATAAATGTGCCCTCTAAAGGGCATATCGTGTCCTCCAAGTCGCAAATATTTTTTCTTGTTGATGCATCTTCAGAGAGGACGATGGATTCACATAGTTGACTTTTTCAACGTTGTCTCTTATTATATAACTCGATATTTACCTGGATTTGCAATGTAAAATTACCTATTGCTCAAAACACCTTGCAAGTCCATAAATAAAATCAAATAATACAACGCCCTTTCTATGAACCCTCACCCTAAAGAACAAAATAACACCCAAAGCACTAACATCAGAGAGGTGGAGCACCAAACTCCAGCACTACCTTTTTCCGTAGCCTGTTCCTATCAAAAGACCTGCATACCGCAGTGCTAGTGTGTGACATAACGTTAGTAACAGCAGCTCCCCCCCCCCTACTTTTTAACGTGTTCAGACACTTGTGTTTCCACAAAAGACTTTTAGTCATTATGTCCTATATCACCAAAAAGCTGCAAACTCACAGACTTTTCTCTTTTTGTTTGATCAGTATTGACCTTCATCAAGATCAGTCATCTTAACTGTCAGTTATGTTTTTTAACTCAATTCAGTGAATAAAACCAGAGAATGTTCTGGCTCACAGTGCATTAGAGTAAGAGAGTGGAATGAGGAACCCCTTTTCCATTTGCTGAATAAAGAATCCATTTTGAAAGGAAATCGGAAACAAATCGCAACAACATTCCCACCCCTAGCTAAAGGCTGAGTTCACCACCGTGACAATCGTATGTTGACTCCTTCTCAGTGGCAGAAAACCACGTCAGCTTCATGAGTGTGGGTAGTTTGTGCGAGTCTACTACGTTTCGAGCATTGTTTTCACATCGTTGACACACACCAGGCAGTCTGTGGTTCGTTTCCTCCGTTCAGCACCAGCACTGTGAGTCCTCATTTCAACTTTTTGTTGTTTTTTCGAAGAGAGCTTCCGTGTCCTTGTTCGCGGAGGATGCTATCCTCAATTAAACTACACTCACTAAGCCGTTCAGCACCGGGATTATTCTGCATGGTAGAGACATTTTGTGTGTGGCCATACTCCCGTGGGTTTCTCTCACATTTAGAAAGCTGCTTACCCACTCTGACAGCATGGCAAACGTTAAGCCAAAGCACGTAACACCACCCTTCAGACTCAGTCAACGTTGAAATGAAATGAAACGAAAGATACACAATAGAACAAAAGGCTCTAACTTGCTGTTGAGAGAAGAGAAACGAAAGTATTCCTTCTTTGAATCAGTGACATTGGCCTCACATTTGAACTGGGAATGAGAAAGAGATGACAGACAGAAAGGCAGCGAGATGAAGAAATGCTGTTGTGGTCTCTCTCCTGGTGTGTGACTCTTAATTTAGTCTGACTTGTTCTGAGGAGCCATGTCTTTTATTGGACATCACAGTGAAGTGAAGAGGCATTTGGTGATGGTGGAAGATATTAGGATATTCTGTCAGTTTATCTTCTATTTCATTCATTCAAGTCACAATTGTAGAATCTTTGTCGAAAGGCAGGAAATCAACCTGAACAAGCTGACAATTCAACCAGAGCTGGGAAACAAATGTAGAGCACAACACATGAAGTTAGCTGGAAGAGCAGCGGTTTGATTTGAATGTGTGACAACATACAGCTGTGAAGAATATGGCACTCATTATTATGTAATTATGTAAAAAGTCACAACAAAGTGAAGATAAACTACTCATTAGTGATTTCATTTATTTTTATTTGCGTGTATGAATCATTACTCCACCACCCCTAGAGTGTAATATATTCATTCTTTTTGTGAACTCCTCATATGGTAATACACTGTTCCATAAATACACAGTAAATATCAAAGTCTGGATCGTTGTATAATAAGTTCCTGGCCCTGCTGTTATTGTCTGCACGACGAAAGTGTTATATGCTAAAATGCAGTGTTCGGTTAACAATGGACTTTAAATAGTAAAGCACAAACATATTGCGTCAGCTCAGAGTACATTACAGTACAGTAAAAAGTCTTTGAATACCTTTTACGAAACGTGGGAACGCTAAATCTCTCGTGCAGCGCAGAGTGTGTTGTAGTACTCGAGATTGGTCTTGGCCACGAGACCACTCTTTGAATGTCTTGGTCTCCTCTCGGAAACGAAGACATTTTTACTTGGTCTTGTCTGGGTCTCAATACACTCTGGTACACAGACTTGTACTTGTACAGCGCTTTTCTAGTATTCCGACCATTTAAAGCGCTTTAAAACTACATGTCATTCACCTACACATACAGTACACAAATTGCTTCGAGTCACCCTTCTCTGGTCTTGGTCATGACTTGGTCTTGGTTTAATGTGCTCTTGACTACATTGGCGCAGAACACGTTGACTTGTTTGTTGTACACACTCAATGACTTCATGTTTTTTAATTATTATTCTCATGCCAGAGAGAGTATTGAGCTATATGACACAATTTGTTGCACATCATTTATGTCCAGTGTGGTTGATCCTTTCATTATTGTTGTTTTAGGAAAAGATAATGATAAAAGGTATATTTTCTCTAAAATGTTTCCTACAGCAGGTGCATCCCACTGCGGAGTGACTGCCTCCTAGAATGGTCACTATAGCAATGTCTCTATGAAAAATGTGGTAATATTTTATACAATGTTGAAATGTATAATCTTTAAATTACTTCACTCGGTACCAAAACGCTTCCATTAATATGGAAACATAATCTTTGATCTGTTTGTTAAATGATGCACTTTAATCAAATTACTTATACTGCGTTTCCCAATTTTCCCAACAGATCAATAAATTAAATATTATTTTAATGTTATTGGGAGTACTAACTCAGTTAAAATATGAGTCAAATATGCCATAAATTAAATAAATAAAAAGTATTTTCGTAAAGCTGTGGATTGATTAATAATTGATATTATTATAGACAGACACACATCGTTTCTTTCTCTTTAGGCACCATTTGCTGTTCACTGCCCCTCCTCCTTTCACCCCGATATACTCTGTGTTGCCCTTCCCTAAAGATTTGATTAATTCATGGGTTAGAAGAGAGACTCCGAGCACATATTAACAGAGCAGTCACCAGGAGTTCACTTTGAAGAGAAGAAAGACACATATCCATGACCTCCACCCACGGGATTTGGTTGACGAAGACAAATCTGTATCGGGGTTTCTTTGGGTTTTATTTTCACGCGTCTGATCAAGAAATACTTGAAAAATATATATATTTCGAAACCATCCCCATAAAACTTAATAATGCCCTTGAATGCAAGTTACTCAAATATTTTGTACCCAATTCGATCAAACCCGATCCTGGGAGCTTTGTCCTCCACAGAAGAGCTCATGAAATGAACTCCATTAATATCGCACTTTTCAAACGAGACGTAAGGGAGTAGTTTTAAAAGGAGGGAAAAAAAGAAAACACAGAACAAGATGACTGAAAGATAAAAACAAAGTATCATGTATCACTTCAACGTGTTGTGTATCCATGGACCCATTTTCTTTCTTGTTTCCCCTTTGAAATACGTGTTGATTCTTCAACATGAAGCACAATAACCAGACAGATATTAAAAAAAGTATATTCACACAGTAATGTGCCTTTTGATACTGTTTATTGAAAAGTGCTCCCTCAAAAAAACCTGCTCAGAAATAAATCACGAAATTGCAGAGTAAATTATCCAGCAAACAAAAAATAGAAAGGTAAAATCTGCAGGTAAATGCTCCCCCGAGTGCGACACCTTTTAATCACCCCGGCCCCCGTTAATGGATAATCACACTCTTACCATAGATGAGACCAGTTGAATGCAGGATGGCTGTAAACATTTAATCAGTCTCTTCCTCTCTCCATCTGACGCCGACTCAACGGTTTGAGCTCACAGAGAAGCGATGTTCTTGTGAGGATTTGAGTAAACGGTCTCGTAAAGTCGAAAACATGTCAGGCCGGTGATTACACAGAAGACCCCCCCCCCCCCCAAATAAAACAACAACATAACACATGAATAATAAATGAGCACTCACTGATATCAAAGATGTACAGTATCTGATGGGAGACTTTAAATAAGTTGCTCTTCCATGAACCTTCTGGAGAGCAAAGGGCAGACTTTTTCAAGCTCTCTCTTGGTTTGAAAAAAAGTTAGTTCAGTCCCCTTTTTAGCACCAAGGTTTTGGATAATTGAATTCATTACATACACATTTCAGGGATAATAAGTGAATATTGATTTGTTCTTTTTCCTGGGTGGCCTTGGCACAAATTGGCTTTGAAAATGTCTTATTTTCTGTTGTTGAACGCATAATAAGTCACCAAGAGTGCTGTAGGTGTATCAGCTGAATGCTAAAAGATTCGATGTAAATTTGGACTTCATCTTCCACAAGAGCTCAAAGCAATACAAACATGAAATGACTTGCTCAAGGTTATCTGCCACTCTTCACACAGCCATTCCCTCCCGTTCTCTGTTCTTAATATCCACCTTGCTTCAGAATTTGGCAAGGATGTCTGTTCCCATTCCTGAATGTCAAGGTAGCGCTGTAATCTTGACGTGTCTCCTCCTTTTAAAAGCAGAATGTGCTCAGTAATTATACCGTGGTGCAAAGCCATCACATCACATGTTGAGGGTTAACGAGATAAAACAGTGTGAATTGATTGCCACAGACATCTGTCTTTCAGTGTATTCTCAAACACTTGAGATAAAGTTTTAGAAAACCTTGCACAAGCAGAACATCCAGTGCATCAAAAAATAAGAAATGTGTTGATGTCATTATCGGTCCATGATTCCAAACAGATTCTAGTAGTTTTACAGAAACGTATGACCCTACCCTCACGTCATGTATTAAAAGACACTGCTGCTGCTACTAGATGCTGCACCACTGAAGAAAGTCATTAAAAAAAATAAGAAAATCTGATGTTTTTTTGTCCAGCATCCAGTTTAAAATATGTATTTTGTGTTAAATATGCCAACTGAGAATGCTCCAATGTCTGACAAACAATCTCCAGCAAAATATGCAACATGGAAAAATAAATTCAAGCGGATTTTTGTGATCGCCGTCAGTGTTTTCAGCTGCTGCTTTTGTCAAACAAACAATTACAACTGGCAGTTCAATAAGAGATGACGGAATGAAGGCTGCCATGTGAAGAAATATGTGTTTTCTGTATCTGAACTCAGCCAGATTCAACTTTCTCTCCTTATGTGACCCAGAAATACTCTACGGCCCTGAGACAAATTTGTGGGCTCCAACAGGGACCAAAATACTCCCCAAATACTTAGAAACGGTGTAAACAGGTCGGCAAGAGAACTTGCCAGACTCGTGTTTATTATTATTATTTCATGGTTGAGAATCCACAGGGCCAATGATTCCTCTGGAGCTCTGTCTCTTCTCCCAGGAAAGAAGGCGAAAACTCAGATAAGATGTGACAGGCTGATAGCTGCTCGCTGTGGCTGCTTTGGAAAGCAAGACGAGCTCCGTTTGTGTGATGAGAAATGCTCTGGAGGAAGACAGACGGGGCTGGGAGGCAGTGAAGTGGAGAGAGAGAGCGATGCGGGAGAGAAGCAGTGCGGTGCAAAATGAAAATGAAACAGCAAAAGTGCTGGATGGCGTAGTAGTGTGACCTTTTTGCTCGTTTTTGTTTTTTCCTGGAGAAATGAAGGTTAATGAATGACCATGGCATTCTGATTACAGTGTTTGTTTGTTTTTTTAGTGTGTGATGGATCTCGCTCATATGCACACATAAATACTCATGGAAACACATGCTCACCCACAAACTCTGACAATATATGTCGCGCATGCGGGCCAATTTTCAAAGGAAAGGTCAGCGCTGACAATGATTTGAAACCCTTTCGCGATCTGCCGGCCATGAAAAATACACAACATTACCAACGGATGAAGGCAAAAAGGGAAGCAGGGAAGTTATAGCGGAAAGAATTATGCAACAGCTTCGGCATAAATGAACGAGCTGAGGACCAAAGTCTGTTCTCCGTCAATATTTTATTACTTTTCTGTGTATTTATGGTCGGCGACTTGTGTCAGGTATTCTTTCAGGCATGAGTCTCATCTCTGCGAGTGAGACTGTAAAACAGCGGTGAAATAGAGAGTGCAGCGTCTAGCTGACATGAGACAGACAGCTGTTGGCTAAAAGCAGCACCGAGGCCGTATGGAGATGCGAATAGACATGACGGTACACAGAGGATGGCTGCCAATCCACCCGACATATCCTCCGGTCTCCTTCTTTATGACAGATTATTATAATCACCACTTTCTGCATCCACAGGAGATATTATGAATTAGTCCATATAAGGCTTTACAATATTGATGGCAGTACATTTGGGTACCCTCAGGTATTAACTTGTCAAATGCCACTTTTTGTCTGGTGGCATTACAGAGCCATCATTCTGTGCTACAAAGCCTCCAGTATGTTGCAATGTGAAATAACTGTTACACATGTATAATAAAGACATACATATGTCTCAATGTGCTGTCCAATGAACTGAATATGTTTGGCTCATCCTCAACAATGCCTCTTCTGAAGCCAATTTATAATTCACTGAATACATTTCAGAAGTCAGTTTCATCATCCATCACTGAAGGTTTTCCAGCCAACAGGCTGAATTTGAACACCCACAGTTTCATGACGACTGGGCAAACTCATTGTTTTCTGTCAGAAGGAGATGCTTTGAAATGCAAAAAATTGAGCTGCAGCCAACATTTGTTTTTTTAAGCATCGATTGTTTTTGATGATATTTTCAATTAATTGGTCAGTGTTTAGTCTATAAAATGTCATAAAACAGTGAAAGGTAGCGACGTTTCGTTTGGTTTTGTCCGAACACGAATGTGAAAAATCCAAAGGTATTCAGTTAAATATTGTTCAAAAACTAGAGAAGAGAAGCAAAGCGTATTATTTGAGAAGGTGCAACCAGAGAATGTTTTGAAGAAAATACAATGAATAAATAGCTGCCTGGCTATTTCCTGTTGATTATTTACTGATTGCTCAACATCAATCAAACATATGCTGAAACCCTATTTGAGTGAAGTTAATGACCCTCATCAACAACACCAACACCAAGTTCCACAGTCTCATTATTTGACTGGCATGTTTATGACACAGTATTTCAGACTGTGAAAGCTGTGTTGATGTTATGTTCAAACTGCTGTCTGAGCTTTTTTGGTGCCCCTCCCTCTGTAAGACAGAGATATCAAAGGCAGTGTTCGAGCCAGGACCCCCTGCTGTTGCATATCTGAGAGGCAGTGAGTACTTCCAACACGGTCAAATGTGTCATTTGTTTTATTTTTTTCCGGGTGGATAAGACACCGAATCCTCCGATCATTCAACTCGAGGACAATTCAAAAGACACTATCGTCTCCGGTTGTGATGTACAGTAAGCATGTCCATGTGAGTGTTTTTGTGACGGACTGAATATGAAAGAGCCGGGAGAGAGATGACTGAGCTCAAACTGCTTATGAATCATCAGTAGGTTGCACTAACTTTCTCGTTCTCATACTTTCAGTTTGGGCCAACAGATCATCAGACTGGGGGTGAATAATTCATGAAAGGGGCGGGTTTGGTGTGTGTCCTAGCATTTGCTTTGCTGACACCTGCTGGTGCATCCGTTACAAAAGCAATTAGATGCACGGCCCTCCAAGGAACCCCTGGCACTCTTTCAAATGCATTTGCTCCTCTCCCGTTGTTTCAAGACCCAAACATCCCACTGACAGATTCCCCACATGCTCTGCTGCCTTTTGTTGTTATCTGATTAGCTGGAGCGAGAGACCAACCAGGATTCATTTCACTGCTGTCTCTCCTAATTTCATTCCAGGCCGTTTCCCAAACAATGCCTGGAATCTTAAACTTCTCCTCATATGTCTCCTGGTAACAACACAGAAGCTATGGGATGCAGTATCGGTTGCCTTCTTTCAACTTAATGATACCAGTGCTGCCATGACGTGAGGTGAAATATTGTCTTTAATTGATGTGACAATGTGACATTCATTATTGGATTTGATCACTTATCACAAAACGTGTCCTTTTTAAGTAATTTTCCGAAAATTTTTTGTCACATGAATAAGTTATCAGAGTTAACACTGTACATCAACATCTATTTAGTTTTAGATTTTTAGTAGGCGAGTCCCATTTGGGACTGAATCATCCACGTTGTGACTAAATAAGGCTTTAAGTGGCCAACAAACAGATCTTTACACTTGAGGTTTTGTCACTTTTAAGTCTCCTTTCTGTGTCTTATATATATGACGATTTGATTTTTGATACCCAAACAAAAACGCGTTCTTTGTTTTGCTAATAAAGAAATGTTAAAATTGCAACCAGTTGTTATATATATATTTTTATATTGCCCAACCCTAAGTATCAAATCAGTTAAAATAAGTTATTTTTTAACAGCAACAACAGTCTGCTACTAAAGTCCAGTGATGTTGGCTTGTCATTTTATTTAATGTCATTTCTAACATATAAATAGCATAAAGTTGACATCTCAGACAGTGATATCCCTTTACGAAGACATGCCACTCTGAAAGCCAGTGTGACTGCTTTTAATAATAATTCAAAAATAAACTGTCAAGATCTAAAAACCTCCGAGGAACCCCATCAAGTGCATCTAAATAAATCAAATTGATGGTAAGATCAGTGCGCTGTAGTCTGGTCCCTGTAGCGTAATAAACACAACTTATTTTCTTTGCATAATTGGCCCGGAAGCACATCTGACAATCCCCATCCGACCCCGGACAAACCCCTTGGTTGGAAATGAGCTCTTTTGGGATGTAAGAGGAAGTCACAAGACCGTTGAAGAGTCTTATTTTGAGATTGAGATCTAATAATCTGGCCCAATGGGGAAGCGTCCATGTGGATTGAGTGGTATGCCTCACACTGAGCCAGGGCCTATGGCTGTATATAGATAACTCAGAATTGTTGCTAATAAAGCTCTCTGGATTAAACCATGTTAGTGTGTGTGTGTGTGTGAGAGAGAGCTCTCATGTAATGCTTGATTTATTCTTTTGCGTTTACCTTTGGTGGAATTTACAATTATCGAGATGGAGGCACAATCGTCTGAAATAGAAGCACAATACAACTTGAAAGACTGGAAGAAGGAAACCACAAAACTATAATCAACCAAACAGCAGCACGCCTTGTAGTTCACGCTGCTTCGTCTGTGGGATTCGAATGAGCGGGAGCACACGTCGAGTGGGCTTGATGGCTCAATCAGTGCAAGTTAATTACAGTCTCAGCTGGGAAGAGGCGCAGACAGAGAAAATCACCTCAGTGCAGATTGTGGAGCAGAGTTTTTAGGGTCCCCTGAAGGGCACATTATGAGAGCTGAGAGATGGAGAAGGGAACAAGACTATGTGGCTGTGATGGGGTGTTGAAAAAAAGCAGCAGGTACAAACAAAGCTCCTCATTAGCTGTTTGCAACTGTCGGGCATAACTGGCAAGTCCCACAAAGGGAAAAACATAATCAAAAGCACATCAAATAGGGAATATCAATAAACAAGCCCTCTGTGTGACCAATGAGGAAGTCATTCAATTGTGTTGGCAAAGCGTGCCTGGTCAAAGAGACGACTGAAAAGCCAGCAAAGTCACTTGTATCTGTGTGGTGTGAGTTAAGAGAAAGCATAGGGGGGGGGGGGGAAAGGTTAATTCGTTCCTCTTTGGCTCTTTGTGCTGCACATTGCTGGAAAAAAAGGTCTTTGATTCTCCTCTCATATTTGTCCTAATTTTCTTCATGGCTAAAAGGAGTAGAACCCATCTCACGTGCAAAATGAAAGGTTTGAAACAAACAACACAAAGGGTTTGATCAACTGTATCAAAAGAGTGTCTGAATGCATGAAAGGTATAGTGGCCTTTTGAGCCGTGGTTCCACTGCATGGTATTTATCTGCTCTACGTGACTCACTTTTGGTGCCCAGTCATGTTTTCTCTGCCATGTTTCCATTGCAGATTGTACGGCATAGTTTTGTGAGCTTTCATTTGTTAAAATCTGGGTCGAGTGAGTTAAAAATTGCGGTTGATATTTACGCTAGCTTTGCTGTATTAAAACCAGTTAGTCTGTGCAGGATGTCCTGTGTGGAGCCAGTGATGATTCTCTCTGACCAATCAGTGGTCTTCAGTCTTCCGGTATCAGCTCACCTCGAGGTGGAACCAAGAATAGAGTGGTTTTATTCCACAACTTGTACTAATTGAACGATGAAAATAACTGTTTGATGTGTGAGGAACTGAACTGAATTGCTTGGTGGAAACGCAGCTTTAAGACTCCCGCTTGAGTGCAGATATTTGGGGAAATGACCAACAAGTAAAGTGTAAAGTTGAGGTTTGCTTTTCATTTGCTGCGCTGCTCTACACACAAAAGCGTGCTGTGTTTCTTCTGTCACTTTCCTCTGAGACCAAGTCCCACTGTGATGTTTTTGAAAGGCTTAAAAAAACCTTGCATTTGTTTGATTATATCCGATAAAACCAATTTTGGCCCCAATTAATTCTAGTGTCAGCATTTAGCAATTAATAAGAGATCTCCACATGGTTCCATAATTTGATGAAGAGCCTGTCAAAGCTCCACTCTGTTCACGATTTGATCGGGATTTTGAGTTGTATTGGCACCAACGTCTTTTTGTGTAATTTATTTTACGAGCATAGTATTCAAAATAAAAAATCTCAAAGAATTTCCGAGTTCACCAACGGCAAGCTTCATGCACTATAGACTAATACTCACATGATTTGCAGCACAGTTATTAACTCTGTTTTGTCACTTGAACAATTGGAAAAAGTGGTATATTTCTGTGGCACCCAGATGTGCATAATTCTGACTATTGTGCTGATGTTTGATCTCTAAGCATAAAAGAAAAGAAAGAAGATATTTCTGCTTTGGCAATCAATGGCTCGCCATTCTGAAATAATTAAAAAATATAAAAAACGTCAACAGGGTTTGTAATTAAATAAGAACCATACATGGAAACAGCAGGGGGCCACCTGTACTGTCTTGGGTTTTTTTCTGTCACAAAATGCATACAGTTTGAAATCCCTGAAGAACAGCATCAGAGTGCTTTGACAGAGCCCCACTCAGGTCTTTTGGGAGAGCCCTTCTGCTTGAAAGTCATAGGGAGGACTTCACCACCAGCAGTGCACTCTGAATCAGCAGCTGGGGCCGCTGCTATGTCAAGACGACACCACTCAGAGCACTGCAGGGCACAACATGAGCAACACGCAGAATTGATCTTTTGTGCCACATACTGCGAGACAAAGTAGTTCAACCAGACTTGGAGCCCCCCCCCCTGCTCACAGTCTTATCAGATGTCCTTCGGTAGAATCGGGAGTTTTGAGAAAAACAAACTTTTCTCAACTACGGAGTTTGGTATTAGACGTCTGAGAACTTTAAGGGCTTAATGAGAAGTTGACCAATGTGACCTGCTCATTACAGATGTTTCGTTAAGATAATGGAACGCTATTAAGCCTGCTGCTCAATCATGTGTAAGCGCTTTCAGTCACATTAAATTCCCTTCATAATTTTGAAGCAATTATGGATGTAACTATTGATACACGGAGAGAGTGCATATGTTGGTGTCGATGTGTGACAGAGAGCGGTATTGTGGGTATAAGGCTCCAGTAGTATGCACGTCATGCAGGGACTCACTTAAACTCACTGTATGGGACCCATTTCTCTGCTTCCATGAAGCTACTGACTCATGCTGGGGTTCGACTAACCAGGAGGGTTGCATGCGAGCTCTGCAATTGGTTGGCATCCACAGGGCCGTTCTGGGCTCATTAAATCCCCAGATGGCGAGGGCACAGGAGCAACAGAGAGAGTGAATAGTATTATTACCCAGCAGGGTGAACCGTGGACCAAATGGTGTCCTGATCTGGCTCAGGACCACCAAACGATGTCGAACCACTTCTAGCTGTGAGCTCATCTGTTAAATGGTTTATCTCACTGGATGAACTTTTTTTTCCCCGCTATGTGGATACTAAAAAAAACATCACTTTTGCTTGGTGTTCATTTTCACAAACATACCTCTCAGGATAGTTTTACGGCACTCATTCATATGGGGAACACGTTAAAAAAGAAGCTTGGTGATGGGAACAGGGTTGCAGATTTTAAGCACTTTGGCAGTTGATGATACCAAGCAGAACGAATGCTATTATAACAGCTATAATACTCAACACACAAGAACACACATGTTTGTATTGTTAATACATCCTCAGCACTTAGTAAGGATGTGTAGCTGTGCGTTGAGGTGTTATTGCGTAGCTTTGGAGCCTACACATGTAGCCTGAGAAATGCTACGGCGGCCAGGGAGAAGGCTGTGTGAAGGCCGCAAGAACTCTAACTCGTCACCTTTGGTTGCTTGTGTTTTCTTCTTCAAGTTGCAAATGCAGGGAGAGATTATTCAGAGTGATGACAACATAATGAAGTTGAAAAAAGGCACAGTAGTCTTCTCCTTTTCCTTCACCTTTTCTCTCAAAGACATCTCCACTGCAAACATTCGACTTGCTGCGATGGCCGCTCCATCACGGTGAATGAAAGAATGTAAACACAACGAGAAACCATTTTGCAATTGGATCACAGCAGCTGCGACGCCACATCGGGCCAGAGGCGTAAAGGGTTGGGGCCCGATAAACGCCTTTGCGAAGTGAAATTGATACTCCTATACACATAGAAAACTATATTATCAGAATCAAGTATAAACCCAACTGTAGGAGCGGGCGGTCAAAACAACAATGTTAAAATCCTGAATCATAAAAGGATGTAAAATAATACATCAGTAAACCATGGTGCTTTAGATAAATGAATGACAAATTACCACAATAGAAAGATGAAAAGCATCTCTGCCAGGTGAGGAGGATATTTTCATAATTCAGCGAAATACCTCCACGTAATTTATAGTAACCTACAGAAAAGGTGATGAGCTGCCCTGTGAAGGTCTCATCAAAGCACTCCAGGCAGTTCAACAAGTGCAAAATCAGCACATGCAGCTGCTTGCCCTTGATTAATAGAGCAATAAATATTTTTTCTTAACAAATTGGCTCAGCACTACATGCTGGCCCTTATCATAAATCAAATTTTAACCATGAATCTAAGTCCCCCGAATGGGGAGGACCCGTCATATCGACCTCGTATGTCGCACAGATGTCCTCATCTTGGAAGTGTAAAACTCAAATTGGTCATTGCAAAGATAGAAGAAGAGAAACACACACACAACACACACACACATGACGTGAGTTGTGTCAACAGTGTGAGAGAATTCGCAAACAGATGTAGCGACTGATCCGACTGCTTCAAAAGGGGGCGCTGTTCCAACGGTGCAGATGGCGTTGGCAGGGACAACATATCATCCAGAAAGCCTGCTGCTTCTCACAGACTAGCTCGCCTCCCACTTAACACCGCCCTCACACGGAACAGATAATGGAGTTGTTCTCGAGCAACAGAGCATCAACTGTGAACGTGACAATGTTCTGTCTGATTTCAGATCTTTAAATTAAGAATAAAAACATCTCACAGTCGCTGTTATGTGACGTTTGCCTCCGTCGCGCACAGTTTAATCAGCGCATCAAAGTTATGCAAAAGTAATGAATCGCGTTTGCATGTTTGGCCAAAAAGCTCATTGGCAAGGTCCTATTTATTAAATGTATCCAACTCATTTACAACTCCAAAGATAATCAGAGCAGCTTTTCTTTGGGAGGAAACAGCAGAAAGCGTCTGAAAAACAGCATCTACTTTACAGGAGAGACTCATAAAGCAGAGAGAGAGAAACTGTTTGGCTTCCTCATTATCTGTGGCAAGCGTGACAGCTGGGGGGAAGTGAGAGGTTTATGAGTAACAGGATGAAGAATAGAGCTGTGGGCCCTGCCTCTGTGATTAGTCTATATTTGCCAGGCTCTCGATGTGTCGGTGCGTCCATGCATCCCACTATATCACCATTCCACATGGACTCTCTAGCCTTTTTAAACCGACTCAGGTACCCAGAGGAAATTTGTTTCCTACAGATATTTCTAATCAATCACGTGAAAATACCGTGATTTCTCCTTCGTGCATTACCGGTACTGACATTTTTCTCTCGCTCTCCCGCTTGTGCAACTATCGGTGTGCAAATGCAATTAGTGGATCTAACTTTGGTTGTTAAGTGTATATGCATGACTGGAGCTGTTGATTGTGTTCGTACCATAATTTGCCAATACACTAACCTTTGAACTTCAGTAGGAGAGGACCACCAGACCACATCAACAACCAATCAAATGAAATGATGAAATGGGTGCAGGACTGTTTAATATACAGTATCTAAAAAAACTTTAATTGTGATGAAACAACATTGAGTAAACATTACAGGCAGAAGGCACAAGGCTAAACTATTACAAATAGCACTCATTTAGAAGACGAGAAAGCATGTGACACATATATATATCTGCATTTGAACATATCAGATGCTGCACAAATACCTGGAAATAAGATGAATCCCTCAGTTAATGAAAAATTCATATGTGTAAGCATGCCCCAAATATCGACTGCACATTATTTATAGATGCATCTATTACAGCTGCAATGCATACTAAATAATTCCTGGATACATAAAGCATTACTTTAGTTTCTTTGGGATCCAGTTCCAATTATATCCAAGTGCTGCTGCATCTTCATTTCATATCAAATGAAATGAAGATTCATTAAATTTATATAAATAATGTAATAGTAACAAAATGAGTTGGAAACTGCAGCAGTATTTTTCGGAGCTGTGAAAGATAAAAATAGTTAGTGTGTTAGTCTGGGGGGGGGGGGGGTTGGTCTTTGCGTTTCTAATATTTTTATTTTTATTTGGAATCCTAAAAGCTTCCGTAAAGATGGTAAAATGTGAGTTCTTGTTTTGGTGTTGCTTAGCCTCGGGTCCTCATCAAACGTTTTCATAACTTCTTCCATGGGGGGGGGGGGGGGGAGGAGCCGATGCCAGCTGACATTGGGCGAAGCATGTTAGATCTATAGCATGTTAGATCTATGCAGACTCATTACTTAAACCTTTAGTCACATTTGTCAGGCTTTTGGAAGTTCCTTCCATTAAAACCAACCTGCCAAGGACCCCCCCCCCCCTCCCCCCCTCCCTTATCCTCTACAACAGCTTACATGACCAATGACCAGTCTCACGCTTTAGTTCATTTACTGGCATTTAACAGGATCCTCATCAACACAGGAGAAGAATCACTGTGTGCAATGTGCTGCTCTGCCTATTCCTCCCTTTGTTTTTAGGGTTATTTTGAGACTTTGCGAATGTAGTCTGCCAAACTGTTAGTGTGTGTTTCTCTGTGACACAAGTCTCCTTCTTCGACTCCGTCTCCTTGACCTAAACGGGACTGTATTGAAAGATCATGTTTAATTTAGTGGTGGAATTAACTCTGAATCTGGTGTTGATTATATTTGTCTTGTTCAACTGGGTGTCCTTGATTAGCTCAAGAGGTGGCCGTGTCTTGTTTTTCTTTTTTGTTTGTACCTTTTGAAGGGTACGGCTAATAGTTTTAATGTTTGGGTTTTTTGTATTTACCTGTATCAGGCTGACACTTGATTAATAATCAGCACCCAATTACAAACTACGGTGCACAAATGAATAATAATCAGGGACTGCAGAGAAACCTTTCTTTCATCTTGCCAGGAGGCCTTAGATGGGCTGTTTTTTTCGCCAACAGAGACCCCGTGAACCGGCAGTGATGTTGTTGCATGAGCTTGTATGGAAGGCAGCCTTTGAAGCTGCATACGATGGGGAAACCTGCCAGTGTGCTCTGCAGGCAACACGGGCAACATTCTCTTACTCTTCGTTTCTGATGTGCAAAAATAAAAGGTGTTTGCACAAAGAAGGTGGAATTCTCCAACGTGTGTTTTAGTGCAGCGGGCCTATTGATGTAAGAACTTCATGAAAGAGTGAGGAGACCAGTCCTGTGAAAGGAGAAAACAACATCTTATCCCCTGAAACTCCTGAATGAATAATGACCTCACCTCTGAAATGTGCTTTCACACAGAACTTTAGCTGCACACAGAGACACACTGACACGCTATTGATAATACATATATATATATATATATATATATATATATTTCTGAATTCAAGTTCAATTTTGAGGCACTTTTACTTTAGTTTTTTTAATTTTCTGCTGCTTTATACTTCTAATGCAACACAATTCACACAGAAATATAATCAACAAATACAATCTGATGTATTATTAATAGAACAGGATAAGCTAACATAAGCTAACTTGCAGTGCATAAAGTAAATAAAAATCACTCATTGCAACAGGAAAGTGCTGCGCACACTAATGCAGCACTTATAATACAATAACATAATGTACATTGTTCCGAAATGAACCATTTTTCATTGTGAGTACTTTTACTTGTGGAACGTTTAGGAATGTTTTGAAGTCAAATTGAGAATGCAGGACACTGTATTTT